>NC_085049.1:55225212-55542140 GCF_963662255.1 Cinclus cinclus | reverse complement strand
TCCATCAGTACTGCAGCGCTCGGGCCTGCTGCTGGCAAAGGCCGTGTGGGGGGCCTGGGTCAGCCTGGACTGGAGGGTGTTGTGCATGCCTGGTGTGGGGACAGCTCTGAGAGCTGCTGCTCTGAGAGCTGCACACCTGGTGTGTGGGTACGAGGCCCGGGGTGGGCACAGCGTAGGTCAAGCACGGCTTGCAGAGTTGTGACGAGTGTGAGTAGACCGTGTCTCCTTGGTGTCCCCTTCCCCGTGGACTGGTTTGGGCTGCGTGTGCAGCTTGAGACCCCAAAGGACTTATGTGCTCCAAGTTGACGTGGTTTCTACCAAGGCTGAGGTTTGGGGTGTTGGGCCGTTCCTGCAGCTGCTGGTGCGGTGCGTGCCCACTCGAGCGGTGAGGTTGATGGCTGAAATAACGTGGCAGCCATGGTGCCAGTTGTTAATGGGATGGGAGCGTGTAGAACCAGACTGAGGCACTCTCTTAAACTGTGCTGTGGCTGTTTTGCCGTGGTTAACTCTTGTCACTATTGGCCTGGTTCGAACTGATGGGGAATTAGAGCTTGTGTGTCTCTTACCAGTTTGAAGTGATCTTTACCCCGGAGTGTGGATTTTGAATGTGGATGTGGTGTCCAGAAGTCATGAAATACAGATCGGGTGCTGTTGTCTGAGTATTTCTGACGTTCAGCTTGTAAATGGATCTCTATTCACAATAGTTTAATAACAGTGGCTTTTACTACTTTGTTTGACTTTGTAAGACTTTGTTTTCTGGGTGGCAAGGTGGAAGCTATGGTCTGATTTGTCTTTATGAACTGTTTTTTAATCCTGATTATTTTTTTCTGATATGGTCAATATGTGTTGCTCCTGATGTGATGACCGTGTGAGTGGCTGATGTGTTTTATGCATTGCTTTTTAAGGCAGAGTTTTAATATGCCAATATCAGATTTTGAGTTTGTTTGCTCAACCTTTCCTTACTACAGTACAGTCAGTAATCAGGAATGCTTTTGTATCTGTGTCTTTTTCCTGCTCCCCTCTCTGTCCCCTGTCTCCAGAATGAATGAAATGAACTTGAGTCCTGTAGGGATGGACCAGCTGACCTCCTCCTCTGTGAGCAATGCCCTGCCAGTCTCAGGAAGTCACTTGGGCTTGGCAGCATCACCCACTCACAACGCCATACCAGCACCAGGTAATAAGGGAGGGTCCCACAAGGGGCATTGCAGCACCTGCTCTGTGTTCTGCTGTTACAGCAATGGTCATAACTGGGCAGCAGTGCCTGCTCTGATAGCAAGTCGCTAGCAAGTTCGTAGGTAGTGAAATGATGCAGAGTTGGGGAAGGGGAAACCATAAATCACTGCTTACATGGGCAAAGCAAAAGCCATGAGTGCTTGTTACACTTATGCTTTAGTGGGAGCCTCGTTTTGTTTAATGGGGTACTTTGCACTGTGGGTGGGTAGTAGCAGAACCCTTTGAAATTAGAGCTGTAGCTGGAAATCTGTCTTCATCTATGTCTAATTTTTTCTCAGGTGAAAAATCACTTGTAGAGCAAAACTGTTTTCATAGCTCCTCTTTCCAGGGGACTGCACAGACAAAAGTCCATTACAGTTCTCAAATAGAAGCAAGCCCTACAAAATGTACCAAAAAAGATCTAGCCGTATTCAGGCATGCCTCTCAGTGCTGTGATAACTGGTCCTTTCTTTCATGCCTGGCACCTTATTTCGACACGCCCATACTCTATTTCCTTAGGGCAAGAGCTCCTGGGGAATTAGTAATCTCTTTGTTAGCTCATGTATTCTTAAACTCAAGGAGTTCTGTTGAATTCAAATTGGCATTTTCTCTTGCAGGCTTGCCTGTTGCAATTCCAAACCTGGGTCCCTCCTTGAGTTCTTTGCCCTCTGCTCTGTCTCTGATGCTCCCAATGGGTATTGGGGATCGAGGAGTGATGTGTGGTATACCAGAGAGAAACTACACTCTACCTCCACCACCATACCCTCACCTGGAGAGCAGCTATTTCAGACACATTCTACCTGGTAAGTGCTATGGTGCTGATGGATTGGAACAGAAAGAGAAACTGTTTTAAGAGCCGTCGGTTTCTGTCCTGAAGCAGGCATGACTGACAGTTTGGCAGAGCTGTTGTTTCCCTGAATTTGTCTGGAGACTGTTGTGTCATTTGCACACCTGTATTTTCAGGTATCTGTTTATATATTTGTGTATGAAAAGAATTGCAGGGCATTTTTTATTTAAACCTAACCTTAGATTGATTCTCCTGCTTTGATTTTAGTGTTAGCAGAAAACAAAGCATGCCTGGTTTATATCTCCAATGGCCTGTAGCTTGGAAGTTGCTTCTATCTTTCTTCTCCTGTAGTCTGAAGCAATATTAAATATGTGCGTAATGGGAGGTCACAGTAGTTCAAAGCTCAGAGAGAGCAAGACATCAGATGTGGTGTTGGGCCCTTTCCCACCCATTTAGCTCATGGCACATTTTTTTCTTCATTTTTCTTCAAGGTTGATTTCCAAAGGCCTAACACACTTCTATCTTGAGTTCTTTCTCGCATGTGCTTTGGAGTATAAATGTAAAATTTTACGTGCTAGTGTATGAAAACACAGAAATTGGAACTGTAAATGCAGCCCTGGTTTTGTTTGGTAGCTAAGATTGACAGGGTGGAAGGGGTAGTTAAATTTCTTCAACGTGACTTATTGAATGTTGTTGGTTCAGCCTGCATTAGGAATAAACTGTAACACCCCAAGTCTCGTGCAGCTACCTATTGACTGATGGCTGAACTTTCCAGCTGCTCAGGAGTAACCTTTCCTACTGCATTGCATGCCTGCCTGTTTAGTGGCCAAGGAGTAGACAAGGAGGCTGTGCACTAGGACCAAAAGTATTTGCCCTTCTGAGCTGGAATGATCTTCCTGTGACGTTTTATAAGGTTCTTCTGTCAGTTATCTTGCTGCCATGAAGGATCCTCTGTGTTCCAGCCACAAGGCAGCATTACGTGCTGAAATAGTTGAGGCAGCTGATTAAATTAAACTGTTCATTTCTTGGCTTGTTGAGAAAGAGTATCTGTGCCTGCATCATTGTAATAACAGATGTATTTGAATGGAAAACTCTTATGGAACAAGTGGCTCGTAGGGTTGAAGGCTAAAAAGAAACATGCTGAATCAGATCTTGCAGAATCTGCAAAATCTGCTTCCGTGTCTGCTGGAAATAATGTTTACTTGAATGTGCTGTTGTATTTAATCCAAAGATTTTTTTGTTTGTTTGTTTTTAGTATGTAAACACAGTTTAGTGTTTCTTCATGTCTTAAGTTTCAAGGTTGCTTGATGCTGAGAAGCTTCCCAGAACTACCAGAAAAGACTATGGGGTTTCTGATTCAAATGTAACCAGACTTTTGTTTTAGGAGAAACAACATGCTTCCATGTGAGCAAAGAGAACAGATGGCTCATGAAATCTGTGAGAGAACTTGTCTTTGTCCTTCAGAATTGCAGTTCATGGCCTCTGAGATGGACAGTTATGCCACTTAGTATTAGAAGAAGGAAGTAGTCATTGTTAAAACTTGAATACCTAAGCAAAAAATATGTATCCTGGAAAATTGTTTCTGCTTCTAGCAAAGATGAACCAGGAATTACCAAATTATAGATTCCACTAGCAGTCCTTCATCCTTTGAGCTATTTCTTGGGAATGAAATATTAAACCTAATATGTGAAGAACCTCTTTCTCATTTAATCTTTGTACTCGGCAGCCTAGGTGGAATTCTGCCATTAACTTGGCTGTTCCGAGCTTGAGAAATAACTAGGGACTTTCTCTGTTGGTTGGGAAATCTGAATTACTTGCCACGTGGTACTTTGACAAGAGTGTTAGGCTGGCATATGTTTGTGAGCCATGTTTTAGAGTTAGTGGATTTTAATTGGAAATAGTGTAGAGAACACGTCTTCAGGGATCTGGGTCTCAGTGTACTGTGCTTCGACTGATTTTTATTCAAGATTTGAAAACTGATGTAATCTCACTCCCTTCTTTTTCTGCCTCTCTTCCTATCAGGTATTTTATCTTACTTGGCTGACAGACCACCACCTCAGTACATCCATCCCAACACTATAAATGTTGACAGCAATCCAGCACTGTCAGTCTCCAGCAATCCCTCAGCCCTGGATCCCTACCAGCCCAGTGGGACCGTGGGGCTGGAACCGGGGATTGTCTCCATGGACTCCCGCACAGTGAATGCACACGGCCCCCAAAACCTGCACCCTAGCGACAGCCACGAGGTAGCACTGGATACTACAATCAGCATGGAGAGCGTTTCGAGGGTAACCAGCCCCATCTCCACAGATGGGATGACAGAGGAGCTTACGATGGATGACGTAGCCGGGGATCACACGCAGATCCCGAATGGCTCCCGGAGCCACGAACCTTTAGCCGTAGACACAGTGGGGAGTAACTTGACATCAGACGCCGTGGGACACGGCGGTGTCATTCCCATTCACGGTAGCACTTTGGAACTCCCTGTTGTCATGGAGCCCGAGCACATGGCCGGGCGGGTGACAGGGATATCGGACAGCACACTAAATGACTCCATTCATACTGTGGCCATGAGCACCAACTCCGTGAGCGTGGCGCTCCCTACCTCACACAACCTCGCTTCCCTGGACTCAGTAGCCTTGCATGAAGTGGGCCTCAGCCTGGAGCCCGTGGCCGTGTCTTCCATAAGTCAGGAAGTAGCCATGGGGCCGAGCCATGTCGATGTGTCTGCAGACAATCTTGCCTTTGTACCATCATCTCTGCAAATGGAAGACTCCAATTCCAACAAGGAGAACATGGCAACCTTGTTTACCATATGTGAGTGGACATTTCCTGCTTTTTTGGGGTAGGGTTTGTCATGTAGCTGTTGTCCGGTGTGGCAGGACTCTGGTTGCTAGTCTTGCACATTTATGATGAAAAGAACAGTTATTTAACAAGTCCAAAATTTGAAACATCTGCAGTGCCATATTAAGTGTTCCAAAATGACATTAGATGGAAGCAGTAGAAGATGGAGTAGGATGTTTTAGCATAATTCTCTTTGTATCCATTTCCCATGTTGCCATGAGGTTGGAAGCTGAATCTTGATGAAGCTCTTGATTTGGTGGATATGCTTGATATCCTTTCCAGTGAGACTTCTGTTTTTGTAAAGTGACTTTTCTTCTCCCTTAAAAATACACAACAAACACCATCACAAGCCATACTTTTCATCAAATGGGTGTAATTGTTGAGTATCACGTGATTTTGCAAAATTTATATTAAACCATGAGCAATCATCATGAAAGTGTTGTTCTAAACAGGAAAAAAAGAGCAGAGAGGGAAGGAACTTTATAATATTTCTCATTATTCTTATTGAAGGACTTTAGTCCAGAGGTTAGTTGATCTCGTAGAAGAGAGGAGCACTGGCTATTGTATTGCCAGTCCTGTTACCATTCAAGGAGTGGTGTTTGAAAACAGAGATGTTCTTACTTGCTGGGAGAGATACTTGAACTTCGACCTGCAGGATGTCTGGCTTCCTGCCACTGAAACGTAAGGCCAGCTTTTATATTAATTTTTATTATCTGGTAGCGCTGCTGAGTGCTGCTCTTCATCCAGAACAACTACCTGAACCTAATGGCTTGCTTTGCCTGCAGAATGTATTTTAAGAAATTGAAAGATACAGTGCCTTGGTTAGCAAGAGAAGAGGTGCAGTTTAGTGTAAAGTGTCTAGTCAGTCAGACATTTAGATTAATTTATTAAGATTTCATTCTGTTGGATAAAAGACAACTTCAAATCAGATGGGCATAGAACTATGCTGAATTTACAACTCCTAGGGGAAGAGTTTTACAGTCTATGCACTCAGAGGTTCCTACAAGCATCTGTTCCATGTTGAACAAATAAAGATCTGAATACTCTGATGTCCAACATGATTGTGGTGAAATCACTTCTCTTACTGTCTTAAAAGTGAGATTTGATGTGCCAGCTTTTTGATGTTATACTTAACATAGCCCTAAGCTGTTTCCAGACGATGCTCCCCTTTGGTAGGACATTAAAATGGCTGCTGCATGCCTTGTGCTTGCATGTGATTTGCAGAACAGATTCTTGACTCAGGGAGGTTTACATTTTAACTTTTTGTTGATGTTTTTAAACTTCATCTGAATAAACAGGAATTTCTGTCCAGACAGGTGACAGCTAAGGACAAGGAGTTGTTTTAGAGCCCCTTAGTGGTTTTTCCTCACTGAGATAGCAGGAATCTTTTTCAGAGAACTTTTTTTACTGTTCTGAGTAGGAAATAAAAAGGCTACCTTTGATACAGTCCTGCATATTTGCAAAACTTTAAGAAGTGGGGTTTTTTGGTCAACTTTGTTGATAGTTCTGGGTATCCAAATGAGAGAAGTAATCACTGTTTTTCTTTTTTTAATGATTTGGCAAGGACAGTAATGGAAAAATATATTTCACTTTCTGCAGAATGTGAGATTTTTTTGTTTTCCAGCATCTTAACAATGTATGAATGGTTGAACTTCTCCAGGTGGAAATGCCCCATGCCTAGAACTTTTCTTCCTCTGCCTCTCCTTGGAGCTGGTCCACAGACCCATAGCATGTGTGTGCCAGGCAATGCTTAAAAGCAGCTGTTCCACACAGTGGTTGTCATTACTTAGGTCTGGCTTTTGTTGTTGCTTTACTCCTACGTGTCACCTGTGCCCATGAAATAATGCTTACACAGGCTCTACCTAATAATTTTTGGAGTACTTTCCTATCTGTTAATGTGTAGTTGCATAAACTGTACTTTATATGATGTCAGGTTCTGGTACCCTGGTATATCATGGAGGTATCTGGAAAATATCTTTAAGCATGTAAGGATGGAGCTGCTGTTCAGTAGTAGCTGAAGGCTTCTTCTGTGATAGGTCTTCTATACTGGAGCTGGGACATCAAGAGGCCAAAGAAGATCTTTGTGGAGACCCTGAATAATCAGCTGAACATGTTTCTTCTTCAGAAGAACAATTATTTATCTGTCAGGAGAATGGTTGCTGAGTAGGTGTGGGTTGCTCCATCCACAGAGAATTAAAATGACATCGTTTTTCTAGATGAAATTGTAATGCTTTAGAGAGCATTTTTTTCTGTACTTTCCCTCAGATTTATTAGATTGAAGACTTTCACTGGTTTCTTTTATAACAGTTTTTCTGCTGAATGACAGGTTGGGAAATTGATGCTACTGATTATTCTTGGGCTTTTGTTTCATTCAGTGGCATACTCACACTGCAGGAGTTTACTGCAGTGAGACCTTCAAAAGCAGCAGTGAGGTCAGGTTTTTGCTGCTGTGATTTACACATTGTCTGAATTTAAATGGAGATAAGGGGATTTGTGGTTCACATTAAAAGAATTTTAGAAGGATGACCTTACTAGTCCATTTGCATGGATATATCTGAGGTTTGACATGCAAGAAGTGTTTCTGGTTAATTCCAAAAATGTTTCAACCAGTTGGTTGTTTGGTTTTGTTTGTCTTAGATTTTTCTGTCAGTAGAATTCATTTCAGTTGTGATCAGAGTGAGATTGGCTTTCCCATCCCCAGCATTACCACCAGCACTGGGGAGGCTATCACCTATTTTGCAGTAGCTTTGATGAAGAATGGGCTCTGTCCCATTGCTAGAGAACTGTAGGGATAGTCTGGAGTCTATGTCATCAATGTCATTAGGTCATCAGGTCATCAATACCATTAGGAAGGTAGGTGGAGGTCCTCGCATTTGATCCGAATTGGGTAGAAACTGACACGTATGTCAGTGCCCACCTGACTGTAACAACACGGTCCAAATTCTTAGGAGTAAAAGCTGAGAAGTGGGTAAGCTGAACGTGACAGAAGCAGCCTTTGGCAGGAGCTGAGCTGAAGCACACCGGTAGGGAGCTGTCATACATTTTTAATGCTGCTGTCCCCTCCTGTGTCTGCAGGGTGCACGCTGTGTGACAAGGCGTATCCATCAGACTGCCCGGACCACGGGCCCGTCACCTTTGTCCCCGATAGCCCAATCGAGAGCCGGGCCAGGCTGTCCCTCCCGAAGCAGCTGCTCCTCCGGCAGTCTATCATGGGAGCTGAGGCGGGTAAGGATCATGTTACTGTGTACTTCCCTGCAGCACTTCTAAATACACTCACTGCCTGAAATCCAAAACCCTAGGGAGATTAATGTGGGAAACAAACAGCGCAAGAGAGATGCTTCCCTCTTCTGTAATCACCCCGACTTGTATTATCCAAGAGCTCTTTGTGGCCTGGTTACTGCTTAGACTTCAGCAATATCATAGGGCTGCTGCCACACAGTGTGGTGCTTCTTAAGGTCAAGCAAGGTATGGTGCTTTTGTTATCATGCTAAACGGCCCAGACACAGCTTTGATAAGAAACCAATGCAGCAGTTGGAGTTTGGGGGAAGGTGACAATTAGAAGAAATAGAGGAGAATTCTGTGTGCTTGTTCATCTTCTTGGTTTGCAACCCTCTGGGTGCTCTCATTGGAGTCCTGATCACAAGTGCCTCTGTTTTCTTCCCTCCTTCATTTGCATTTGGCATGTAGACTGTGACCTTGTCACTGGATGTGGACCTTGTTACTGTATTTCACGTCACTGTCACCTGGAAATCGAAGAGGACAGTGCAGTATCCTAAGGATCTGAAGGCTAGAGAAGAATGTGATTATTGGCTTGCTTAGTGATGCTTCTTGTTTGAGACTAGATGACATCTGTTCTCTCCAAGCTGCACTTATTTCCAGTTTATTCCTAAGAGCTATTCAGTGTACTCATGTAGACCTATACATATATATATATATAAATGTTTAATAATAAATAATATACATGCAGGAATCCCTCTGCCCATGACAGAAATACAGCTGCCTCTGGGGAGAAATGCAGAAGCTGCTTAACAATGCCCAGCAACAGTTCTGGAAATTCCTGGGGATTAGGTAGGCAAAATGTAGTTACTGAAACTAGTGTTTTCTGCTTCTGCAGAAAGTGCCATGAGAACTTTAATTGGTACAAATGGCTAAGATGTTAGTTTTATAGCTTACTGAAAAGTAAATTACTTGCTTTTGACCAAAGAAATATTTGTAATGACACCAAAGCGGCTCCCATTAGTGTCATGTGGTGGTGGTGGTTCTTGTCTCTGCCATAGGTGTGTTCCACACGTGAAGTAGAAGCTTTGATGATCTTATGCATAGCTATTACCTCTGGAGCATTATCTCATAAGCCTCCTACTTCTTTATTATGCATGATTAGTTGTTTAAATAATTGATTTCTTCAGATTTTGGTTTTCTAATGATAGGTGTGTGGACACGAGAAACCATTCCTGTGAGGACTTGTTTTGGACCTTTGATTGGGCAGCAGAGCCATTCTCTGGAGGTGGCTGACTGGACAGACAAAGCAGCCAGTCACATCTGGAAGGTCAGTGGTGTTATAGCTCACAGAGCCTGCCAGCATGCCTTTAGCTGGTTAAAGCTACCACATGACAGCAACTTTAACATCATCATCCTTGCCAAAAGTCAGAAGTAATGCAGTTTGCAGTTTTAATTCTTAGTATCAGTGCAGCAGAGCTGTATACCTTGCACTGTGCTGGTAGTCAGTCCTGAAATACAAAAAGCTTCTTTAATGCCTTCTCTTTTAAAGGGCTATATGTGGTTTCAGTATTTATGTGGAGTTGCAGCACAGATTGTATATGAACTACTAGGCAGCAGTTGTTTGTTTGCTTTGTATCTCTGTTCATTGGAAGTTCCCCCAGGTGATGAATGATTTGTTTTAGGAAAGCCAATTTAAAGCTTTCTTTTCCCATCATTTCATTTTCAGAAAGTAAATCTGACCTATATAAATAAAACATGTACTGTTTGCCCAGATTTTTGTTATTCACAAGACTTGGTTTGTAAGAAAAGCAGCCAAATGCATTTCTGCTGGGAGGTAAAGGTGAAAAAGATGCCAACATACAGGTTTTCTGGCCTCCTGGGTAGCAGAGGTCAAGGTGCCTGTGTGAAGAGGAATGGAAGGAGTGAAAACAGGGCTGTGGTGCTGGCACTGGCAGTGGAGACTTCCTGGTTTGTTCTAGGTAAACACATCCTCAAAAAGAGAGAGGCTGGCTTTCACTGCATTTACTGCTGTGTTTTGTCCTAAGGTTGCATTTGTGTTTCTTGGTAGATCTATCACAACGGTGTCCTGGAGTTCTGCATCATCACAACTGATGAAAATGAATGTAACTGGATGATGTTTGTACACAAAGCCAGGTGAGAGCCACCTGTAGCTTTGAGTCTGATCTGCGGGCTCATAGGAAGCTGTACTGGAAAAGGAAGGTTGACCTTCATTCAGCTGAGGTTGACCTTGATTGTCCTTTTGCTTTTAATACCTTATTAACAAAGTGTCCCTAAGTTCTTTTGGCCAAGTTCCAAGCCCATACAGCTTGTGAGACCTTTCCTTTTCAGTCTTTCTGAAGTCTGTGATGAAAACCATCGAGGCTGGCCTAAGTATTGCTCCATCCATGGTCCACTGAAAAGGCTGAACTTCTCTTATTGCTCTGTGACACAAAGTAGGTTTCTCCTGCAGTTCATTTCATCGTTCTCATAGGAGGAGTTAAGAAGTGTAATGCATAATCTCCCACTGCAGTGGGCCAGAGCTTTTGCTGGTTTCAGATACTGGGAACAAACATATACAAGATACGCTTCAAAAGGTGAATGACCACATCTTGGAAATGGTCCTCAAGAGAACTTTTAAAAGATAATTTTGCTTTAACACATTACTGATATTTTTTCTGTCATGCACTCTCTATTTCTTAAGGGATATATCTATATAAATGGATCTATGTATATGAATAATCTATGTGTATGAAAATACATAGATTTTTGTAGTTTCTTAGGAGATCATAAACTCACTTCTCTCAGCCCACTTGAATGTCTATTAATAATTTTATCAGAAGTGGTGTGAGAAATGCATCATTTGGTGGAGGAGATTGGCTCTCAAGGTCTAGTTCTTCTTTCCTTTAATAAAGAAGGACAGAAGTGACAGACATTAAAGTTTTTATAATATGCTGACAAGTGCTGAGGTTCTTATTACCTTATTATAGGAATTTTTCCCCCTTTTTTTTCCCTTTCCCCCTTTTTTTTCCCTTTCCCCCTTTTTTTTTCCCTTTCCTCCTTTTTTTCCCTTTCCTCCTTTTTTTTCCCTTTCCCCCCTTTTTTTCCCTTTCCCCCCTTTTTTTCCCTTTCCCCCCTTTTTTTTCCCTTTCCCCCCTTTTTTTTCCCTTTCCCCCCTTTTTTTTCCCTTTCCCCCTTTTTTTTCCCTTTCCCCCTTTTTTTTCCCTTTCCCCCTTTTTTTTCCCTTTCCCCTTTTTTTTCCCTTTCCCCCTTTTTTTTTCCCTTTCCCCCTTTTTTTTCCCTTTCCCCCTTTTTTTCCCCTTTCCCCCTTTTTTTTCCCTTTCCCCCTTTTTTTTTTTCCCTTTCCCCCTTTTTTTTTTCCCTTTCCCCCTTTTTTTTTCCCCTTTCCCCCTTTTTTTTTCCCTTTCCCCCTTTTTTTTCCCTTTCCCCCTTTTTTTCCCTTTCTTTCTCCCTTTCTTTTTTTTTCCCTTCCCCCTTTTTTTTTCCCTTCCCCCTTTTTTTTCCCTTCCCCCTTTTTTTTTCCCTTTCTCCCTTTTTTTTTTTTTCCCCTTTCCCCCTTTTTTTTTTTTTCTCTCTCTCTCCTCTCTTCTCCCTCTCTCTAAAAGTCATGGCTTCCAAAGAGCTTTTATTCTTAACTGCTGTTGTTACTGTAGGAACCGGGAAGAGCAGAACCTGGTTGCTTATCCTCATGATGGAAAAATTTACTTCTGCACCTCTCGGGACATCCCCCCTGAGCACGAGCTTCTCTTCTATTACAGTCGGGACTATGCACGACAGCTTGGTAAGTAAGAGCTCATTTTTGCTGGCTTTGCAGGGACTACCCAGCTTGAATTCCCTTTCAGTGCCTTCTCTGGGCTCTGTGACTTGGGAGTCCATTATGTTCCTTCTCAGCTCCCATTGGTGCATGTCATAATTTCCTTTTACGTTTCATGACTACAGAGTACCATCATTTAAAAGAAACATCTCCCTACTTAATTCCACTGATCAGGAATAAAAGATCACAGTTTTTGAAGAAAAATTGTTTTAGTTCTGTTCATGTAGGGCTAAGGGAATTTTGGAGCTGAAGATGTTCCTTCCAGTCCTCTTCCAGCTTGGATTGTGATAATTTAGGTTTGCTGGAGCTGTGCTCAAAACTGTTCCAAAGTTCCCCTCAAAACATTTCAAATTACCTACCTGAAACAGCTAGAAAGCAGCACCAGAGCTGAAGATAGCAAAGGTGAAAATCTCTGCGCCTGGCTATGCTACCACAGACTAAATGTTCATGTAGTCCTTGTTCAGGCTCTGTTAGGCCTTACTGTGTGTGCCTCATCACAAGTGTTGCTTTTATGCCCAAAGGTGTCCCTGAGCATCCAGATGTGCACATCTGCCACTGCGGGAAGGAATGCGCTTCCTATGCGGACTTCAAGGCCCATTTGAGCAGCCATCTTCACAACCACCTCCCCAGTCAGGCCCACAGCAGCAACCACGGGCCAGGCCATGGCAAGGAAAGGAAGTGGAAGTGCTCCATGTGCCCCCAGGCTTTCATCTCCCCTTCCAAGCTGCACGTGCACTTCATGGGGCACATGGGCATGAAGCCACACAAGTGCGATTTCTGTAGCAAAGCTTTCAGTGATCCAAGCAACTTACGGACACACCTCAAGATCCACACAGGTGAGCACTGAGGGCTTTATACAGATGCCTGTATAAATGTGAGGACAGGGGAGAGGGTGAAGGCCAGCAGTAGACAGTGTGGGTATTTTTGCCTCTCTTTATTTCAGTATTCCTTATTGGAAAATCACAAAATTCGAATTGCTAAGTTGGAAAGGAATAAAACTTGGAGTTCAGTGCTCTCAAGTCAAGCACAGGAAGCTGTAGGCTCAGTAATCAGGAGTTTTAATGGACTAATCAAATACTAATGTGGTATACACAGCCACAGAATGTGGGGTGGGATTCAAATGGTATTCAGACTTAGTCTGAACTCAGTAGCATGCTGGGTTTTGAACTATTTCTGGCAAGGAATAACAGAAGTGCTGGTAAGTTGAAAAATGGTATAAAACATAGAAGTTATCAAAGGGCCTGTGAGGTTTCTACCTGTGTGTTTGTTAGATAATAACTTGTTTTTGCAGACAAAGGCACTGCAGAGCATCAAATGTGGTTGGGCTCCAGTAAGGCATCAGATACAACTCCTGTGGGAAATTCATGAGGATAGGGATGTACTAATGTACAGTAACTAGATGGTTACCATGGTTACTGTTACAGAGGGAGCTACTGTTGTTTTTACTGAAGAATTCATCTTGGATAAGACTAGTCTTTTTAAGTGTTTGCCTGAATCTGTTGGTGGAAAAATGTACAGAGCTGCTGGGGGTGTTTTGGTGTCCAGAGCAGGGAGAGAAAACTGGTGTGGACAAGGAGCACAAACTCTGCCTCACAAGAAAGGCTGGCTGACCACGAACACTGGGGAAACAAAGAGCAGCGGTGTTTAGAATGATGAAGTACAGAAAGGTGCAGCACACTAGGGCATCAGTGGTTTGAAACAGTATCACAACATTGTTGTTTTGTTTTTGTTTTTGTTTTTTTTTTTTTTTTTTGCTTGGGGGCTTGGAGTATGGGATGAGAAGTTTTGGGAATGATGAGGTCAGCTGCCTGTTCTTTTTGCATAGCTAAAGATAGACTGGAACTAAGTAGGCCTTTATGCTGAGTCTGAAGGAACTGCTGGAGAAAACAAGTCCTGTTCACAAAGAATCTGCCTTTCTTCATGGTAAAACTTAATTTTTCAGCAGTGGTCAGGCTTGTTTGCTTATTGCATTTCCTGGGACACCGAGTGCTAATCCGTGGGTGTCCCTGTGTGCTCGTAGGTCAGAAGAATTACCGCTGCACCCTCTGTGACAAATCGTTCACGCAGAAGGCTCACCTGGAGTCGCACATGGTCATCCACACCGGGGAGAAGAACCTCAAGTGTGATTACTGTGAGAAGCTCTTCATGCGCAGACAGGACCTCAAGCAGCACGTCCTCACTCACACACAGTAAGTGACCTCACAGGAGCTGTTGGACTGGCCAGTGCAAGAAATAATGAAGACAAACAGCCCGAGACAAAAATCTCCAGTTTGCAAATAGTTTGCCCTAGGGGAGCATAGGTGGGTTCATGCTCTGAAATGACAAGAGAAGTCACTCTGGACAAAGTCCTTGTTTTACTGGCTGCAGTTGTGGAGTTCTAGCGTTTGCAATATTTCAGTGATACAGTAAATTCCAGGCGTGCTCCTTGTGTTGTGAAATGGCAGTCCAGAGTGTTCATAATTTTGAAGAGAAAGGGGGTTGTTTGATTTACATTTCATTCTTTGCTGAGAACTGTTTCCAAGTCCCAAGGTGACCACAAAAGACAAACTCCTCAGTGCTACTGTCACCGAGTACCTCGTTAGTGAACTCTGCCTGTTTGCTGCAGGGGTGTGGTGCAGCCACTCCCAGCCCTTTTCCTCCCCTCAAGTCTCACTCAAGGGCTTGCTGTTCTGCTCCTCCTGTAGGCAGATTCCTACCCACAGCCCTCTGCCAGGACACATCTTTTGCTGGGAGAATCTCTCCATCCCAGACATTTACTCCCGGTCCAAGGTCCTCCTTAAAAGCTGCTTGCCCAAAGCTAGTCCCGTATTTCATTTTCAGCATCTGTTTTTTGTACTCACTTGGAATCCATTGCTGCTTCTGTCACGCTGCCTAGGAGCCAGTGTAGAGCATGAGAGAGAGGCAGATAGAAACATAGACTCGCTTTGCTGCTTGTTCCTACAGCCTGAGCCAGGAGTACTCCTGCTGGGAGGTATTTTGCAGTGTCATTACAGAATTTGTTGCAGTCTGGTAAGCTCCTCTGCTTAGCATTTACAGACTGAGGGTTGTTAATATGCAGCAGCCTTGTTTCCTTACTTGTTCTTCCCTGCCTCCTCCCCACCCCCCTTTATGCAGGTTGGGGAGGAAACTGACCTTTTCATCAAGGGCAGTATCTCTGTCCTTGGTAGAACATGGACCTTAATCAGCATTTTAATACCAGCTGTGAGCAAACTCACTTTTTTGTGTCTTGCAGAGAACGGCAAATCAAGTGCCCCAAGTGTGACAAGCTCTTTCTGAGGACAAATCACCTGAAGAAGCATCTCAATTCACATGAAGGAAAGAGGGACTATGTCTGTGAAAAATGCTCCAAGGCTTATCTAACCAAATATCACCTCACTCGACACTTAAAAATCTGTAAAGGCCCCACATCCAGTCTGTCAGCCCCAGAGGAGGAAGAGGAGGAAGATTCAGAAGAGGAATTAATAGACTCTGTGAGGACTGAAGACTGTAGGATTAACAATGGAGTCTATTCAACAGGTGATGTTCTCTCTGGACACAAATGAAGAAGAGAGGAAAACTTCCATGGCTATTATAAGCAGGGAAGTAAAACCCTCTTCCTTGTTTCCCCAGTCACCAGTGTATGTCAGGTGAGGAGTTTTCCTTCTGTTTTTGTCTCCACACTACCACCACTTAATATAATCTGTAGCCAGAACACTGAACAAGACTGGATCATGCACATAGAAGTGAAGAGTTGCTAAGAAGGAAATGTGAGGCAAGATTCCTTTCACACACGCTGTGCATACTTCTCCAAATCACTCTGATTAATCCATCCAGTGCCAGGACACATGACACACCTCACACAGCCCTTCGAGCAAAGAGCCACAAACGAGGAATGTAGCTGAGGGATTGCAGTGACCTGTAAGCCAACTGTCCTTAACTGCCCAGGATGTGACACAAAGAGAGACAAGGAAAAAATGGTGGTGGCCACTGATGTATTTTAAAACTTTTAACTGAAGGATGTGGTTTGGCACAAAGCAAAGACTTCTCCATGCTCAGGTTTCCTTCTTAAAACCTTTTGGTTTATAAAAAAGGCCAGTGAAATCAGCACTTGCATACAAAGTAATGACAGAAAGTCAAACATTGATTTTTTTGGAAAAACAGGTATCTGCTCTTCTCCCTCAAGTTCACAGCCCATGGAAGCAGGTGAAGAGATAAAGACTGTATGGACTCTGTAAGGAAGGGGCTTACAGATGATCAGGCAGTGTTTACAGTATATGTTACTCCTTGTGCTGTAAACCTTTTACCACCTAGAATGATGGGAGGGTTTGCTGCTAATATTATTTATGGAATGAAGATTATTACATTTGGTTGTTTTCTTTTGAAATAATTAAAAATGTGGCTCTTCCTTAATGTTCTTTTTTTAAATATTTACGTATGCTGAAAAGGAATGTTTCTATTTTTGATAATGATGCTAAGAGAAATAATACCACTTCTTAATCATCTGCCTCTCCCAAGCTTTCCTGGGACCTGGTACGTCTAGGAGTGCATCCATAAACTGGGGCAGCTAAGGAACTCTAGATTTGCTGTGTCACTCCTCTGGCTTATTGCAAAAGAAGATTCAGCTGTGCTCTGTTCTCTGACAAGGTAATGGGAAAGAGGCTCTGCTTCTGGCCCTAAACGGCCTGAGCTTAGCTGTACCTCTCCCTGCACACTGCAGTTCCTAGAGAGCTCCCAGGGTTCTTAAAACCTGAAAGCACTTGCCTCAGATCAGTATATGACCATAAAGCTCCAGAGACACAGCTGCTGGGATCTTGGTAAGTCCATGCAAATATGTGTTGCTTCCAGTAATGCAATTTCTTCTAAAAAGAACAAAAAACAACGTTGAGAGCTATCATGCCACTTCTATTAGTAGGGGGAGAGGTAAGAGAAATCACCCTCCACCATCTTAACACAGAGCATTTATTTAAAATTAAAGCTTTAAAAAACTTGGAACTTTTCAATGGAGAGCAGTTGAACAGAGGTGGTTCTGGTACTTACACCTTCTTAAGCTTCACAAAAGCAGTTGTTCATTTGTTGTCCACACATCATTCACTACTACTTGGCAGAGACAGGATGGAGGCAGGAATCCCAACACATCCAGAGTATTCTTGGTTCCTGCAGAGCCATGCTGACTGCCACCTTCACCAGACTAGAAACAGCTGAAGTAGCTTTGGAAGCAGCCAGTTACTCTCAAGGGAGGGCGAGGAAAAGTTACAGATCTGCCTTTTCCCCATCTGCAGTTTGTAGGGACACAATTTACCTGCTTTACCTCACCAGACTGAACTGCAGTGAGTTAAGGTGGGAAGCAGTGGGAAGAACTTGGCAGCTATGAGTATGATCCTACAGCTCCTTTGGCATCAGTGGATTTAGTACCCAGGGCATTTTTGCATCAGGAATATTCTACAGGCACCTCCAGTGTGTGCAGAGGGCAGATGCTCAAAGGAGGGTAAGAACTTAATTTAAGTTCCTGAGGTAAAGCAGCTGGGTGTTACATTATAAATGCAAGGAAATTCTTTTGAGTCACATCCCTCAATTAGGTTCCTGATTCTGCAGCAAGAGGCTGAAGTTGGTGGTTAAACTGTTAATTAAAACTTTCCGTGCCTTTACGTTTCAGGCAGCAATGCCTGGGCAGAGTTAAGAACATAGCACAGAGAGCTTTTCACAAGTAACAGTAATCAGCTGGGATCCCAACCCCTACTCATCCTCCCAGAGCAGCAGCTCCTTATTTCTGTTCAAATTCTCTTGAAAGACAGCTGGAGAGTGAAGAAAAATCCAATACTATGTGCAACATAACATCCCTAAGCTACAGGTGCTATGGAACCTGGAAAAAGAAACGCCCAGTCTGAGTGTGATAGAGCTGGTCATTTCTGGTTTAACATTGGTGATATCAGTGTTAGAAATACATTCTAGAATTCTGCTTGGAGACTCAACTTACTGGCTGACAACTACTCTTAACATTTAAAAAGTTACATGGAAGATCTGTTAAAATCTGCAAACCCAGTGTCAAAATAAGGATAAACTATCTACACTTGTAATTTAATTCAGTTCAGCTTTTGTTTATTTATTACTCAACTGTTGTGTGAAGTATTTTTCCTTATGTCCTTGGAAGATAAAACTGTCTCTGCAGTCTTCAACAAACTTCTGTAGTCAGAGAATGCTTATCTAGTGGCTGTTCCATTTTATGTAGCAGCTTCACATAGGGTAGCCCCTGTTTCAGGGATCATGATTTCAGGCTGAAGTGAGGGATTCAGTCTTTCAGAGCTGGTAACAGAGGCAGGAGCTTTGAGATTAACCACATCACCCACCACCTTTCTTTGTCTGAGATGAAGAAGCCTGCATATTGCAAGACATTGGACAGCAGAGTCATTTCCATGAGCTCTCACTGAACAGGGGCATTTGCAGAACACACATTAGTTATAGTCCCATTATTAGTTTGATCCTTTGATGTTTGGTCCATCATGATTCCATCGCTGTCTCCAAATCATTGCTGCTACTGCTGGCCGTGGAGCTGGATGCCACAGAGTTGGCACTAGCCAGGATGAGCCTCTCTCTGTTTCCAAAAACTTCATTCACTGCAACACAAACAGGGAATTGCTTACATGTTCCTGTCCCAGAGGAAAGAGTACAGCAGGGACAGCCTGGTGAGCACCATGGAATGGAAATGCTAACCTGCTGTGGTTTCAGAGCTCTTCCCTTACCCCAAGTACAGGAGTTGAAGCTAAAGGTCAGAACAATTGCCTGAATATGATACTTCAATTACAAGTCCTGTTACTTTTTCCTCCAGAGCAGCTAGAGATTTCCTCTGCATAATTCCTATACCTAAGTACTGTAAAACTGATGAGGTTTGAAGAGCACATCATTAAGTTTAAATAATTTATTTCTGGTTATAGCCTCTGTTTCCCAACAGGCTCTTAAATGCCTTCCCTAAAAAAAAAATCATGTTGTATAGTTACAGGTAGTTACAAGTGATCAAAACCAGTCCTCACTTTTCTTCCCATAAGTACTCAAAAATGTGATGCCAAATCACTGCAAGAAAATAAATAAGTGTAAAGCTGTTCTCCAATTTAGGAAAAAGAAAACAACTTGTTTTTTGAAGCTGAAAATGTGACCACACATGCAGTCTTGGAATATTTAAAAATACTAACCTACAGTCTTCTGTCAGTCACATTACTGAATACAAATACACCCTGCACGCAAGGGCAGAACCACAGCAGTCAAAGACATGAGAACATTCATTACCTGCAGAGATCTTGCTGACATCCCAAACACGCAGCCCATCCCGCTCTCCTCCAAAGGCAAAGACAAAGGGGAAGTCAGGGCAGCAAGCTGCACAGAACAGAACTCCCTGGCAGGGTGGGAGAAAAAGATTTTTTTTTTTTAATCTTAAAATTCATTTCTCATCTGAAAATACTTTTGCCAAGCGAGTTTTAACAAATGTAATTAAGTTTCTGAAACCTCTTTTGTAAAGACATTAAAATGAAAGTCGAGAGCTGCTAATTATAAACAGTTAATCACATCTTTGTCTTGAACGTAGCAGACGCAAGCTGGAGCACCCATAGTTCTAACTCAGAACATTTTATCTGGAATTTGGGTCTGAGGCTTTCAAGCAGTCTGCCAATTCCATGTGGAACACTGCACTGTGATGACAATGATTTACCCAGAATACGTTACTATTTTTTCCCTCCAAGACCTTTAAGGTAAAACAAGATTCAAACTAGACAGAAAAAGAAAAAGCAGACAGAGTTTACATATAAAACTAACTAGAATCAAGAAATAAATATTACTATACCATTTTCATATCCCTGGAATGGACTAAACTTGGTCTGTCTCCCAGGATATCCCAAATTTTCACGTATTTGTCAGCAGATGATGTCACAAGGCACCCTTTGACCTGACTACTTAGTTGCAGCCCTGGAAGATGAAGGGTGAAGCAGTATGACAGTAACAGGCAATCCCCATTTCACAGAGATGAGGATACATTTTGAAGTGAAGACATGAGAACAGCCCCAATATTCTTCTCACACTCAACTTCCATTCCAGAACAAAGGAGCAGAACAGTAATGAAAGTTCCATGCTGCCACTGGTCCCTGCAGTGAGAGCCAAAGGAACCACACAGGTCTATTTTACCTCCCAATTCCCTCGGCAGAGATTTGTTTCACATGCCAGCTACCATGTAGCACATTAGCACAGCTTATTTAACTTACTTGTTAAACAAAGAATCACTGCCACCTCAGTGCTATGGATTAAAGGCATCTTCTGGATGTGCCTTGCCCACAAGGGATGAACAGGACACAAAAGGACACACAGGCAATTTACCTGACACCTCTTCATCGTGAGCTTTCAGAGTAAACAGGGGCTTTTCAGCACGAGCATCCAGACAGTACACAAAGCCATCCTCTGTGCTTGCCTAAGGAAACCACAGCAGTTAAAAAACAAACAGCCACAGTCACTCATCTGGGAAAAAAAAACCTCCACTGAAGTAGCACCCACCCTCTGGTAAACCCCTCTGATCTGAGGCAGACACTACTTCTCCCTAGGACATGTTACACTGCTCCCAGGCCTGCACCCCAGACTCAGGCACCCAGATGGTGCCTGAGCTGTTCTATGAACCTCAGTTATGCTGCACTGATGACATGGAAGTCTTAATCCCATGCAAACTTCTTAAAGTGTATTTTGAAGAGAGTTGCTCCACTAAGTTTGGCCCTCAGGTCAGACAATGAATGCAGAGCCTTCAGTCTCTTGACTGCCAGATCAAAGCTTTTGGAACTTGGTGGCTGCATAGCAGTCCTGTGCAAAACTAAGTGTGATTACACCAGGAGAGATCCACATCATAATCCCAAAAGAGCTTCTTCTGTTTGCTGTATACACAAAGCAACAGAGAACTAGACAGCCACTGAGATAACAGGGAAGATTTGGTTTTAAATTCTGTTGCAAAGTTTTGTTATAAAAAACTCAACAATACCAAGATACTTCTCCTTTATACTCTAGGTAGCTGTTCGTCTCTTCTCTCAGGTAATAAGCAACAGAACAGAAAATGGCCTCAAGTTGCATCAGGGGTGGTTTAGATTGGACAGCAGCAAAAATGTCTTTACTGAAAGGGTTGTCAAGCACTGGCACAGGCTGCCCAGGGAAGTGGTGGAATCATCACCCCTGTAGGTATTTAAAAGCCACGTCGATGACGCACTTATGGACACGGCAGTGCTGAGTTAACATTTAAACTCGATCTCAGAGGACTTTCTCCAGTCCTTTTCCAACCTGAAGGAGTGTCCTCCATACCAGCCAGGAGGACAGTGCCCTCTAGCGCTGACTTGGAACACTGAAACGATATTCAGGATCTTGGCTCCAATTAGCCATTTCTCAGCTGCAGTTGTTTCACTGCATGAAACACAACAGCAGCTGTGCAAAGGGAAATGCATCCCAGCCACTGAACACTGCAACGTGACCAAGACTGTCACCAGCAAAGCACCAGCATCAACAGCTTTTCTACTCTCACAGTGAAGATACCAAAACTTACTGAAAAAACTACTTTAAAACATCCTCCCCCCAGACTGCATTTTTATAGTAAGCAGCACAAACCATCCAAATGGCCATCAGCTCCACTCTGATTCAGAAACATGATGAACACTAAATACAGGTTAAATGACATGGCAACAACGAAGCAGAATAGAAAAGCTTGTACTCACCAAGAAATGGCAAGGTGAAAAATGATTCCAAATTACTCTCTCAACCTGACCACTAAACCGCCACACTCGATGGCTGTCCTGGGGGTTTCTGCAGTCGTACAGCACTGCTGACCTAGGGGACAAAGGGACAGGAAATAAAATTAAAAAAATAAATATCCGGGCAGAATGCTTCATGACGTAGTTTGCTTTACCACTGACACCTACAGAAGCTCCATGTAAACTATAATTGAAAAATTCAATGGAAATAACTTCACTGCTTATCTTCTAATACAGTAACAGATTAAAATCTTGAAGATAAGCATGAGATTTTTCCATGTGCTTCAAAGTTTCATCCTGGTTACCAACAGCCACTCTACTGAAACTAAGCAGAGCCTGAATTTACTCAATACATATGATACTTATCACATAGCAGACCATAATTATGCAAATATATCACTTAATTACAAACAGACTTCAGTAAAGTCAAGTAATGATGCACTAATTAGGAAATCATTTTGTCATACACATGCATGCACTTTTAAATACGCTTAAAAATAATTTCTAAAAATCCAACAATCTTAACAAAAAATTGTTAGAAACACTACTCCACAAAGGAGAAAGAGTGGATGGCAATTAGCAGGTCCCCTTGGATTCTTTACAGGCACGTGCTCAGCTGAGTGACTGCAGAATCTGTCCCAGCTCAAAAAGCTCCTGGCTTCAAATGCAAGGGAGGAGTGGTCATGTCACTCCAGCATCACCTCACCACTATCAACATCCTCAGCGTAACCCACTCCCACTCTACCACATAATTAAACAAGTGTGATGTAGGTTTCCCAGATCTTTTACCAGGCACTTTACAGTTTAACAGTCTGATTTTCAGGCTATGAAGGCATCTCCCAATGCTCACTGAACTGCCTGTGGCCTGCAAGGCCTTGCAGGAAAAATCCCAAGGGCAGTCTGTTTGTGAATGGCACAGTGGTTTAGAAGTGTACCAGCTAAAAAGAGATCAGCAGCTGGCCACTGCTTGGACTTAATGCTTCCTTTTATCAAAGGAAGTTGAGAGGGAGGGAAAAGACAGAAGCAGCTTCCTAACCACTGTAAAAGGTTCTCCTCCAGTACTTCAGCAGATGCAGCAAGAACATAACAGAAGCCAGAGAACTTGAAGGCTTGGCTAAAGATTGTGAAATCTATAAATTATTTTAATGTAAGGACAAAGTCTTAAAAGCAGACTAAGAAAGTCAATGTAAGAAAATCATAGTGATAAAAAAAAAAATTAAAAGTTACCCCATCGAGATGGGAGAACAGGGAGGGAGTTTTTTGGCTGGCAGGACTTAAAAGAACTGGCAGCTACAGAGTAGTCCAAGTGTGCAGACACAAACCATTTCCCAGCATCTCCAGGCTGCAATCACAGGAGACAGCCCATTACACTTTGGCTGTGCCTCCTCTGCCTGGAGGGACAGAAATGGGATCTTAAAAGTCCCTCGTGTCTCCACCCTGGCCTTATTGGCTGGTAAAACCCTGGGCAAATTTTCACAGGAATAAACAGTAACACGTTCCCAATGAAAAAAGTGCCATAAGGCCAAATTAAGAAATAAAATTGGTTTGAAGCAGGCAGACAACTGGCACAGAAAATGTCAGTCCAGATGGTTAAAGCATTTGCTACCCCTGAAAAAGAAGTAAGGAAAACTGCATTCTGGCCACATGCAAACCTGGATTCCTTGATGGAAAAAAGTAACAGCATTATTCAAATTGGCACAGTTATAAAACAAATGAAAGAAAACACAAAGCTTAATTGAATAGGAATCCCCTCCCCAGGTGCAACATGTGAGAACATTACCCTGACATACTTATCAAATGATCCAGAAACGAGGGTCTGAGTTTCAAATGGATGAAACTGCAATGTCTGCACCTAGATAATGGAAGATTTTATGTAACACACATATACAGGAACTTTCTTAGAACAAAGCACAACCATCCCAAGCCCAAGCCAGCACACAGTCCTCCCCAAAAAACCAAAAAAATAAGCTTATTGATACCCAGATTGCTCAAAAAACACTGCAAGAGAGGCGCATTACTTCAAATACCCCCACCTACTGAAAACAAGATATTTTCCAATATAATTTGACTGAACAGAATCCCATGCCCCCTTTCTGCCCTAGATGTTAATTTAAGAAAAACAAAACAAAACAAAAACAACGACAGCAAAACAACAAAAAACCCCCCAAAAAACAAACAAAATAACTAACAAAAAAAACCCTGGAGGTAAAAGAATATCTGCTTCCAGTTTGGGGGAAAAAAAAGCAGACGCTAGCAAAAAGTGAAAATCAGGAGTTTGTCAAGGGCAGTGACTTTGTTAACAGCAAAATAAGGTTACAGCTATTAATAACTAACTTTCACATTTTAATTACTATGAGATTAATTCATTTCTCAAATACCCATCACTATGGTATTTTAGCATCATTTATTTTAAACCTTTTCACCTAGAACAAACTGTAACTGACACTCTTGTTCCCTTAAGAGAGTTACAGTTTCACCTATGTTCAGATATCTATTTTTGTAGCTTATAGCAGCACTATTATATCCCCCACCATTAGGTCAATTCACAAAAGGTATTTTAAAAACTGTTACAAGTCTTTAGTAACTTTGTAAAAGGTAAGTTAAGTAACATTTTAAAAAGCAAATACAGTGCTGTTTGCAAAAGCAACTAATTCATAAATTTAAACAATTCTGCACAAATGTTAGAAAATTAGAGAATAGTTGTTCTGAGGGTTCACTACAAGCAGTAAATGAAAAACTGCAGTTACATTTTTCTCTGTATTCTACAGTGGAAAGAACACAGCAAGCAATTATTCCATACCTTGTCTGTGTGTAGCACGAGGCTGGCTGCTGGCTTACCCACAGCCATGTCCCACAAAATCACAGTGTTGTCAGCAGAGGCACTTGCTAAAACATTCCTGATAATGGATCAAAAATCAGTTTTAAAGCTCTTCATAAAAAGAAATAATGGTAAAAATCCAGAATACACACAATTCTGAGAACAATTACACTGTGGTCTACAGATTATTCCTCTCAAGCCTGAGGGATAACTCCCTGAAGGCAATTAAGTTATAAGTAAAAATTATAAATAGGCTATATTACATTACATTAGCAGAACACTTACAGCAATGACAGCTCTGCTTCTGTTTCCCCTGCTGACGTTACCTGAAATACCATTTACTCAAAGACTTCTTGACCAAAAAAACAAAGGTTCTGAAGCACATTCTTTCCTTTGCCATTGAACAGTATCTTTAAACATTACCTATGCTACATCACTCTGTTTGCATATGCATGCAGCCAAGAGCCTGACAAACCTGTTTGTGAAATATTTTGCTCTCTAACATCTGTATACACCTACTGAATGAAGACACAGCACTATACCCTTTGTAGACTGCTGAAAGTAACCACTAAAATTTCAGTTAGCTTACAGACCCCACATTTCAACTTAAATTTGATCAAATGTGTTAAGAGCAACCAACACAGCTTAAAAGTTTCATCAGAAAAAACAAATCAGAACACTCCCAAATGCCTGTCAAATACACACAATTCCTGTAACTGCTTCACTGCTCTTAAGATCAGATTTATTACCTCAACATGTTGTTTCTGATTGAAACTGCTCCCTCTCCCCTTTCTATATTAATTAAGTGTTTCTGACTGAAAGAGTTAACATTCTCCTGGAAATTCTGTTTTCCCAAGCAATGTTACAAGGGAAAGTTAAGAAAATGCACAGTGAAGGATATAAGAACATTTTACAGTAACACCACTATGACCTACAGGCAGAAAGTTATTTGTGGAGAGCTGTCACAACATGCCTTGCTTAAAAGAAAGAAACAACAATAAAACATTTTATAGATGATGCTCCAAGGAGTTCCTTGTTTTGTCCATAAGCTGCCCACTTCAGGGCTGGTTTTATTTCCTGAAAGACCTACCAGTATTAATCAATCTGTAACTCAGCACATTACAAAATTATGCATTTCAGACTTAACTACTGAAGCCATATTTTTTTATCCTTGTCTGTATTATCACCGGACCATTCCTAGATACACAAAAGTTCCTCTTTTGTAAGACTGATGGACTGATCATTGTCACACTGTACATATGTGTGTAATTTAAGAACAGACTGCAAATTAAGAGTGCAGTCTATATACATTTACTGAGGTCTGTGTGGGTGTTTTCTTAATCAGTATCTAGATAAGAAAGCAGTACAAGTGAAGGCTCACACCTGCTCATCAGAATATGCAGAGTTGTCTGTGTACATCTCAAAGGCAGAGGCATTTAGACAGCATAAAAATAAAATTTAAAAAAAATCAGCCTGTGTCTGACTGAAGCAGTTTCAAGACCCCTGCTCAGGATCCTCTGACAGATGAACTGTTAACAACCACCTAAGTGATAAAAAACCAGCAACATCTTTACTTCAGTCAGCACATTGTGCTTGACCTCTGCCCCAAGATGGGCCAGCTTTATGTTGTTTCAATAGCAGCAGCACTTCATTTCTAGCTTATGCAGGCAACAGGGAATTTTCTCTGCCTAGAGGCCAGAGACATTTCTATAACTGAGCAATTAAGGCTTTTACACTCTCTTTCCTGTTCACAGCCTTGGGGCAAAAGCCAGAAGGAAAAAAAGCCAAACAGAATAGCAAGGACTTTCTTCCATAAATCTACTTGTCTCTGTTGAAATGGTGGTTTAGGCCACTGGCAGATCAGCATAGCTCAGGGCAGCCCTTCTCCAGTCTGAACAAGAGAAACGTAGACAATTTATCAAATGGCTCACACCCATCTTTGCCCTGCCCTCATCTGGACAACCTGCAAATCAAAACTGACCTGCAGCAATACACAAGTATTTTTTAAAATCTAAAAATCAAGAGTGCTAGTTAAAAAAAAAAAAAAGGTGTGCATTTTTAAGAATGCATGAATTTCAGCAGTGCTTTCAAGCTTTTGGATTTTGTGTGAATTAAGACTGCAATTTTCTAAAATCCATTGTTATTTAAGTATTTTTTTACCTGCTTTGTTTATTCCATGAAAGATCCAGCACAGCATCAGTATGTCCTTCCACAGTCCCTTCTGAAGATAAACCCTGTGTACACACACAACATAAACAGATTTTTGAAAATTACAGCTTCTATGCAAATCAAGCATTACTCCACATTAGTATGAATTCCCTAAAGCCTTCACAAACAACTTCATATTAAATTACTCTCACTTGCAGCTACACAGCTTTTGAGAGAACTGTCTCTGTACCACCTGCATCCTGCCTCCTACCCCAGACTGCAGATTGCTCCAGCTGCTGGGATTACAGAAGTGGTTATTCCCTTCAGGCTTCCCTCATTATTTCCAGCTAATGTGTAACTTCTTCAGCTTCCTTCTAAACACTCCTGGCAGTTCCCTCTCTCTCCTCCCAATTAACTGAGCTTTTGGGTCCTTGCAACTGCCAGGTCCTGCAACTTCTAATTTTAAATAGAGAAGATTCAAAGTTTACTGGGACACCACCTGCTCTTCCTGCCCTGCTCTTAATCCCAGGCACTAGTTATTTAGAGAATCAGCATTTCAGATATTGTACAGAGGAAAAAAGAAGGCATTATCCCTGCTCTGTCCTGCATTATCCTTATTCCTCCATCCAACAAGGTAAACCATTTTGCAACACTTACTTTCTTTCCTTTCTTTTTCTTCTTTTTCTCTTTCTTGCCTCCAAGAGAAAAGACTGGTTCCAAAGATTCCACTACATCAAGGTCCCAGATGTCAATGACTGGGGTCATGTTACCCACTGCAACATAATTTCCTACAGACAAAAAATCAAATGCAACCACATTTATTTAGTTATGAAACAGCATATTTGGTAATCCAGCTGTTCCGTATTTCTTTGGTTAAGTGCCACAATCTTCTATTTGAACATATTTATGTTTATAACTGGCAAGAAGCAATTTAAAAATATCAGCTCACAGCAGATGTTGCTAGAAAAAAAATTATTTGCTTTCCTTCTCCTTCAGTACAAGTAACTGTTCAAACAAACTGTATGAAGTTGCATGTTTTGTTAGTTTTCAAAAGAAAAAACAAACCAAAATGAAACCACATCCCCTCTACTATGGAAGAATAAAAATCTGTGAAACACAGGAAAAATGTTACTAAATACATAAATACATACAAATTTTGCTGTGGTTTACATTTAATTAATTGCATTGGACATAGAGATTGAACAAAAGCAACCGCTCATTTGCAAACAGAAAATAAAGCAGATTTTAGAGATTGCTCTGGTCTGCTGACAATAATTGTTTGCAATAAAATCAGTATGTTAGTAAAATCATGTTACAGCAGCATCACTAAGATGACTGTATCACCAAGCAAAAATACCTGATATTCACATCTTGGTTATCTCAAGTCAGTATTATCTTAATATTAACACTAATTTCATTTCTTTGTACTGCAGGAATAAATTATTTAGTGGCAACATTACACTTACATGCTTTTCAAGCAAAAAATCTTGAACTGGACACTGACAGTATCCTTTGTAATTTACCTGTTGATTCATCTGGACTAGGATCAAAATTCAACCACTCCAGACTCAGAGGGTAAGCAGGCAAGATAATGTCATGATGTACATAAAATGAGTCCTCTTCATGATTATAAACTGAAAAATAATTAAAGTTATGCAAGACATCAGTGAAGAGGGAAAGCAAACAACAATGAACAGGTCACCTCTACAAAAGGCAGATGTGGCAAAAACTAAATTCTCAAGGAGATGTAGAAGGCAAATTTACAGAGTCTTCAGAGTTTTACTGTAGAAGCCACACCCTCTATAAATGTTGTACCTCACAGAATTACACAAAATAAACATTCTCCTGTGTACTTTAGATGAAGAACTGACAAGTTCAGTCAAGATTTGATACTTCTACTTTGCAAGATCTCTTCATAATATATGCTCCATATCCAGCACGTTTTACATCTGGCTACATTCATTTTACAGGGTTAGCAATTAAAAGAAAACTATTCCAGATGAAATTGAAAGGGAAACGAAGGTAAAGAGACAAACCAGAGGAAGGTGAAGATGTCAGGAATTACTTTTAGCAGATGGTAACTGAGATACAGGAAAAGTTTTGGTAAAGCAGCCATACACTAAATATAAATCCCCTATAGCCAGCTATTTTTCTCCTTATAATAACTTACCAATTGGACAGCAGAGAAAACCCATTAATTATTTTAATAACATCTTATCACACACACAGTATCACAGTGCCACTTTTAAGTGCATGTGACATGTTCAGATATTAAGTTATAAGACTTCAGTTAGTAAGATAACTACTAAGTTATCTTAGTAGTTAACCAAGGCAAGGTTACCTAATTTTAGAAACTGCAGAAGCCTTTGCTATTGTTTTAAGTTTATACTGGGTATAAACTTATAGTTAATAAAATTTGTAAACACCTCCAGACACAGAAAATGCCACATGCTGGTAACTGAAGAGATGCTTTCACACATTTTGGTCATGTGGACTGCTTAAAATGAAATACTTTGCCTACAGAAACATGGACCACAGCACAATTGGCCAGAAACATTCCCAAAAAGAACCACAGTAACCAAAGATGATAATTTCAGCATGTTCAGTAGTATTCATTGGCTGCATCAAAAAAATCTTCTACACAGAAAAATTAAACCTATTTTTAGAACAAACAGTATTCAGGGCCTACTAAGGATTATCACCTCTAATATAAAGGTGATGATGATAAAGTGCTGGTTCTTCTAATCCCGGCAGTGGAAAGCCCACTTAAAGAAGCAAGGAGAAAGCTAAAGGAAAAAAAAATAAACAAAACAAAACAACAAACCACTAGAAGATGCTTGCAGGATATGGAAAGTAAGACTAGAATGAAGAGCATATGTTCAGAGAATAAAAATACCACAGTATTTTCTAAAAGTTTTAAGAAATTAATTAAGGAATTGCAATACAGCCTGAAAGAAGGAAGTTATCCTTTAAATAACAATAGCTCCACAGGAAATACTCTAGTCCTGAAAAGTAGCTAAAGCACCATGACATGGAAAAGGACAAAACACAAGACAGAAGGGGAGAAAACTCCTTCCCAAAACCAACCCACTGCTCTTCAACATAGCCACATGGCACATGGTAGGCAAGACATTCCCTATGTTCACTGTAAAGAACAAACTCTGTTTTACTCACCATGGACCTCCAAACTACAGCAGTCTTTATCAACTTTGCCACAAAGGACAAGATTGTCACTGGGTTTAATCAAAAAGTCCTCCTGTTCATATTGCTCCTAAATAGCAAAAAGGAGAGGACAAGGGGCATTGAGCAAAGCACATAAAAACATGAAACTACACATGTTCAAAAGCTGGAATCAGCAATTTTGAACCACAACTGAAAATACTCAAAATCCAACACCCTAATGCCCATCTACCTGAAACAATGTTATGGTGCTAAGCAAAGAAAAGCAAGAACCAGACTCGATCCTGGGAGAGAGAACAGTCATTAAATTAGATTGAAGGACTGCTATGTGAACCTAGGTGGGTTTGTAGAGGTGTTTAATTATCAAATATGAAACCATATTTCAAGGCTATCCTGATGCAGCTGATTGCTGAAAAGAAAATCACCACCAGGAGTGCACAAACAAAGGTGATTTTCCCTGTGTTCCTGTGCCTTGACCACTTATATAATGTAACAGCATTTTACCCAGTAACAATGCTGCAGCTGCTCCCTCACATCCAGGAAATAATTCCACTGTCTACTTCCTGGAAAATATTTCCCAAAAAGCCTACAGCACTACCAGGCATTCAGCTGTAACCAGAAGAGACGTAACCTCTCATCCGATTTTCATTGTTACTGAGGAATGGAAAGAATTTGGGAATTTCTGTTATGAAAAATTAAGAACTGCACAGAAGTCAATCATCTTACACAGAGTACCATCCTTCCCATCTTCAACACATACAAGACTTTTTGGACTTCCCATTGCAAGCTTTTAATTTTTTTTTTCTTCAAGCATACTTCAATATTTGAATTCTATCAAGTCCTGCAATTCTTTGAATCAACTTAAGGTTACACAATACTTAGTCTTCAACAGTTCCAGTAGTAAATACCAAATGACAACAGAAAATGCACACTGAAGAGCTTTCAGAAACTGGGGAAAGAACTTGAGCACAGGAAGAAGAGCTTGAGGAAAAGGTGTTCATTTTCTGTATGAACAGAAGTATTTCTACAAAATATTCTACAGAATATTTCTACAAACCCAGCTTCTGCAAAGATACTTCCCATCTGACAGTTGAAGCTAATACAGGCAGAAGCAGCCAATGACACAGTATTATTTATATATGTGTGTATACACATACACACAGAACATTGATATATTTATATATCAGACATTGCCTGAGTCCACCTCAGCCTGATTCCTTACACAAACTGATGGAAGGTGCAAAAGTCTTGCAATGTTCAAAATTTTCTTATTTTGGTTACTAGTGGCCAGAGACTTGTTATTTCAAGTGCTTTCTGTGTCCTACTATGCAGGTGGAAAACCACTCCACGTACAAAATTGCGTGGTTTAAGTAAGGAGCCAGTTCACCTTAACCTCCTACTTAAATGCAAAAGGCACAGAAAGAAGGGACTGCACAAAGCAACCTTAAAAGAGCACCATCCAATCAAAAATCTGCCACACCTCTGAAAAAGGACTGCAAGCACTTAAATGCCCCAAAGCAGAGTGGGAAATTTAACTGATTTTGAAGATAATGCTGTTTAAGATATTTAACATTCTTTAAGTACTCACACTGGTTTTTAGAGTGATGTAAGGATCATTTTCATTGCTTCCATATACTGCCAGAGTAGCCAAAGAGTCTCCAAGTTTTAAATCACCTAAATGGGAATTTCAGAACACTTTTCATACATGTCTGTAACAGGCAAAGTTAGAAATTCCTGTAGCAATACCTGTATTACCTATACAGCAAAATATCAGGAGTGGGCTAAATGAACTTGCCAGCTCTGGACATAAGTACCTTGGTAAGATAAACTGCTAAGTGCTTCCAGGGACTTCTGCTGCTCTGCTCCAGTACTACAGCAGCCAGAGTGACAATCTTTCCAACACGGTCCTAGTGTCAGCAAGGGCAACACTGAACTGTTTCCTTCCCTAAATGACTTCCCAAGATGGGACAAGCAAATCATTAAAACTGTGAATTTCCAGCATCTGAAACTTAACAAAGTGTAGCCTTACAATATTAAAGTCTTAAGTACAACAAGAAGTGGAAAGGTTCTTCACTTACTCTGCGCATCTGACACACACTATTTTTCTTACCTGTGTATCCCTCTTCATCATAATTGTCCAAATCATATTCATCCAGTTCATGATCAGACAGCTCTTCATTGTTTTGGGAAGAGTTAGTACTGCTGCCAGGCATGGGTGCATTTGTGTCACCTGCTGTCTGGCCTTCATCACTGCCACCAGCACCATCCCTGTGGAAAAAATACACAGCCCTGAGAAACTGTAGCAGACACACAGAACACTTCCAGGGGGCTGCTGGAGAGATTTCAGCACAAAGTCCCAGCTGCTCACATGGCTTTCAAGTCTTTATGCCATTAATTTCAAAATCTATTCACTCCTTCTAGAGCCTTTCCTAAATTACAAGGCATCTGTAATTCTCAGGCTTTCAGAGAAAGTTTTTCCTTGAAAGTTTTCATGACAAAACGTGGCATAACTTGTCCTCAGCAAACTGTTTCCAAGTCCCATTCTCTTAAACGTTTTTTGTGGATACAATGCTCTCAGCCTCATTTCTGTGCATTTACATGTGTCCATGCCATTCCTTCTTTTCATTTTTCTTTTATTTTATCTTTTCTTTTATCTTTTCTTTTCCTCACTCAGAGGGATGGTCATGAGTGAGAATTCCCACATTTCTTCAAGCTTTTTAAGACTTCATTTCCTCATACTTCCCATACTTAAGCAAAGTAAAAATAACAGAATTCATTAGGTAAGGTCACACTGTGGATTCTTCTTATGGGGTAAACTATGCATCATCTAGAAAATTCAGAACTTTGTGGGATCAATTCTGCATGCAAGGAATTCAGGAGAAGGAAATGCACCTTAAACACTGGCTGAGAAGGTAACAGATACCAAAGGTGTCCAGTGGAGCAAAGTTTCCAGAGAAACTCATCCCTGCTCAACACCCTGTCCTTCTGCATGCAAAATTCCCAAGCAACAATGAGTCAAGGCAGTTCACAGATAAAATTTCTAAATTAAATATCAGCCTAATTTTCCTAATTTCTTCAGTAAAATAAATACTTCACATTAACAAGATAATTAAATAAAGTAACTAAATCCAAGTTTGATTCCTGATCTTTGTACAGGGAAAAAAATGAGGTGTTGCAACACACTCTACAAAGTACAACAAACTATAAATAGACTAATTGTTCCAGATGGTCTTCATACTTCCATCCTGAAATTGTACAGGATGCATAAAAACCAGCACCTCAAATCTTTCCATGCTTTTGAAATTACAAGAGAAAGGAAATCCCTCAGAAAACCGAAAGTTTACACACAGAAAGCGGAAACAACTCCACGTGAAAATCTTCCAAACGTTTAAGATTATTTTGGAACCATTAAGTAACCAAAACCAGAAAAAACAAAATAAAATACATCCTGGGGTGATACACTCTGTTCAGCAGCAGTGTCACTGATACATCCAACAGAAACAGGGTGGATAATATCGATCCAACTATAAAAACTTATTCTGCTGCCTGCTGCATCTGTTCAGCCACACACACTGTGGCACAACCACACACCCTACACAGCTGAAACACTCAGAAGCCTAAATCTATCAACAGATCTAACAGAAAAAGATCAGAGAATGGAATAAGCCATCAGTACCCTTCCAGACAAAGAGAGACATTTCTTTCTTGTCTTCTACCGATTGTGTCTCCTAAATACATCACTTCTGTTATAATTTTTGTAAATACGTTTTCTCTAAAAGCAGACTGACAAAACACAACTCTGTAACTACAGGCTCTCAGTGCTGAAGGGAGAGTTGTGATGTCTCCAGTTTCACTGCGAACCACAAATACACCCCTGAGTGACGTTTTGCCTTTTTTATCCCATCAGTCTGATCTCCACTGTGCTCTCCAGACCTAGACTGTCCTGTCCCTCCCTCGGCACCATTCTTCCCCAGTTACTCTGGGACTCCCGTCTCGGTTTGCCGTATGCCCAAAGCACTCAGAGTTACAAACCCAGCGCGTTAATTTTCTCTGCAGGCGGTAACAGGAGCTCCAGGGAGCGCCAGGCCCCGCAATGCCGGTCCAGCCTGACAGGCCTCAGTGACAGCCGAGGAACCACGCGGGAACGCAGCCGCCGGTCACGTCCACGACGGTAGCAGGATCTACTCCACACCACGGTCCTCCGTTCGCCCTCCGGACCGCCGGCCCTCCCGGCCGCCGGGCTGCCTTGGCACCGTGTATCCAGGAGGAATTCGCGCTGGCCGCTCCCGCTCCTCGCTGCTGCTCCCCGGGCCCGGGACGCCCCTCCCCGGCTCTCTGAGCGGCCGGGCCCGGCGGGCTGTAGCAGCGTACCGAGCAGAGCCCGGCATTCGCGGCGAGTCCCTCCCGCTGCCCCGGCTCACCCCAGCCTGTCCTGCGCCTCCTCGATGAGACCCTTCAGCTCCTCCTCGCTTAGCTGCACCTGCGGGGCGGACAGAGGTGTGAGGGCGGCGGTGGCGGGAGAGGGGTCCCTCAGCGCGATCCCAGCCCCGGCCCCACCTTGTCGGGCGTCTCCTTGGCCACGCCGCGCCGCACCCAGGCGGCGCAGGGCACGGGACAGCTCATGGCGGCACCGCCACTGCCGGGACCGCCGCACGTGCGAGCGGCCGGCGCGCCCCAGTGACGTCACGAGAAGAGGGCTCGTCCGCGACGGCGAGGGGGCGGGGACCGGCTAGTGACGTCATCACCACGCGCGGGTGGTGGGCGTGCCCCGAGGGAGGGGCCGGGCGCTGTCGCCTCAGGGCGGCACGGCCGCTGGGAGTGCCGCTTTTCGGGGGCTTGTGCTGAATCCAGGGATCAATTAATGGCATAAACCCTCTGAGGTCACCGAGCCCAACCTTCAAGTGCTCCGCTCCCCACACTGGGTCACGGCCTTCCTCACGCGCTGGGAGAGTCCTGCCCTGCCGCTGAAATATCCCGGCGGCAATCTGCCCAAATGAGAAGTTTACAAAAGCCTTTTTTGTTATTGGTTACTGCATTTTATCCAAGGAAACAAACCAGTGCACAGAGTCGATGGCAGCAAGAAGGTGCAGGGAGTTGTGAGGGTCTGGCGTCTCCCCAGCAGCGGCTGCTTTCTGCCCTCCTATGCGAGCTAATTCATTAAATCCGAGGAAATGGATTAAATGCCAGCTGCGATGTACAGGAAGGTACTCTCTTACCAACGTGCAGAAATCACTGCTGTTCCCATCACTGGAATCTTAATTCAGTGCAAAGTACAGGGATGGGAAGCTGAGGAAGGAGAACAAATGTTTTATCAGCTTTGCAGATAAAATGGCCTCGTTATTCCATCCATACCACTTTTTAATCCTGCTTCTTCTGTGGTTCTGGCGCGAGAGAGAAATAAAAATCTACAAAATATCACTACCACTTCACTTCCCCCTTCGTTTCACCAATTCGCTGTATTTTGTCTTAATGTAGACATAAATATATCAAGGCAGAAGTTGGATCCTTCTGTGACATGGATATCCTAGACCTACCTGTAATCCTGCATTTTGGAATGCTTGCCTTTTTGCTGTGCTGTATTTGCTTTGCTGGCCATCTTGACAGTGTTCAAGAAATCCCTCTTGTCTTCCCATGCATAAATCAGCCACAGTTTGACTTTCAGCCTTCCTCCATATTCCAAGGGAAGTTTTGTGAAAGTGGCTGCTATTCTCAAAGGACAGGCAGAGGGGAGTGTTAGACAGCCAAGAGGAAGAAAGCCAGGTTACTTTCCAGTAGCTCTGGTTCCTGGATATTGGGGCGTTGGTGGTGTTTTTTTTTTTTTTTTTTTTTTTGTTTTGTTTTTTTTTAATATGTATACATTTACAGTGTAGAGGTTTGCAGAACAAAGTGGAGCCAGAATTGTTTTTACTGAAGCCATACTCGGGGGGGAGGGGGGAACACAAGTTCTACCTTCTGTATCACCATGTACATAATCATAAGACAGCACTGTGAGAGCCCTGTGGGGAGGCTCAACAGCAGAAGTACCCAAGAAAATACAGCTGGAAAAGAAGGAAGGAAGGAAAGGAAGTAGCAATTGTGCACAATGGATATTATAGCTTAGAGAACTACAGTTAGTAATAATGATTTTTCTTCTGAAACCCATTCCATAAATGCTGGGTGATTCTAATACCTCTCTCTGTCATACACTTGCTGGGGATGTGCAACTGTTTTAGTTTTTCTTTCAAAAGAAAGGCTATCCTGTTAAATGTATTAGTGTTCCACAGTGCCTTGATGTTCACAGAAATATGTCTGAAAGAGTGGTGCCCCAGGCAGCAAGCTCCCTGCAGATGGAAGATGCACACCCATACCAAGGAATCTCCCAGGATGACTTATGGGATATAACAGACCAATAAAAAATGGTCTTCTTGGAATTCAATGTCCAAAGCTGGCTCAGCCACAGAGATGGGAAGATTACCAAATAAAGCAGATGTTAATTTCTTAATTTGGATGGAATTCTACCACCATTGAAGGAATTTTGGGATGAGGTCAAAGAGCTGTCCTTATTGGGAATGAGGCTGTATAGCTCTGAATCTTTGCTAGATGGAAAAAATGGCCGTGAAGAAAGGTATGTGCAGTAGCAGACAGGGGCTCAAAATGGCTGTCCCAGAAAGGGTGTGAGGACCAAGCCTAGATCCTGTGGAAATAAAAGAATTGTCATCAGATGTTTTCATGACACAGCCTGTTCTGGACTGGCCTTGGGCCTTTCCTAAAAACGATCTGAAAGGATTCAGCTCCACTCCCCTGGCCCCAGTCAGAGGTCGGACACAGCAGGGCCTGAATCTCTTAGACCCATTTCTTAACCTCTGATGAGGAGAGCTGAGATTCTTTTTATCCCCATAAACATCCATAAAGGAAGGCAAGATTTGACAATAGCAATTTTCATTTTCAGTTTAGTCACTGATTCTGGTGTCAGAAACTTCTGCCTGTCTGAAGTGAAAAGTGAAACTAAAACATTGTCCCTGTTTCTGGATCTCTATTTGACCTATCCCTACTGCTTTTCACCTGAGGATGCAAGTGCTGGATAAAAGCAAACTTCTGTTCTGGAGTGCATATACCAGGCAAAGAAAGGGAATCAGTGGGGAAAAAAAATCAGTGACTCCTTGAAAGGGAAGGTTCAGCATCTTTTTAGGGGACATATCAAGGTGCCCAGAGAGCACCCAGAGTATTCTTCTTCAAATGAACTCAGCTGGAAGAGAGGAGAGCTGGCTGTTGAAGTAGTTGGTTCCAGCAGGCTGTCCAATAACTACTGGAAAACTTAAAGAGTTTCAGTGTCCAAGGCTCTGCGGAGACCCTGATATACCTTGAGTCATGAAACTCTCAGAGACACTATAAACATCTCTAGTATGACAGCTGGAAGGAATTACAAGGCCAGGAAAAGATTCACTGTGCAAATCATACAGGCTGCAGGCAAGAAAAGAAAGGGGATTTTATGTGTTTCAGATGTTATGCTGTAGGTTTACAGCTATGGTTAAGCTGACCTCTTCGGATGAAAAAAGGGGAAAGTGATTGATACATTGGCATCTCAGATTATTTTTTTCTATTTATCAAATGATCTACAAAAAAAAAAACAAAAACAGTGTTGCAGTCCTGGGGATGCTAAACCACCAAAAACAGTCTCATAATCAAGAAATCCTCTAACTTAGGGACGCAAGAAAGAAAGGAGTTCTTAAGAGTGACTTTGAAACACCAAGAGCAGCCATCTAAGTCCTCAAGGTTACCTTTTGATTTTCTGTTTGCATTCCCTGTGTGTTTCTGTGAAACACAGGGCACGAACAGTGTCAGGAAACCAAAGAAGTATCAGTTCTCAGTAGGGCAGCACCTCCTCAAGGGAGATGACATGCCCTGTTTGCACACTGCTGCATAGCCTGGGGGGAAGAACTCTTGAACTGATAGCTAGGCAGAAAGTTAAGTTTTCAGGTAGTTAAAACAAGGCTGCTTTGGTTTTCTTTCATCCAGGATCCCCTTAAGGAGTTCTCTGGGAAAGCACAAACCTCCTCACATTGAATGATAAAAACATCCTACTGCTAATGCTTATTCGTCCAGATCTTACTTATTGCTTTTGGTAGTCATTGTTTTAACTTTATGGAATAAATTAGATATTTCAGCTCCATCTAATAAGTGTGATCTCATTATGAACCAGATACCTGTGAAAGACATTAAAAAATCACTGGGACACAGGAACTGCATTATCAGAGATGAAAGCTTATGCAGCAGCTGTTTACCAAAATGTCTGCTGGAGAGTTTGGGAATGAGAATCCCATCACCTCTGCAACAAGTACCATCAGTTGGATAACTCAAAATGCCTGAGGAATTCTTTCCTTTCAGGAAAGGGAATGAAATCTTGAAATTCGAGGACAAAGTGTAACAAACCCTCTGGAAAGGAGATATGATGAAATAAAATGCAATGGCAAAAATCCAGGAAATTTGCAAATGCAGGGACTACAAAGAAATGGACTGAGATGACAAGAGGGCCAGTGAAATGGACCAAAACTTGCTAAAATTACTCCAAATATTATCCTGAATTAATGGAAGAAAGGAAAGAAAAGGAGAGTAGAGAAGATGCCAAAGAAATGAAATGGTTAGAAAATTAAAGGGAAAATTGTGAATCCAAGTGAGAGCATTAAAAGAGAATGGGATAAAAAGGAGTGCAGGGAAATGGACCAAAACTTGTTAAAATTACTCCAAATTAAATGCTGAAATCAAGGAAAAAAGGGAAAAAATTGCGTTTTGAAGATGGTAAGGAAATGAAAGGCTAAAGAAAAATAAAGGGGAAATTACGAAACCGAGCAAAAACACAAAAAGTGAATGGGATGACAAGAAGTGCAGGGAAATGGACCAAAGGTTGCCAAAATAATCCTCATTGAAATCGCTAGATTTCATTCCCTTTCCCGAAAGGCCTTCCACCTCTCCACCCCCACAGGCACAATGGTGGACATCAGGGCCAGTGTTTGTCTCAGAGGTGTCACATCTTTATTTGCTCCGTGTCTAAGTGTGTTGCTCAGTTCTTCTTACACGAGCCTCTGGCTTGTAGAGCCGAGGGGCTAAGAAGCTCCTAGGTAGCCAGGCCTCAGGGTTGTGCTGGGAATGGTGACCTCCAAGTATGCAAGGGTATGAGCACAGGTTCTCAAGACATCCTCTACTTTGCAGTTTTACATCTTCACAGCAAAGCTTAGAGACAACCAACCCACACACTTACTCTGGAACGTTTTCCACAAAAGACTCATTGGACAAAATAAAAGCCACTGAGTAAATGTTCATTAAAATATAAGACTCTTGTCAACATGGAATATTTTAGCTGATACCACTACACACCTAGAAATGTATATAAATCTGTATAAACCATTTTGCAGATCTAGCAAAAAAATATTTCCAAGTGGTTTAAATGTTACTTCTATGTAGTCAAACACACAATGACCTTTATGTTCTACACATGCTTCTGCTGCTTATTCCATCAACAGATCTACATCAAGCACTTCTGGCAGTGCTTTAGCCTCAGGACAAAACCTGGGCTCCCCTAGGTGAGCTCTACTTTGTAGCAGGGTGGGTTTAGACATCACTGTCCATTTTTGCCCTGTGGAAGAGAAAATACAGCAGTGGGCAAGATTGTCCTAAACCTCAGTTAGCTCAGTGAATGTGTGAAACAGCCTTCAGTCTGTATAGAAAACCTCAAGAACACAAATGTGAACGGAATGTAGAAAATATATGGATAAGTTTACAGAGAACCCAGAAGAATGGTGTGAACATTTCTGGCTGAAATGTTCTATTTTTCTCAATGAAGCATTAACTCAAATGCCCAGAAAGAACGGTTTTATAATTGTTTAGGTATCCACATTTGGGAAAGGGAGACAAATCATTACAGTTTGCTACATGTGAAGGCTTGCGTTGTTTTCTTCCAGATCCTGGGGAGGCAGTCAAGATGGGGCTACATCTCCTGCAGAATTTGGACAGCTGCAGGGTTCCCTGTGAGCTGCTTTTCAAAGTCTGGTCCTGGACAGCTGAATTTGCAAAACCTAAAGGCACCTGAGAGAGCCACCACTGCTCTGAGTGGTCACTGAGTCTGGTGTGAGTGGTGTCTTACTCCCACAACTTATGTACAAGACATGAAAGGATGTCACTCTCATTTGCTTCCTGAACCAACCTGTTCTTTAATAATCTGGAGAAAAATTCTAGTTTCAAAGAAAGAACTGGACTCCAAATCCACTAAAACACACAAGACAGAATACACTGCAAATTAATTTAAGGAGTAAAAAAGTAAAAAAAAAAAAAAGCTAAACAAAAAATATTTTTAAAACCTGATTTTCACACTCATGACAAGGTTAGTCAAGTCCCTCTCTTTATACCTGACTTCCCTTTATGATACCCATTTCCAACTTATTTGTACGCACTTGCTGTAATGCTGTATAATGGAGCAAGTGTCCAGCCTTTTGGATTTTCCTGCATCCAAACTCTCTGGCTATGATGCACTTGCAGATGCTTAATTTTAAGCACCGTGGAGCTCCATTCCCAGGTCTTATGTGCCCATTTTATGGCAGACCAGCACTCGGAGAAAGGTTTTTGGGAACCAACTCCATATCACTTCTTCACGTGCACAGCAAACATGCTGACAGTAGTGTGTGTGGGAAAACAGCACCAGGACTTCTAGATGTAAAATCCTGAACACATATGGTTTCTGGGAGATGGTTCTTGGGAGAAGCCCAGTCCTGCTGCTGTCTGAAATACATCAAGAAACACCTTAAGGGGAGAAGAAACAACAAAAACACTCACAGCAGCCATTTCCTAGGCTAGAAAACAATGGAATTTTTATTGAACAGAGATGGCTCATAAACACACTCAAAGGAGTTCCACCTGCTGTTCAGCAATATTCATTGCTATCCGATAATAACCTATGGGGCAGCTGTATAAAACAGGAATAAAATACCAAATTGCTATATTCATTAATAACTCTGCCTTCCAAATACAGAACCGTAAGTATTTCAAGTCTGAAAATAGACCACAATTGTTAGCATTTAAACCAAACCTTTATGATAACAAATATACAAAAAAAGGCAGTCAATATATTAAACATTTAAATCAATAGCATACATTTCTCAGAGGTAAACATTGAGCAAACAAAGCCACTGATGATGTTCAGGAATCAGGTAAAAGTTTCAAGGTCAAGCTCCAAACACAGTAGCTTTTCTAAAGCCCTACTGGTATTACACTTTAATCTAGCCCCTAGATTGAAAACTATGTAGCATGAACATTTGAAAATATAACATTGGCTATCCAGCAGGGAACCTGGAGTTTCCTAACTCCACCTTGTGTTTATTATATTGGAGCACCTGCGGGGACAGAGGGCAGTAGGAGTCAAGCACTTTGTTTTGCAACGTTGGGGTTTGAGTTCTGTTCTAGATGAGCGCGACAGGGTCCTCATACCAAACACAAATTCCAACACTGACAAGAGAGTATTTGCCTGACAACCTGCATGAACAATCAGCCTTGCAACTTGCATTAAACAGAATGGGACTTGCACACCTGCCTATTTACTGAAAGCTTGTGCTATTTCTACTGCACAGAAAAAGTCTCCTTCAGTAGCTGATCTAATGCCTGAGGTTGAAAGCTTGGGATACGTACATACGCTCAAAAAGAATGTGACAAACCTACTATTGACAACTAATGAAAGTTTGTATTGCAGTATTGCTCACGACATAAATGTACAATTTGCACAAAACAAGGCTCTTCAACATGAATATTTTGCAAGCTACAATACATATATGTATATATAATATGTATAATTTCTTTTCTTAAAGAATTATATGTCAGAGTGCATGCAAAGAATTTCAAAGCAGAAGCACAACAGGAGCAATCACTTGTTTACAGGTTACTGAGACCATTCAATACAGAAACAGTGGGATATTAGATAACTGACAGACAGGTAGGTAGATGTATGTACACACTGCTTCTTCAGGGACCTTCCCATCTGACACCTGGATCTCAGACCCCTTTGAAAGACCAAACAGGGCTCTGAAGGTTCCCACACTCTGACCATAAATCACTTCTGTTGGAGATGACAGCACAGGAGGCACTTGTCCTTTAGCCAGGAGTAGAGGCAAGCGATCTTCTCCATAGCCAACATCTGTCCCAAATCCTGCTCTTGCATTTCTAAGCAGTGAATGGTGAGCATTTATCCATCCAATGTTTTAGCTGGTCCTAAGCAGCCTTTACAGCTGGAAATCCAGGACTGAGAAGCTGGATCCCCTAAACAGCAGTGCACAGCACTGCCACCATTCTAGTCAGATATGTACAAGGAATGACATGTATCTTCTGGTTTAAAATTTACATAGAATATATACAAATAAAGCTATTCTATCAAGGTGCAATTTATTATTCTCTGGTGGGTTCCAATGAAGATTTCTTAAAAAAACCTTCATACAGACCCACCAGGATAGTTTACACAAAGTTGACATTTTCTCAAGTTCATTATGTAGGCTTCCTTCTACAAACTCCATAATGGAAACTCCTGTTACTTTTCCTTGGAGTTCTGCCTACACACAGGGCTGGATTTGATAGACTCAGCCATGTCTCATATAATTTCCTTGATTTCAATACATTTTTATCTTGGATGAAGTGGCACAACGTGTTGTGTTTTTGTTGTTTTGTTGGGTTTTTTTGTTTGTTTTTCTTTTTTTTTTTTTTTCAGGATGTCATCCATCTCTATGAAATGAGGCAGGACATGTAACTGGATGTCAGGGGGATTGCACTTCATGTGCCCAGTCCAGCCTTCCTTGCTTTTGATGGAACTGTGGTGTGTGAAGCTGGCACAGTTTGGCCCTATGAGTATGTCTGGAAGTCCTTGGTGCTATTTTACTCTGGCTGACAGGCGATGCCCTCAAAAGAAATTAAAAAAAAAAAAAAGCCCAAATGCAATTTACTAAACAGTAAACATCCGACTGATGCACTGAACAGATGGATATAGAATGCAACTTGTTTAAAATTAGAACAGTTGTTTTCTTAAGCAGGTCTAAATTCATAAAAATCTTTCCCATCCCATGCAGGGCTCATTCTGCAGCATGTAAATATATGATGCTTCTAGTAAAAGTCAATGGGAATGCAAAGCCTGTGATCAAGGAGCAGAAGGAAGGCCTGCCCTCTCCCATTTTTCTTCAGTAAAAACCTCAAGTAACATAAGTATGTTTATGATCCCTGCTGAAGCAGAGGGGCTGTGTGCAATGACAGCAGGATCTGGCCTTCAGCCTTTATGGTGTACCAACCACAACTGTGCAGATGACTGGATGGGAAATTACATCTGCTACTGCATTAAAAAAACATACAGCTTTGCAGTAACTCCCATTAAGAATTCCCACTGACTTCAGGAGAGATACAGAGCAAGACAGCAGTCTTTAGCAAGTGCACGTTCTGCTCCACTGGAGTTATGTTCCTCAAAAATCTTTCTGTAATACCATTTTCTTCCATTTTGTAACCTGATTATATCAAGGCATTCACAGAAGAGGTTTTGCACGTGTTCTCTCAAGCTACGGGGAGCATTTCACACTAGAAACAAAGATCTAATTTTTTTTTTTTCTTTTTCAGAGTAATGCAATAATAAAAATCAACTTGCTGGTTTCACATGCTACAGTGCCTTTATACAGCCTTAACAAAATATGATTTTTTTAAAGGATGTTACGATTCATTTGTCATCTAGCAATGACAAATGACTCGTAATCTCATTGGAGATTTTAAAAGGGTCACCATCAGACGGACATTGAATGGGGTTTAAGATGACCTAAGGTGCACTTGGAGAAGATGCTGCGAGAGTGCTGCAGCAATTAAAAAAATTATTCCCAAGAAATTAAATAGAAACACACCCTTTAAATTAATGATCAAGTTGTGGACACAGTGGACAAAAGCAAGAAAAGCTGCCACCTCGAATTATGGCTGAGCTCCTCTATTTTTCATACATTCCCTTCTGCCTTGGTTCTGAGAATCCTCAGTCTCTCAAGTGGAAGGGCTCTGCTGGATCATTAATGGCACAAAACAGGCAATTTTCAAAAGCATCTAACACACCCAAGAGAATGACATCTTTGAATGAGCAACAGATGTGTATCTGTCCTTTTGAGAAAAAAATATTTGGTTCCAGAAACATTTGTATTTCTTGACTATAATCCTTCTCCATTGAAAAACATCTGCTATCCTATTGTCTATACTCTGACTCTGTTATTTTGTTTTTATTCACCGTAAATGGGTAAGCAAAGGGGAAGAAAGTTTCACCTGTGTTCTTAATTACAGATGACCTCAAACATGCCTGTGAAGCCACAAACCAGTACTTAAGCCACATCTCTGGGATGCAGGACAGGATCTCTGTGTTTGTTAATGACGGCTGTTGGGTAATGTGATCCTTCATTTCCTTCTCAATAAAAAGTGAAACAAAACCTTGACATAAAACCCCAACAAAAGATGGCAGCAAACAAAACCACTTTGCTAGGAAAAAAAAACCCAAACCCAAATTCATAACAACTATAACAAATGCAAAACAATCATAACCATTCCTGGGTATGTATTAACACAAATTAGGAGTTTGCCTAAAACCTGCAAAAAATCAAGATAAGCACAATGGTTTTGTGCATGTTGTTTCTGGCACATCCCTTCCTCTTGTTTTCACTTTTCTTTCCTAGCTTTCAGTTCCAAGACATCTCAGGAACAGTTGGGAGTGGAAGTGAAGAGGGAGAAAGGAAGCAAAGAGCAGTCCCACAGACGGTGCTAGCTCTTCTGTCTTTTCTGGATGCTCACACAGGGATTTCCTGATTTAGGTGTTGCATTCAGTGATAAAGACATAAACCCAGCCCTTCAGAAGTGGATCATTCTCCATTTACAGACTGTGCTTTCTAATTACAGCTATGTATTTGGCCTGCAAAGACTTCAAAGGTGACACGGTATGAAAGAGAGATGGAAAACAGACCTAATCCACAGACTAGAGAAATCAATGAAAAGGCTTCCAGCCATTTTAATGGAGCAAATTTCATCACGCTTTCATGTTTTGGTTTGTGAATGATGTTATAGTAGAATCTTAACTTGTATTTTTTCATAGAACATTCATATATTTTTAACATGCAAATTACTTCTTGAACCCCGTATCAAATATTTATGAATGCTGAACTAGGTACAAAGTGAAACCCATTTGGGAAAGTGGAGCAGAGGGAGGTTTAGCTGCACTAATGGATATTGCATTAATGCTTAGCATTAAGGAAGGCTGACTGCCATTAACAAGAAATCTCATTACAAACATGATTTCATGCCTCATAACATATGTGTAGATCTATTTACTGTCCATCTCTCTCTCTTGAACAGACACACAATGATAACTATAGACACAAAATCCAAAGCATTGCACATGCTTCATCTTTTCTTCCCAATGAAAAAATAACCAAACCAAACAAAAACAAAATAAGCAAAACATCACCCCAGTATTCCCCCAAAACCAGCCAACCAACACAATACCAAAAAACACAAAGAAAAAGAAAGTTCTCAGCATGGATGACTGGAATTCAATATTTTACAATCTCACTTCTGCTTTGAATGACTTAAGACACTTTCCAGACTTTAACCTAATGAGAGACTTGCTCTGAGGATAACTAATGTACAAATCACATTACAAGAAGCTTTCAGAGGAGTGGGACTGAAGGATGCTCCAGCAGCCCACCTGCTACTGGGGGGAGTGGGGAGGGCAGGTGGAGAGAATGTGGTATTTCCTGTGGATTTTTCTTTTCCCTCCATGGTAGATGGCAGAGCCAAGAGAGAGTGGGGGGGAAGAAGAGCACTGACCCTAACTTGAGGCTGTAAACAGCAGAGATCCATTATTCAACCTTCCCCATAATGCCAAAGAGATCAGTAGGAGGAATGTCCTGCACTTCAAAAAGTGGGATTTACTTATTTTGTGTCTGCATTATTCTCAGGCACCTCTGTTCCCCACTGGCACAGCACAACAGCTGCAAGGCTCCAGAGAAACAGGGACAGGAAGCAACCTACTGGTCAAAATGCACTGATGGGACTTAGATAGGTCAAGTTTTTCTAGTACTCATTGGAGTTTAGCCAGGAACATGAGGTCAAAAAGCTCTGAGATATATTCCTATAGTCCATGTATTCTTCAATGGATAAGCATAACTCATAACTGAAGTAAGACTGCACATTTTACTGCATCCCCAAATGGCACAATTACTCACTGGCTTAATAGCTGCAAAGCAAAAATCAGTTCCCAAGGTATTGAACTGACTGGGTTAAGCAGGGTATTTGACCAAGAGACTGCCTGGATGCTGGGGAAGCAGCTTTCACTCTGATGAGGTTCCAGAAGCTTCCTGTGCTCCTTCCTACTTTCTGCCCCAGTAAGGAACAACAAGCACTGGGGCACAGGAGGTTTTCAACTGTGCTGAGGGGCAAATCCCAGCCTGCAGATGTGCTCGTGAGCTCTTCAAAAGCTATGCAGAACAGAGAGAACCTGACTTTGGAAAGGCTCATCTGAAAGCCTCTCACACAGTAAGCTACAGGATATTCAATTTATCCACTGCTGGGAAGGAGAAAGGGTAAGGCTGGACTCTTGAAGCTGTTAACAAGTCCAGATGTTTTGAAACATGTTAATCTGTCCCTGCTAGAGTAAGGTTCTGAACTTAATTAATTAAAATGACCTCCAAACACACTGGATTTTCCAAAAGTGGCAGTCTCTGTTTTTGTTTCCAAGCATCTCCCTTTTCTTTTGTGGCTTATTGTAAACCATAAATGATTTTCGATTGGGTATTTCAGTGAGGCTTTTTCCCTGTCTTAGTTTGCTTTAGAAAGGCAGTAAGAAACAAGATTGTCTCTCACTGTGCTGGGCAAAGCTGAATAATGGAAGTTTTAATGATAACACAGCAGCAGAGATGATGGGGAGTGGAAAGACCAAAGTTAACCATCAGCAGCAGCAGTAGAGATATTTGTAAGGACAAGAAAGTGCCATCAATTGATTCAACTCCACGGCCGTATCTGAGCACCGGACCAAACCAACCCTCTGTGTGAGCACTGAAGAGACTGGAGCCAACTGGGCTGGTTGGGAATGCCAAGCAAGTGGTGGGAGATGGGACTGCTCCCCCTCTTCCTGCTCTCCCCTTCCCTTTGATTTCATGGAAACCCTAGTTGGGGAACAAATGGATTAGGCAACAGTGAACACTATACCTCGGGAATCAGAGGCAAAGATCTGAGGTTATACATTCAAATTCTTGTACCTAATCTTCTTTCCTTACTAAGGAAGGGAACACATCCTTATCAGTGTGCCGTCCAGCATGTGCCATCCAGAAACCTGTGCCTAAGCTAAGCACACCCGTTCACAGGGTGTCACCACCTCTACAGGATGAAAGAACAAAACTGCCAGCCCAAAAAAAGGTGAAAAATGCCTCTTCAAAGGAAAAGAAACAACAAAGTCGCTGTTCTGGTACAATCAAGTGGGCAGATTCAGCCAAATAAACACACAAAGCACAAGGTGTTCGTAGAATTTAACCTATCCAGCCAACACAACCTCTCTTGTAAGTTGCTGCCACGTCTCCTGGGTGTTTTAGTGACAAGCAGTCCAAGCAAAGCACAAAACCCATCATTTAACGAGACACTCGACTTTGAGGTGGTGAGATGCCACACTTTAACTGGATGTGCAGCATCCAAGATAAACACACTCTAGGCCATCCATGGCTGTTCCATGCCAGAAGCCTCTTGCATTCTTGCAAGAGCTGAAAGAATGACAGCTTAAGGTCAACAAAAAGAAACTGAATGTCCTCCTCTTACCCACACTGAAGTTGCTTCCCTAGATCAAAGGTTCACTTAAGGCAGCTGACAAATTCCCATTAGTCCTTCTGCAGGTTTCCAGATTTTCCTTCTGCTTTGAGCACCACATGCATAACATTCTCTGCAGTGAAGTCATGAAGCATTGAGCCACAGCTGAAGACTTGACTTTGCTGTTTATTGTACTTGAGGGCCAGTTACAAATAGCAGGTCATATGCAATTGTACTGAAATGTGAAAATCTGGTCAGAGTGGGCAGCCTCTGTTTTCACCTACTGAAGATAACAGGCCTAACCTCAAAATAAATACCAAGTTAAAGAATAACATAGTAATTTTGCTATAAATGTATGGAAGTGCTGCAGGTTTGTTTGCTTACAGGTTGACATCTAAAATTAGTAATGTTCTCATCTGTGGGGTTTCAGATATTATCTTAGGGCCATTTCAAGACTAACATCCTTTAAAATAGTTTATTAAATGCTAGAACAAATCCTACGCAGCTTTTTTAATTCTTATAAATCTCAACATCTTTGTACCAGAGGATGAAAGCAACATCAGGCCCTTCACTTCTGTAAAGCACTTGCAGAGCCTCACATGAAAGACACTTTATCAAATAAACTAACTTAAAGACTTTGGCTTTAGGCAATCTCATTCACAAAAAAAAAAAAAATCCCAAAAAACCAACCAATCAATCAAACAAAACAAAACAAAAAACCCCAAGCCAGTGGCTTCAGAGACAACTTCAGTGAATGCTGAAGGTTTCAGACTGTCATCTTTCAGCAGTATTTTTAAGACAGAGCCAGCTCCTGAGGGACCTGAATATGTGCAACTGACTTCAACTAGCTCTGTAGTTTCCCAGCTGCTCCCAGGATCTCACCCACAGACATGAGCACTAGGAATGGCTGCTTTTTCTAGGATGGCCTATTCCTCATCTTGACTATGTGAATGTGTTAACTTTAAAGACCCCACTTAAACAGGGTCCTGCATGCATGGTCTCCACAGACCAGGTGGCATTCCACGTCCTAACAGAACACTCCTCTGATTTTACACAGGCACAGCTGGGTAGAAGAGATGCCCCTTCTTTCACATCCCTGCACCACTTCAGAGCAGTTTATTTCAATGCAAACTGACCATTTCCCTTTTTAACCTTTGAAGAGCAGCATGTGTTGCTGTGCTTTGAAACAAAACTAGAATTTACGAAAGCCCCCAGCACGTCCCACACCCTACAGCCCATCCAGGATTTGTACAATGTTTGGTAGGAAGCCAGTGGATATTCAGTGTAAAAAGGCTCAGTGTCCAAAGCAGCATGTGGAGGATTCAGCAAGCAACTCTCATTAGTGCCAACAGGAGCCTGGCTACTAAACCTTCACACCTTTTCAAAATGTTTCCTCTGTCTTTAATAGACATTTGCACGAATAGACTCCGGAGCTGAAACCAAGCAGGCAGAAGTTTTAGCTGGGGAAAAAATAGTCTCAGGCATTAGAAAGCTGGCCCTGTTCCAGAACAGAGAGCATCTGGCCACCAGCTATGTTTAGAGGACAGCAGGCCTAAGGAACAGATCAGGGGAAAATTGGAGAAATAAGTAGACAGTGCTAAAATTTGCAATGAAAAGAATGCCAGCATTCCCCTGTGATGTCCAAAACCTCTGCCCTCCTACATTAACCATCCTTTTCTCTTCCCAGCTCCTGAGCCAATTACTGGAAAGTCAACTGTTCAGGACAACACAGATACCACTGCGCTCGGGAAGGAATCCAGCAGGGCTCTACAGTAAAAAAAACGGGAAGTGTGGAAACTGGCAGCACGTGAAGCAAAGCAGGAATGTGAGGAAATTCTGGAAACTAAGGAGGACCGTGTAGGGATATAAGGAAAGATCTGCCATGAGGCAGGGACAGGATGTCTGTAAGTCCTCAAATACCACAGCAGTGGATTAGTATAGAAATGACAGATGGAAAGGCACCTTTACTCATTACAGACCGGAACATTATGATTAAAAGAGAAAATTCTATGTTTTTCTAAGGATGTTGTATTTTTTTCCATATTACCAGGACTGGCGGCAATATCTGGCCTCAAAATTTGTAAATTATTGCAACTCATGCAAAGACTAAAGGAAGAGAAAGCTTTTTATTTTCTAAGATGATGACACCATGTCTCAAAAAAATGCTAATAAAATGCTCTGTTGGAAAGAGCCTTATCTGATAGGGATGGTATTCATGGGCACCCACTGAAACTCACGTTGCTTTTTAGATTAAATTGACAAGAGCCCTTCCCCCCAGCCCCAGATTAATGGAATGAAGAATCCATGCATGAAGCCACATATAATAAAGGTTGGAGATTATGAAACAGGCTAGAAGACACGATCAGAATTGCAACTGATCTTGATGAAGTGGGGAAATTGCCCTGATTAGAACAGAACAAATTTAATAAGAGAAATTGAAAGTGTTATACTTTGAAAGGTGTAGTAAACAAATGCACAAATAAAGATGGAGCTCCTGGGAAGACAGCAGTGAATCCCTCAGAAATTACAAAACAGACTAGATCAAAGTCAGCCACGGGGTGTTCTTGTAGAAAATATCTGGGGATGTATTTTCTGATATGCTTTACATGAACCACAACAACAGTTTCTCTGCTTTGCTTGTTAATGTATAAAACTCCTGCTGAAGTATGGACATTTGGGGAAAATGGGAAGCCATGAGGAGAATGACAGCAAAAATCAGAGACCTAGAAAACACTAACAATGGAACTAGGAAAGACTATACTAGTGATGCAAGGAGGATAATTCCTTTCATACATAGAATAACTTTCTAAAAAGATCTTGTAAGATCATTTGGTTTTTTTTCTGTCAATCAGGACTTGAAGGAAAAGTGGCTTGATTTGAAATTAAGAAATTCTGAAGTCTCTTAGGAAAACATTCTGATTATGAGAGTGGTGAAGATCACAGACCCCTGTGACTGGATTTTTGAAGAGCGTGCAAGCTGCACATTGTCTGGCATGGTTCAGCTGGTCCTCACCCAGCATCACATCAGGTGAGGCAGACTAAAATCACCATTTCCAAATTCTGGTTTGTGGATCCACAAAGGTTTGCTGGCTGCTTCCCAGGAGAAATGAATGCCAGGTTTATCACAGGCTGGCTCTTCTGCTGGTATAAGTCCTGGGGACCACTGGTCAAAAAAAAATTTGAAAGTTATTACTTTTTTCTTAAGGTTTCCTTCAGCTCAGCTATACATCTGTGATGTTTGGATTACCAGCATTTCCAAAGGCAAAAGTTATTCCTGTATAAATCCTTAGCTGCAGTCCCTTCCTGTAACAGCTCAGGGTGCCCAGACACAGTGACCATCCCATGTACAGCCACCAAAGGCCCTATAAAGTCCTTTATTGCTGAAAGAAACCTAGTGAACTTTACCACAGATACTCTCAACTCAGAAGGACTAGCATGGAGTTACCAGTGTTTCTCTCCCATTTAATAGATAATGATTATTGTTTGAAAAACTTTGCTATTTTAAACCATAAGGCTGCAGGGTGAGGCCTGCTCTTAGCGAGTTATTTTTGTCATAGAAGGATGGGTTTCCATGGATGAGAAGGCACACCAAGTGACAACAAGCACCCCTGTGTGTTGCTGTTGTATTAACTATGGTCTTGCTTCTCTATGATCACAACATTCACACAGAAGTAGCCATTACTTAAAAGTTCCAGACAACATCTTGTGTGAAGGTCTACTGTGCAGAAAACAAGATCTAATTGACTGACACACCAGTCTGCGACATTAGTGGCAGTTTAGACATTTTTTCATTTGTTGCAGAAACTGTAGAGGATTTAGAAGACCAAGCACAAAGGAGGATTTATACCTCAGAGTCATAAAACAGCTTCCTACTGTGTTGATAGCTAAAGCCAAAACTGTGTTCTCTGAGCACATCAAAAGCTGGAACATGGAAGGGCACCTGATGCAGATGCTTCAACAAAAGGAAAAGAGGTGAACACGCAAACTTCTAAATTTCCCAGAATGGCACGCTAGAAAATAAATATATTGATGGAGAATATATTGCCATGGAGAAGGCAACATCTTTGCCTACTTCTTACTGTGGTTTTCAGAGAGAGGGCATCCAGAATGTTGTGGCACACAGCAGATTTGTCTTGCTAACAATATGCTGCAAAATAAACACAGCTTTGACATTTAAATTACACCCCTCACCCCACCCAAGCCCTGCATTGTAGATTACCTATACATTCTCAGGATACAGTGAGAAATCATTCTATCGTACATATTTAATTATAATTTTAAAAAATCTAACTCAGACACAATTCTTGCCAGTAGCAAAATATCCACACATCACTAAAGTAAAGATCTGTTATTATCTCTTCACTGCAACAAACAGAAATCAGCATCTCAGGAAGGAGTCCAGGGGTATCATACTGCAGCCAATCACACCAGATAAAAAAATAAGCTGATTTCACAAATGAAGTTTGACAAGAAGTAACATTGCATTTGTCTTGGCAAAACAAGCACGAACGTAACATTTCACAGGTACAATTACCATGCAAAAGCATGTTTGTTGAATTTGTCATTGATTTCAACCCCAAATCACAAGTAGCATGCAGTTCTGCCCCCCCAACTACTGTATTAGAGACAGTCTGGGTAATGTGCCTCTTCGGTGTAACCACAGCCTCTTAGGCAAGATTATACCACCCTAGGAAAGAATACAAGCAAAACTTGATCATATGTGTGTTTACACAATGTACATTTTACCATTTAAAAAACCAAAACATGTTACATAGATTCTCAAACACAGCTCTGTTGAAAATGAAATTTTAAGCTTAAGAAATAGGTTTTAAACTACAAGGCCACCCCGTTATTTTTTATGGACAGTTTAAAAAGTTCCCACCCCTAAAAATCTGCCAGTATTATTTCCTCAACTACAACAGTCTTACCCACTCTCTAATACAGCTGATCTTTGCTGGACAGCAATAACAGTTCTTACATTTCTTAAATGCATGAGATAGTGGACTCTGGGATTGATACAGTTCTTAACTGTGTGACACTGGAACAAATCTGATTTAAATGATTAATTGGTCAATTCAGGTGTTCCCCAGCACTACCCTTCAGGCAGGGACTTCTGCTGTTCACTGATGTGAGTTCTGGCTTTTGTTGGCATCAAGCTCCACGAACAGGCTCCTGTTCAGAATGTGAGTACAAGGGCAATTCACCAGATACTCTGGTACCCCCAGCTTGCTCAAAACCAGGAAGGAAGTTGGTTTTCTGTATTCTCTCATCCAAGTGGGGACACAGCCCCAGCACAGCACCTTTGGCCAAAACAGAACTATTTGGATGCGATGCAGAATTTTTTACAATTTATTTTTTTGTAGTCATTTAAGCAACTGCAACAGGTTTGAGCAACTGCAACAGCAGACTTGAACTTGCAGGGTCTTTGATTAGAGGGTTACCATCTTCCTCAGCTTTAGACAACGGAGCCCTTTGAAGAAGACAAATGAATTGACTGAATCCTTGTGGCCAACGTCCTCTGTAAGTCCTCTAGTACATTCTGACCAGATGTTTCTCCATTCTTGTCATACAACAACTGTTTGAAAGCTTCGTTTTCAATGAGGACCATCATATTTTTTAGAAAGTAGCCTTCACAATAGGCAGATAGTTCTGTGACGCCGAGGAACTACAAGAAGTGAAATTAGAGAAAGATAACTATTCTGATAAAACCCAGGCAGCAATCACAGTGCATAAGAGCTGCACACAAACAAATACACACAAGTTAAGCCTTTTAGACAGGCACAATCTAAAATGTGCTTACTTACAGATATGAATGTGTGGAGAGGAAGGAGTGAATAAAACAGCATTTTATGCTGATGATTCTCATAAAAATTCTGTGTTAAAAGACCCTGGCTGTTGGGGAAACCAAATTGCACAGGCTTCCTTGGAAATTGATGGGAGCTTTACCACAGAGTTTACCAGATCCATGATTTCACGCTAGAAGTTACACCCTAAAACTACAGGTTTGGGAAAACATTACAGACCATGCTTCAAGAATGTTGTCCTTAGCAAGGACAGGACATATCACTGCAGAAAGCTGTCATGCAAAATTTCATGCTTTGAGGAGAAATGGAAATAATTAGCCATTGAAAAAAATCTTCCCAGGACAGAGGCAGATTTCCCAGCATTGGACACTTCAAGATTCAGCTAGGCAGGGTGCTGGGGCATCTTGTATTTTTGCAAGGAAAGGTTGAACCAGATGATCCTTAAAATCCCTTCCAAACTGGTATGCTACAATTCTGTTGTTGTAATTTAAAAAATGGAAAGCCTATAGGGATATTAATGATATCAGTACTCTCCAGTCAACTTTTATTTGTAAATATGACCAAATCCACATTACAGAATCACAGAATACGCTGAATTGGAAGGGACCCACAAGGATCACTGAGTCCAACTCCTGGCCCTGCAAGGGACCCTCCACCAAAACAGTGTATTTTTCTCAATCTTGATTACAAAGGCTGTGCTCCACAGGTCTCTGCTCACACATGCCCTTCTGGGAAGGTAGGGGAGGTCCTGCAGGTGCAGATGAGCTTGCAAAGCAGCAAAGTCAAGAAAGGTGTCCCTGACCATGACTCTAACTAGATGATCCTTTTAAGGGTCTCTTCTAACCCAGCTAATTCCAGAAGTGAAAGATTCATGCACAGCCAGGTTGGCTATTGCTGCAATGCCCTACCCACAGCAGTACCAACATGACTCTGGCTGTAAAACCTGCCCAGGTACCCCATTTCCACTGCTTCCATTGGGAGGTGCAGGCACAAGTAACTTGCAGGCTGGGGCTCTTACAGGCAAACCAGGAGTTGCATTTAGCCACTGGCTTTGTTAAGTCACAGCATGTAAGAATCTTCTTCAATCAGGATGTAAATAATAGCCCCATTTCACAATTCAAAGAAAGCATAATTTTAAAGCAAAATTATTATTTTTACTGACAGCAATACAAATTGAGAAGTTTGCACAAGCTAGAAGATGAATCAAGTATTTTTCAAACAATTCCTGCACTGTAATTTTTTCCCTCTCACATTAAATGGACCTACAGATATTGCTTATTTTTATAGGTTGACCTTTGTGCTATTTCAAACATTGATTGCATGTTATCTGTACATGAAGACCTAACATTACTATTCTCTGTAGGAAATACATGATGATGGGAATGGAGGTCAGATCTGCAGGAGTTTGGAGAAATCTGCAGGATTACTCTGTTCAATCAAACCTCCATGTCACAATGCATCAGTTTATCTTTTGTATAAACCATGCAAGTTAGAGAAAAAATCTCTTAAGAAATGCTTGAAGAATATTTCACTGCACTTATTTGTGTGTCATTTCCATCTTCCAAGTGAAAATCTAGCTACTAGACATGAGGAGGGAAAAAACTGAAACTAATCAATGTGGTAACCACCTCCATCAATGCGTGAAAATGGGTTTTCCAGGACAAGGAATGCCATGCTTTTGTGTCTAATGACTTAAGCAACCTCACAACCTAAGTATATAATTTGATTCCAACAAGAAACTCTCCAAGACATAAAATTCTCATTACCATCCTTGCAGGGCTCTGAGCCATTGTACTTCGGCAATGTGGCTTTTTATATATTGACAAGGTGTCACCAGCATTGAGTGTATCACCCCACTGGGCTTCAGGCAGGAAGAAACAGGTAATAGAAATGGGAAAATGCATCTTGGAAGGTAAAAGCAGAGATGCCTACTTCACTTAGTGATTCCTGTAGAATCAGCTCAGCAGTTTGTGGTGCCATGAATAAAGGGATAGATCTCCCACACAGTGGTACACTCAAATTGAGTTTGAACCACAGAGGGAAGGGACTGAGAAGCTGCCACCTTGGACTTAGACTACATAATTTTGGATTGTCACTATACCAGGTGCCTACTGATCAGTCAGTCCCAGTAAATGAATGACAAATCTTAAACATGCAACAAATGTACTAAGCATATGAAATATACATATAGCTACTTATTATAAAGCTGACCTATGAGGATGATTACAAACACACAACATGCAAGCATATGCAGTTATTTTTACCTTGGCATGATTATAAATATCCACACAGTTTTCTGTATTAATGCTTTTTGCACAAATGATCTCACAGTGTCGTTGTAAAGCTTCAAGCTGGAAAAATTTAGCAGCAGAGAGAAGCTAAAAGAATCAAAAGGAAAAAATAGTCAAAAACTGCTGAGTGATACAGAATCAGAGCTTGCTTCTTTACTGTTTCATTATATTTTTTCTCTGCCTCTTCTTCAGTTAGCATGAAAGTACTGACAAAAAGTCAGAATGAGAAGACTGCTTGGTTGCTTTAACCCTCTGCAGTCCCTTCTAAATCACAGATGGGAATCTATACACCGAGAGAACACCAAAGGCTGCTGAGGTCCACATGCTGACTTTGGAATGGGACAAGGAGAAAAAGGAAACAGTGGCTTGAAGAATATTCTGTCACTTTGCAAACACGACTCTGAAATAAGGGACCTGCAAATAGATCCCCAAAACTGAAAGTTCTGGTTCTGCTTTCAACTGCTAACTAAGTTCTTACTGAAACAGAGCACCTGGGCTGGATGGGGGAAAGTCAGCAGAAAAGTCAGGATCAAAAGCATAGAGGAATTCAAAACCTCTATATTCAAAACCAAACGATGATGACCATCCGGGGCAGTCTTAATCTAGAGAGACAATAGACCTCAAATCTGCCACTTCAGCAGGCTCAAGGGAATAGAATCAGATCTCCATATGCTCCTTGTCCTAACTTGTGAGCAGCTGGAAGGGGATGTCCAGGCCAGGAGCACTGGAACACTCTCTGGGGTCCATATCACTCCAAGGAATGAGTGCATGGAGGTGGGAACCAGTTTTGTGAGGCAATGCCTAGCTAGCATTCATGTGAGTGTCATGGGTCTACCACAGCACTCCTGACACCAGCATCAACCTCCCTCTTTGGCCCTGCATCACCCCTATGGCTATACTGCCTACCCTGGCACTGTCTTGGCATCTCTGCCTGCTTGTGGGTGAAAATGGCTTGAATTTTGAGTTCTCCAAACTCAAAATGAGTTTGATTTCAGCAGTGCTAAGATTTCCTCTATTGCCCTTTTTCTGTCCTTTTACAGCAGGGAAAAGTAATTTCATCTTCTGTCTTTCCATGGTAGGTCATTGTCTCTGGCTCTCTGCTCTGCCTTAGAAAGCAGGTTGGAGTTCTTCATCGCTTGACACCTTGCTGTAACCCAGCCTGTTCATTTATGTTCATGTAAGCTGTTCATGTATTTGAATAGCACTTATTCAGGTATTCAGGCTTTTACACAGCCCTTATTATTTGGGAGTCATAACAAAAAGCTAACCTGTGCATCCCAAAGGGGCTTTCATGCTGTACTGGAGAGCAAACAAAACCCTGAAACTTCCATGACATTATTCTGACTTCTCCTATGCAGTCTGCTCAAGATCTACTTTAATCCCATAAATAAATCCAAGTGCTGTAAATCTGCAGTGCTGATGTGATAGCAGCCAGCTGGCCCCAATTATGAATTGCAGCAAAGATTTCTGTGGAGTATTTCTGGTGCTTCTTGTTATCATATTTGTAATAAGGCAAGTTACTAAAAGCAGTTTTGAAAGATAAAACCAAATCCTATTCCAGCTGTCTCTGTGGCTCAAGCAGTCACGTGCTGGTTTGTAATTACTTTAAACTGTGAGCAACCATGGCCAGATCTGTTATCAAGAGATCAATCAATCAGTCATACATTCTGGAGTCTCAGAAGTTTTGAGATGTCACAAAAGTAGAGCAAGCTTCCAGCTGAAATGCAGCACAAGCTTTTTAACAGCCTAGGTGATAACACACACATCTCTATAAAGCCACTGCACTGCCTAGTCTAAGATTCTCTATTTCAGAAAAAGTTAGAAAATCAGGAGGTCTTTCAAAACTCTTCAGTGAAATAGAGAATTAGTGAACTTTTCCTATATAGCTCAGCAAGTCGATGTGGGTATGCTTACTTAAAAATCCACTGCCTGCACTAGAGAGGGGTAATTTCAGTCCTGACCAGTTACATCCTCTGGCTGCCAGTGTTATAGGGACAGAAAAATACAGGCAATGGTGGAACAGTGACAGGCCATGAGGAAATGGAAAGTAGCTGCCCCAGGGGAAGTGCAGATTGGCTATAAGGAACAGGTTCTCACTGGCAGGGTGGTCAGTCACTGAACAGGCTCCCCGGGTCAGTGCTCATGGCACTGAGCCTGCCAGAGCTCAAGGCACATCTGCACAACACTGAGTGATGTGGTTTAGCTTTACATAGTCCTGCAAAGAGCACGGAGTTGGGCTTGATGATCCTTATGGGTCTCTTCCAACTTGAGATATTCTATGACCCTGTGATTCTAGTGGCAGACATTGATGATTACCAGCTGTTTAAGGAGCTCTGAATTTAGTATTACTGACCTGCATTCTTTTTGGCTGCCTGAAAACTCCCTGAATGACTCTCAAGAATTTGCTCAGTGTATCTTAGTTCTGTATATATGGTTTTGCTGATCATAGCTGACAATGATGGCACACACTATTTGGAAGGGGATGACTTAACATCCATAAGGTTATGGCTGTGTGGCTACACTGAAAGTTCAATCAGCTCCAGCTGGCTTGGTTTGGCTTTTGCAAAAGGCCACACCAGCACCTGGATGGTTTACATCCAGTGAGAAAGGGGCAAAAAAAGCCTCTCTATCTCAGGGAGCAGATTATTGTTTTATTCATAAAATGTGAGAGTCACATGCTTGAAATTGAACTGAACTGTGTCTCCAGTGAACTTCTCCCATGGTTAAAGCCCAGCACATGCCCAAGACTCCTCCCTCCCATGTGAGGAACCAAACTGGATGTTTTTAATGCTGCTGAGAGAGGACGGATGGAACACTAAGTTGCTGGAAATTGGTTCCAGATTTTGGTAACACCAGCTTTGCCTCTAAGTAGGTATTTGCAAAGTCTCCCAGTCTCTTGCAGGACTGCAGAGAGCCTGGGTACTCTGGGAAAGGCACTGCTGGCTCTTACAGGAGTGCTCAGGTCTTGCCCAATGGCTGCATGCCCTCGGGTCAATGTACACAGATCAGTCAGCATCGCTCCCACTGCAATTAAATAAATGTCTCTTACCTCCATAATTTCATTATTTTTAATCAGGAGTGACTCTGCACCTCCATAATAAAGATACTGCATAACCAGCTGCAATAAAACAAAGGGAGTGTTTATAAAAACCAATCCAAGACATAGAGGAACAGGGGACAATGCAAGCAATACCCGAGGCTTTCCTAACACCACCACGGACTTGTAGGTAAAAATGGCCCAAGCCTCCTGATTTCAAAGATATACTTGGTTATTCTCTCTCTGCAAAATTCAGTGTTTCCATCTCACAGGTAGTCTAATATCTCAGCCCTCACCCTCAAATTATCTGGATTTCCTGGCAAGCTCCCAACAGTTTGCAGGAAACCGACTAACCCATTTTGAATTTTCAGTGTATTTCTCAGCCTGTTAAGTACATCACTAATTCAGCCAAACACAGCATATATAATGGCTATTCCCTTTTTCCTTCCCTGGCGAAGGCCACATTCATCCAGCTGTGTGTGGGCATGCATGGATGACAAAGAGGTGGAGGAGCTTTGCACTGCAACACAAGCCAGCTACGATCCCTCTGTGGGGAGCCCAGTCATTGTAGGCAGCTGGGAATTACGTGCAGCAGTAACAGTTGATAGATAGAGCTCCCTGAGCTCCAGTTCCAAGCAAGGGAAGCATATCCATGTACATGCTACAGGTACAGAGAGCAAGCTCTGCCTTTTCATGGCAAAAAACTGATTGGAGCACACTGCTAAGGAAGGGAATTAAATGTGTCTCTTCCAAACCTGCCCATTAAACACAGAACGAGCCAACTACAGAAAGCAATGCCTTGAGCTGACAGGCAGCGCTTTGTGTGCACAGCCCATGTCAGTGAAATGCACGTTGCTGTATTTGCAATCAATAGCACTCTGCTGGAACAGAGATGAAGCCTGTGCTTGTGAAACCACTGCTCTGGTTTATCAAATAGATAGGTATTAATTTGACAAGGCATGCATGTTCCTCTTACAAGTTCCATTCAAATTCAGAGTGAGGACTGTACCTGAAAGATGGGGTACTTCACATAGTTGATCTCAATACAAGTACTATCAGATGAGGGCTTGCTAGACAGCAATGCTTTAAACCTAAATAAAAAGAAGCAAAATTGAAATACTAGCCCAATCATCTCTGTGGAAAAATGTAGTAAAAACAGTACAGAAGTGCAGTGGAATGACAGCATCAACTCTTGCAAAAACAGTATACTGAAACGAACGTATTTGTCACCAAAAAGCATCAAGATTTAGACACTAAGATAAAGTTCAAGCCAAAAGGAAAAAGCTTCTCTATAGAAGATTTTAATTTGAAATGTTTGAAAAATACATCTATTCTATCTATAATGATAGAATAAAATGCACATCTAAAATTCAGATTCTGTAATGATGCATATTACAGAACCAAATTTTTTTTCTTGAACGCAACATGATCTTTTCTGAAGATTTAAAAAATGAACATTTTCTTTTTTTTTTAAGGCAATAAATTTTGGCTTATGTCCATTACACTGGTTTAAAAACTTTTTTGGAACTAAATAGTAAAAAAATGACACCAAGACTTTTAATGCTCCTATGCACACTCAGTATGATTGTGGAAGAAGAGGCAGAACAGAAAACTGGGTAGGTTGCTGTTCTCTGACTATCAAAACCCGAAATTCAGACATGAGTTTCAGGACAAAAAACCCACATATTTTTAGTTAATATTGGCAGACTTATGTGAGATGTACACATACATAACAATCTACTTCTCAAAATCAGGTGTTCCCATGGATCAGAAGGTGAAAATGGGAAATGTGCTGCAAGAAACACCCACCCTTGTACTTCCTCTCTTTGATAATTCAACTGACCTTCCAGCAGTAGTTCAAAGCCTGGTTTATCTATCAAGACCAGCATTTGCTGGATGGTAACCTTTCCCATATCATGACTGTATCTTGTTAATTAAAATACAGATCACAATTTACTTGTTTTCACTAGTGCCAAACTTCATTATTATGAACACAATTTAGTAGTCTTAAAGCTGGAGTATGGAACATATTTGTACATCTACCAAGAAGCTCTAAACCCCAGTATCCATTTCTTGATTGAAGGCAGGGTTAGGTACTGCAGTTACTTTATGCAAATCTCTTTACTCTGTGCTGTGGATTGGCAGCACGACTATCATCAATTCCCATACTGCTTAAATTATCCAAACTCAGTGCTTTGTCTTTGCTACACCTTGAAATAAGCTGTTATGGAGACCTATCCAGATTTGTTTAAAAGCACACCCTGAATGATACAGCTGCATATAAACAACATTTGTGAACAACTATTGGGTTGAGTTGAGCTGGGTAACCCACATTCAGCTTTCTCAGCACAGGAAACAGACTATAAATACTGCCTCTGGGTACATTATGGTATATTTCACAGCTATTTTATTTTATTTAAAAGTCGTCAAATGCTGTCAATTAATTGTGTGTTAGTAGGTTGTTTTTCCTGGGGACTGATGAAACTGATGCAAGGCAGGATTTAACCACTCACAAGATGAATTATTAAGAATCAAAATATCATGACTACTGTACAGTTGAGAACTGGGTGCAGTAACGAGCACCATGCCAATGTGCCTCAGTGGAATGAAGTCAGACACATGGCCAGAAGCATGGATCATTCACTGGATGAACATCTATTGACAGGAGCACTTGTTAAATGTCTGGCAGATCGACCAGGAGCAAGCTGTGGGATGTTCTGATTAAGAAAAATTTGGAGATTGGGCCACTAGCCCTCAAAGAACTGGAATATCAAAACAAATAAACAAAAAAAAAACCTGACAAATCCACACAATCAAATTCAATTTTTTTTAAAAACCAGAGATGTATCTCTATTTTACCTTGGTGATGCAGTAAATAGCAACACTCGATGTGCATAAAAAGGTCTTCCTTCCACCAGAAATGTGACATCTGACATCTCTTTATTGTTAAGAAAATGAGGATCTAGAATCACAAAAAGAAGGAAACAAAGAAGCCAATGACTTTAATTAGGAAGCAGTCAGGGACATACTGAACATTTCCCTGTTTTGACAAAAGAAAGCAACAGAATAGAAGAATATTGTTTTTAGTGAGTAAAGCCCATAAAGGTACTTTGGACAGCCTGAGACAACCACGTGGAGTTCAGAGGAGGCAAATTCAAAGCTCTGAATGCTGTGATGACCTTTGCTGAAATGACAGCCGTGTGCTGTCCCTGCCCTGTGATGCTGGCACAGCCTCCTCCCAGCTCTGCTACCCAGAGCAAACTGCAGCTCAGCACATCCTGGAGAGCCCTGTGCTCATTTAAACTCTATTAGGCCACTTCTCCCTGTGTGAGGAAGTCTCTGTCAAGGGGAAGAGGGTCCTGGAAAATTTCTTGGGTCCCTTCTCAGTCCCCTGGGCTCTGCTGACCAAGTTGGGAGGGCTGTGCTGGTGCAGCATCACCTGCAGCCAGTCAGGGTGTTTGAGATGGAGACAGACACTTGGCTCCAACCCCACGGCTTGGATCCCAGCCTAATTAGCAACACAGACAAATCTCTGCAGGTTTACAGCCCCGCTCCAGCACACCTCATGACCCTCCTGATGTCAGTGGGAGTTTTAGGTCAGGCTAAATTTGGGGCCCTTCCTTCTTCTAATTCTGTCTTTCAAATTGAGATTTTTCTGATTTGTGTCCCTCTCAAGCACCTGGCCAGCAGCAGCCAAAGAGGATTTTCCAGTCACACTTACCCAGGCGGGAGGTCTGCTTGCGCTTAATTTCCACGAGCTTTGGAATTGGGTAGGGTCCATAGCAATGAGTGAAAATGACAGAGAGCTGCTGGCTGATCACCTCGTTCTGTGCAAAAGAAAACAAGTATATACAATGTAAGATCAGTATGCAAAGGACATGTTAAGTTGTTCTCCACGGCTGCCTGTTTTGAAGGTGAAAAATGTGATTGCTGAAGCTTTATTAGAAATAAGAGCTCACAATTATTAGTGTTTTTTTAGAAACTGCAGCTTTCATTTATTTGATTGCTATGGCTCCTGTACAAATTATTTTAAATGAAGAAGTCTTCTCCTTAGATGACAAGTCTTCTTTGCCTAAAAAATTCCATAGCCCAGTTCCTCTCTGCAAAAACAAAGTTCCTTTACAACAGTGATTTCATTTTATTTGCAGACTTACTGTACTGGAAAATGACTTTTTTTTGCTCTTTAGAAAATGGTCACTGGTCACATCTTAGAAAACCCAAGCTACAGACAGATGCAGCTGCACAGCCTGCACACATTTTTAACTGCAGCAGGCTCACAAACAGACCCTTCCCCTACAGAGTGACTGAGGCACCAGAGCAAGACACTCATTTAATCCCAAATGTTTCATTAACATGCTCTTACACCTCTGGCACCAGTGTGGGCACCACTGTGCTGTGGAAGTCACCAGACCCTCATAGAACCAGGCATGTCCCTGGCCTTATCCCCTTCTGCCCCAACTCTGGGGGCAAGGCACCCACAGGATGCTTTCTAAGCAGCTTGAATACTTGTATGCCTAGGATAGGCAAGGGTAATGAAATGGATTTAATGCTTAACTACCTAAGTCCCAGATGAAAGCAGGATTTAAAAGTTTTGGCAAATTTAATCCCAAACTTTGCTGCTAACCAGAGCCAAGTCTGGACAAGTTCAGCAGTACCACGCTGTTAATTCATGGTGACATCTTTTAACTACCCTGTTGGTGGTGAGTCTCTCCACACCAGGAAACTGTGAAATGGCAAGACACTAAGACATAAGAGGGTCAAAGGCCAAGGAGATAAGCAGGTGAGGTGAGGGACAAAAAAACCCAAATCCACAGTATAAAAATTTGAGGAGCATAGTTGTTATACTAAAAATATCTCCAGGCTTTAGAAGCAGAAATCTAAGTTTTCCTTGCTCTGAGCGCGTTTTAGAAGTGCTCCTTAAATCCCACAAGCGACAAGGAGGAGTGGCAGAGATGCTGTAATGACTCCCTTAGTGAATCTAATCAAACAGGGCGGGAAGGGGTAGAGCTGCTCCCTCACAGCACATGCTGATGTCAAAGGAAATGACACACACTGGCCCGCAGGCAGGAGTTGGCTCCCATTACTATGTCAGATGTAGCACTCAAAGAAACGCCAAGATAAGAGAAATACTCATACTGAGAGACACCTTTTAGCAGGCACAGAGCCCAGCCCTCAGAGAGGGGCTCACTGCTGTGGCTCAAAGACAAGGAGGGCGTCTCACCCAGGAGCATCTCCCTGCCCAGCATCCTCCCATAGGAGCTCTGACAAAGGGAGTGAATCATGGGCCAAAGAGAAAAGGAAGATTTAAGACCAGATTCAAAGAAGGAAGTGACTCAGCTGCCAGGAGGGCTGGGAGGGAGAGCTTTAGACAGCAGGGCAGAAAGAGCAATTTCTTCTCTGCTCGGAAGTGCTGTGCCTAAGCACCAGGGCTGACTGAGTCAGCCAGGGAGGACCGCACCCGGGGGATGCTGATTACCAGCAGGGCAGCTCCTGGCTGGATCTGGCAGATGCTGGAAGTCAGAAAATACAACAGAAGATGGGGACAATTCCATGGTTAGAACGGAGGGAAGCTTCTGGAGGAGGAGAAACAATGCTCACCTGCAATGCATGAAAGCAAAGTGCACTGAAGAGGAGAGCTCCTGGCAGCCCCCTCCCCGATCTGCCGGGCTGCACAGGTCCTGTCTGTGTCACTGAGGTTCCAGTGGGTTCCATGAACTCACCAGTCCCAGTCACAGCTGTGCCTAGGCAATAGCTTTTTAAAAACACACACATGCGTCAATAAAGACAATGAATCTCCTCATTCCAAGGTGTCTGTGGGAACAAGCCGATGGAAAATCTGGCTTCACGGTGCCTTGTTAGGAGCTGGAGGCTCAACTCACCAGACTGAACCACAGCACCATGGACCAGGACTTCCAGCTGCACCCAGACCAGGGAAGGACAGACAAACTCAGCCACCCAAGTAGGAGAAGGGGATGCCTACTAACTAAGTCCAACCAACACAAAGAACCAGTCATGTGTGCTGACAATCCCACAGGAGCCTGCCTACATGGGTGAGGTGCTGCCAGCTCCCTGGGTCACCAACTCTGTGGTGTGCAGATATAAGCCCATTAAAAAAAACACTTTACCCACAAGCCTGTGGAAAAAATGGTGTAAACTAAGCTCTAATTAGCTCAACATGTGATACATTCATATGAGAGATGCTTAAAAACCCCAAGACGTGGAACAGAGATGGGACAAAGAGAAAGGAGACCTTAGGATGGACACATCAAAGAAAGCAGGGCTTCAGACCTCCAATGCAGAACACTGACCTCATTTGGCAGACAGGAGGCTGGAGACCTTTGGCTTCTATTGAGAACATTAAATACTTACATATCATGCCATCCAAAGGCCAAAAAATGTGCTCAGCAAGAAAGCTGAAGCATGTGCTTATTTAGAGTCCTTGCTAACAAACAGCAGCAAGGGAGAGGATTGGTAAGTTATTACAGCACACCAAGTTTGCTTCCCACATCCCCAGCACGGAGCCAAGCTCACAGGGCTGTGGCCCTGGATGTGCTCCCCACAGTGCCTCTGCTGACTTTTACCAATAGACCAGGCAGAAACAGGAGAGGGAAAAGGGATACTTTATCTGCAACTGGATGACTGGAGGGAAAAGTGGCTTTTTAAAGCCAAATCCTACTCTTGGAGGACTTGGGCTGCCTGTGAAGTCACTGGGAACAGCTGCAGAAGACCATTACCTGGGGTGCAAGCATTGCTCTGGAAGACAAGAGGACACGTTCAGCCTATTCAAGCTTCACCTTCCCACAGGCCCCAGGTACTCAGAAGCTCCCATTTAAGCCCTAAGATGGGTAATTCTTGCCTGTTTATCCTTTCATCCTATCACCCTAACTGTGAAAGCCCAGCTGTAAGACCTCACTGCAGCAGTTGTGGGCGGCAAGATTAACCCTGGAGGAGTAAACCAAAGTTTGTTTTCTTGCTACAGTTAAATGTTGGAAAACATTGTGCCAGGGTGTGTGAGGCTGACATCTGGAGCGAGGCCAGCCTCCTTTTAGACACAGGCATTCATTTGCACTCAAAGGGAGCCGATGCACATCTTCTGTGGGAGGGGGGGAAAAAGCTTGGCACAGGATGTAACAAAAATATTTACCTAGCCATGGGGTAGTTTGCAGATAGGCAAGAGGGAACAGGGAATAACAGCAAGTCTTCTGGGCAAGATGGTGCTTCCAGCAGAGAGCTGGTTGGTGAGCAAGCAACTTTGCTTTGTAGATACCAGCGGTCCCCTGACTTAAAAGCATTCTTCAGCAGAGATCTAAAGGAATTCCCCAGTCCTGCTGAATGCACTTGAACTGTGAGGGGAATTCATAAATTCTTTTGAAGCAAAGCTGGAGGCTTTCAAGTTGTTGGACCAGAGATGCCTCGTTGTGGATTGATGTGAGAAGAGGTGAAGACCTGGGTGGGAAGTGCAGGGGTATTTTTTCTGAATGTCCACCTGAGAGAGGTCTGTGGCAGGATTCAGGGAAGTCTCCTCTAGGCTTCAGCACATACCCCAGGAGAGCTTGTTGCATTTCAGGTTACCTGGATCAATGCAGCATAGCCATTCTAGGATGTGCTCCTACAAGGTACTGGTTACAACTGGGAAATACATAACCAATATTCTCCAGTACCTGTGCAAGACACATGTCCATGCCCCAAACTCTGCAGGGTAAAATATGTCTTGCAGACTGCTCAAACCCCACTGCTTAGCTCCTACCAACCTACAGACACCCTACCACCTCCAGGTGGCTGCCCTCTACAGTGGTAACAAGTCAGCCTTCCTTTCTTTACCTCTGAAATCCAAGCACTATTTTGGGGTTTTCTTCTACTGAAAACCAACCAGCTCAGCTCCATTAATGCTGTTTTAACCTAAGTCTGCCAGGCCCTCAAATTCCTCTACCACATAGCCCAAAAACCAAAAACTCACCACATTAAGAAAGAAAAAGTAACACTTATTCTTCTGGTCTTGGTGTCTGCCTGTTAATACACATCTCCCCAGCAAGCTGAGAAACTACACTGCTCAGAGAACAAGGGCATTGGCAAAGATATCTTCTCTCTCTGGTCCCGAGAATGCTCAGGGGACCCATTTCTCTGCTCAGTGCAGAGTGGAAGAAGTGCTGTTTCCAATCACCCATCTCACACACAGTCCCAAGCAGCTCTTCCAGCAGTGGTAGTCTCAGGATACCCCAAGCCCATTGAGGAGGCATCCATGACATGCTGGGACACCCTTGTATTAGTCCCCTATTTATGCTTCCCTTTCCCAGAAAAAGATGATAAACAGTGAAATAACAGAAAGGGCTTTCTGCTGTCCCCCATCCCTGAACACTCAAACTCTGAGACCTTCTTTGCCATCTGAGAGAGATGTTGTCTCCACCATTGCACAGGTGCTCTTGATACCATCCTCTTGCATAATTCACTTTAACCAAATGCCTCTAAACTAAATAAATGCCACTTCAGATGGTCACTCCTAGATGGTTAGGCAGCATACACATAATTAATATAAGTCAACAGCTGGAAAGGGAGGGAAGCCCCAGAGGTTGGAGCTACAGTTAGAGGCACTGAACTGTGCAACAAAATGGGTTTTGTTAGTGCTGGACTCAAGCCTCTCCACTGCAAGCTCAAACGGAAAAGAATTAATCACAGGTAAGGCACAAATGGACCCTTCCGTTGCTTCTGGGAAAGCTGCCAAGCCTCCTCTTCAAAAGGCTCTTTATATCACAGCTGTGCATTGTATGTAAAAAGCTCAGATCCATGGGCACATGGACTCTAATCCCTGGGTGAGAGCCCAGAAAAGGGCAGGTGTCACATCCACGGCATTTATTTATTGTAAATGAAGAAACGGCTCCTGCCTCTGGCAGGGGAACATTTTAGAAGGTAGCAGAGAGTAGGAACAAAATGAAACCTGTGTTAGTAAGTACCAAGCTGCATGTGTTATGAAAGCACAGGATGGAGTTAAGAGTGTGTTATTAACATGCCACTCGGTACCTGGCGCTCGCGTCTCACGCGCAGAATGCAGGATGTACATGTGTGGATAACCTGGGTCCGGCTTACTCGGAACTGTGCAGACACAGAAGTGCTACAAGTGACAATGGGCAGTGCTACAGATCACTGCAGCTGCTTGAGAACAGTGAAACCTGACTAACAAAATCACAGCAAGTCCCAGCCAAAAGACTGATCACTGCGTGCTGGCTGGGCACTGGATGACATACACAAGGACATTAGCCACTCCATGGAATCCATAAGCAGACCCTTTGGCATCCTAGGATGTCTTCAGGGTTATTTTTAGTGCAGGTTTTGGTGTGTCTGTCTCTTTTTCTTCAGCTCAAGTATTTAATTTGTCAGCCAAAATATTCCATTTTCACGCGTTAATTTTTTCAAGAAAGGTAAAATATTATGTGGGAAACAAATACCATAGTAAAACCTTTCATTACAATAAAACCTCAGTTTTCTATTGAAAAGCAGTTCAACAAAACAAAGAGGAGTCTTTCCTGATGGTCTCCAGGTAAGAGAAACATGCCCAGCACTCTCCCAGGGGAAGACTTCCCCTTGGGACATGATTCTGACAGAAAGCCTGCCCCAGTGCCAGGTAGGGTTCACCTGTTCTCTCTACCCTTAGCCCTTCCTGCAGAACAGGGCAGTCTGGCTTCACATAACAAAATACAGCTTCACTCAAGCTCATCTGAAACATTCATTTCAGCCCACCATGAAGCAATGGAAAAAAGTGGAATTTTCTAGCTCCTTTGTCTTCCAGTGCCACTTTCTAGGTCACATGTAGACCCTGGGGAAATACTGATTTTTGCTGACCACCATGCCTGAACTTAGTAGAACAGACACATGAGCTAGGTCTGTTGATATTCTTCGATTAACCTTTCCAAACATTTGTTTTAGAAGAATCAAATCCAGAAAAACACCAGCAACAGTGAAACAGAATGCTCAGCTCAAGCTTCAGCTTCTGCAAGTTTTCTTGGAAGACAACAGGCAGATATTTCAGCCTTTTCCACTGCCTTCTGTTTCGTGGAGACATGAAAATACTTTTTCAGTAGTTACTGCATCTGTGACACAAGCTATTTCTGAAAAGATATATTTAGAAAAACACCCAAAAACTTTCCTTTTAAGAGATTCTGGTTTCTGAATGGAGAAGTTACTGCTGAAAGAGTACTTTAGTTTTTAAACCATATAGGCTAGATTTCTCAAACTAGCCTGAATCTTTTTGGAATTTTAAAACTGGTTATTGCTCTGAATTGCTATTTGTTCTCAATAACTGTCAACACCAGACTGATGGCTGTTATTCAAACAGCTCAGCCTTCCAAAAGAGCCTGTGCACTCCTGCCCGTTTCTTCAGCTGCCTGTAGGTGCATTTGTAAAAGCTGGAAAGCTGCAGGAATTTTAAATCCTGAGGAAACATCTTTGCAAAGTAGTTTCCTGAATCTTTCAACAAGCCTGGCTGCCCAACACCCCACTAATGGGCTAAATATTAAAATAAACTAAATAAAATAAATACGTTGTCACTGACAGAAATGGAAGGGAAGGATGAAGACAGAGCTGCAGAATGCAATGAAGCTATGGCAGTGAAGGATTGCTCCTCTGACTTCTCAAGCTGATTTAGTCTTAGACAATACACTAGCAGGAACACTTACAGTCCTAAGCCAAGTTTTCCCAGTGTGAAACACCCTTAGGAGCTTCAGACAGTGCTTCAGCATATGGGCTCAGTGCAAGTGTGGACTCACACATGCACTTCAGCAATGCATGGCCACACAGGATCTAAGGAAATGGCAAAGTTCTTTACCTATCCTATGGGAGAAAGAGAGAAAGCTATAAGAGAGATTATTTGGAATTAAAAGAGTGTGTGTTTTCTCCGAAAAATAGGCCAAGGACAAACTGACGTAGGCAGAAAAAGGAGTGGATGGAACTGGCTCATGACCTCATACAACTGGCAATGGTGCTGGCTCAGCTACATGGATGGAGATGGGTGATTTAACTGGGTGATTGACAGTTCAATCTTATGCAGAGCCCTGAAGTGGAAACCTAAACCCAACCTCCTCCAAAGGCCAGATGCATTTAACTTTCAAGGCTGTGGGTTTCAGTCTCTCTTTTCAGGTTGTGGAAATGTCAAGATCAAACTGAACAGCTCCAGGATTTTCCTAAGCAGAGGGCACAGAAACATCTCTGCACATTCAGTGTGTTATCCTTAAGAGAATCTCTGCAAAAACAGAAGAGCTGACCTGCAAGCTTCACCTCAGGACCTACAAGTCCATGGACCTGGATGCAGCCCCCACATAGCTCTTTTAAAAGCCTTCATTTGGAGGGGAGGGCACTCCTCAGGTAAATATGGTCCTCTGACATGGGCAGGTGGGCAATCCAGGTCAGAGTCAAGCTCAGGCAATGAAAACATCAACCTCAGCTGGAGGGAAAGGAAAGCTTTCAGTCCGGAGTTTGGGGAAGTTTTCCCAGGCCATGAAGAGCACAACACAGATACCAACAGTCAGGAATTCAGCTGTATCTTCCTAGCATTCTTCCATAACAAAATCTCCAGCATAATTTTAATTTTGAGGGATTTGACTCTGCTCTACAAAGTAGCTAAAGCTTAGCTGGGGGCTACTCACTCCCAGAAGTGACTCTCTGGCTTCTGCCTCACACAGCCCTGTCCAAATGTCCTAGGTTACAATGTAAAGATGTGCCCAAAAGCCTGTATTCTATCACCATCTGTTAAAACCAGGTGGGGCAGTGTTCTTTATCTTTTCCATGATCCATCCTTCCTCCAGGAAAATATCTTCTGTTAATGGACCATTGAATCCCACTGCATGGCTGATAAAATTACATTATCCATTGGGAGATGCTCCATCCAGGAGGAGGAGCCAAACATTTCCTACCTAGATAAAAACTGAGATTTGGAACATCAAGGAACCCTTACCCACTGGTTTCCAGAGGACAAGAGCTACCAGACCTTTCTACAAGATCACTACTTCAACAAGACCACTTCATCTGGACTGCTACCACCACTCTAACTAGTAGGATGTCAGGTTGTATTCTGACTGTCAGTGGTCTTTGTTTGTACTATTGCATGTATTTTATTTTTTCTCTTTTTTCCTATTAAATTGTATTTCTGACTTGGAGTCTCTCACTGGTTTTGCTTTCAAACCATTACACCAAAGTACTTCTAGCAGGTTATGTTTGCGTGCTTGTCATCCAAGAAGACTGAATCCATCCCTAAATGGCAGTGCCTTTCCTACCCATGCAGTGTCTCAAAACCATCATGTGTCATCAACACTTCTAGTATCAGAGTTTTCCCAGTTTGAGTTTTGCTTGCTCTTAGGAAAGGTGCCTTAAACGAGCTCTCCATGTCTTTGCCACAGACATTGCTTCTTCCAGAGTACCTTGACTCTGGTCTTTAATTTGGTAATGACCCAAAGTCACTGCAGGACAGCAGGAGCCATGGAGGGAGGAACTGCAGAGTGATTCTCTGTTCTCACAGCAGCATGGAAATACTGCTACTTCCCCACTCCCCATGCAATTCTCAATGGTGCAGCTGATGTAAGACATTTAAAGGGATGAAAGGAAATGAAAGAGCTCCATCCCACTGGAAGCCACCAGGAGCTGGGTATCAAACCTTCATCTATGCTTTTGGCAGACTTCCTCCAGGACTTCAGTACAGTAGTGAACAACCCATGTGCAACATATACACTGTTCTCCCCCACTTACTTCACAGCTTGAAGAAAGGCAATAAGCCCAGGGACTTCAGCTCATCAAGTTTTGCCTGACTCACCGATTTCTGCTGCTGTTCTGTGTTACAGCATCAGGACTTCTGCAAATTTTATTTTTGTTTCTACTGTCAGCATCCTGGCATGCAGATGGGAATGGAGTACCACCCTGCCACCCTACAGGTCAGCAGCACCAGTGCTGGCAGAGCCCCCACATAAACCCTCACATCTGTATCCTCTAGGAACAGGCATTTTATAAACTATCTGTAAGACAAAAGGGATTCCTCATATCTGACACTGTTCTTGTAGGTATCGGTTACATTTTCTTTAATCTTTTCATACTGTAGCATTTGGCCTTTCTTTTGCATGGCCTGGGAACCTGCAAGAACATTTTGTGCAAAGTAGAAAGTGGAGGCAGAAAGTTGGCTTCCTACCCTGAGACCTGCCCTTATATTTCCATGTGATTTTTGGGGAGCTTCTCTGGCCAAATTACTCAAAACTACGAATTGCTGTCTAGCTTTTCCAGGTTATCACAGCCTCTGAGACTGGGACTGTCACTCCATGAGACACTGAAAATCTGCCTGTTTAATTACCTCAGTTTCCTTGTTAGTAAAGATAAGATCTTCTTTCATGTCTCAACTCATTAATATTAGTAAATTGTTCTGAGATTATGGGATAGCTGGAACTATTTATAGGAACACAAAATGCCATTTCTACTAGGTGCAAGTTGCCATGCAATTAAAATATACCGAGCATCACAATATGTAGCAAATGGGACATCTTGTTTTACATCAGCCAAGAGCTGCTAAGTGGCTCTCTGCTTCCTAGCTGCTTATTTTATACTTTTTGCTCTGAAAAACTCATTAAGGAAATGTACTGGGCCAGACTGTGATGTTTAGCAAGACTCATAATCTCTCTCAAAGTTTCCAGCCCACAGGGAAAAGGATGTCCGTGTGGGCAAATCAAGCTCCTCTCTCCACAGCTCTACAAAATGCAGAGCATTACAGTTTGCTGTCAAGAGAGAGGGATGTGAAGGGCCACAGTTATGGCCCTTCTGTACCTCTTAAAGGAGATTTCCATTCTATGGGTATACACACAAATGTCTACTCTCAGCCCTTCCAGAGAAGAGGAACAGAAGATCCTTTAAATCTCAGCTTTCCTCAGCTGCCTTCTATGGAGTGACCAGGGAGAACTTTTATTGGCTCATTCTCCTACAAATGAATTTATGTAGATTCCTTCCAAAGGGTTGCATAGTTCCTTTCCCCTCGTTTCTGTCTGGGAGAGCTTTGTATGAGGCCATTTGGACAAGACTACCACAATAATTCATAACATTTGCAGACAATTTGTAAAGCCTTACAGGGTCCCAGAATGATTAATTACTTTTTGTAAGACTCTGAAACACTGTCTGAGTGTGTGTTTGTGAATATGCATGAAGAAAGGCAATTCCCCCAGGGTCAGGCATAAATATCAGCACAGATTTCATCCTTGTTGTGTAGGGGTTTTTGTGATACTTCAGTTGTTTTGCCCCTCCGTATTTTAGGTTTCTAAGTGAATCCAAAGCAGAAGGTAGAAGCCTTATTTTTTCCCCAGGTCTCCTACAATAGACTAGATGTACCAAAGGTATAATTCTATGTAAATGATTTATTCTAACGATGATTGCTGGCCTTGGCTTCAGCCACCCAGGAGAAAAGCAATTAAAGTCACCCCTCATACTAGATTACCAGGCCTAAACGTATTCTCTGTTAAGTTTTCAAAATTATTAGTTTCATATCAACTTTCAAACCAAACAGCAGTTTGCTGGTAGTTTCTGGCTGAAAGTGCATTAACCCAAGTAAGTACGGAATGAGGAATCTACAAATCCTAGGATTTGGAACAATTTCCTAAAACCTATCTCAAAATATTCTACATAAATACCCATCCAATACAAACTAATTGCAAAAGCTAGGCTCATGGGAGCAAAAATCAGAACAATGCTGGAACAAATATGCAGGATTTGCTCAGGACTCTAGTCCAAGCCTGCTTTTAAAGCAAGATACAAATCCATGCATGCCATCATTAGCTATACCAAGTCTGGAATATTTAGTAGTGAGTTCCTATACCAGAACCTTTCTCCTTTTCACATGATTTAGGCTATTGCTAAAAATTATTTGCTGCTTGCTGTTACACATAGAGTTGGGTTATAAAAGTTAGTTACTTTCAGTTTAACAATTAGAAGGCCATACCAACATGTATTGTGGAGCATGAGGAAAAAGAACACCAATCAAACACTTCTGATGCTTTTCATCATCACAATGATTTTCTGGTAACAGTAGATAGTGACTGGGAATTTCCTGGGAGTGACTGACTCTCAGGGGGATCATTAGAGAAGAGACTATTGGTTATAACAAGTTTTAAATTCTTCACTAGGTTTGATAGTTTCCTCTCCTTGAAAGCCCCATGGTCATCCCTTTTGCCATTATACTTGCATACCCAGTGGTACCTCCTTGGAAAGGTTTTGTTAGTCTGATTTGCTTGGCTAAAAAAATGTCAGCTCAAATAATAAATCTGGGGAAGCTGCAAGTATAAACATGCACATAGAAAAACTGAAAAAAATTATCCTGGTTCTTTGTTTGTAGAAACCAGTCTCCTCACAAGGTTGAGTCCAAATCTCATATGAAGGGAAGAGAAAGTCATGACAGGCTAAAGAAATCCAAAGTAAATGTGAATATTAGCTTTGTTGTATGGTCCTATAAAACAAACTGGGTGAAATTACTCCTTGGGTTGGTTTGGTTATCAACATCTCTTGCCACAGTGCCATGACCCTTGTGACTTTAATTTCACCACTATGTACCAGCTTCTGTTGTCTCTCCAGCATATTGTTAGCACCTGTTCTAGCAGGAGCAGTGATTAGCATGTTTATAACCCATGCTTCCACAGTGAAAAAAACAGAGATACATAATACAGATAATAATAATAATAATCCTGTGCAGTCTAAACAACCTCTGGGAGAGCTGTTCAAAAATAATCTTGCAAGCTTTTGTGTCTTACAGGATGGGAATAAGACTGATTTATTTAAAACACATAATTTATCCTACCTTGCTGGCCTTCAGTATCTCGAACATGAGAGGCAACCCCTGTGTGATAAGCTCCTCAGTGTACTCCTCTTCCTGGATGGACTTGAACTCCTTCAGCAAGCACTGGATGAGGGGCCGTCGGTGCTGCTGGAAGGACGTGCGCAGAGACTCCAGCCACGTGTGCAGTGTCCAGGGAACACCTGCAGACAGAGGACACAGCTCATTCTCAGCTCCAGGGAAACACGTGCTCTTCTGCTTTTTTACCTTTACTGGTGTTAATGTTTTAAGCAAAAGCTGCCGAATCATTCAAGAAATCAAATTTCTGTTTGTCCCTAACTGAGAAGGCTGATGGTTATCAGTACATCCCAGAGCTAATGCACAGAAAATTTCCTCCAGCTGGTAAGAGAAGACTGTGGTCTCTCTGCTCATCTTGCCCTCAGCTTCTCTTCTGAGACCTGTGGTGTTCTGCGTTGCAAAAGCCTTTTGGACACTAGATTTACACTAGCTCATTTGTTTGAATGTGGCCCTGGAGAGCCATTAAATGGTGAAAAAACCTGATTTTGGTCACTACCTACCTGGATTCAAATTGGTGGTCTTCAGATTAAAACCTGCTTTAAGTGATACCCCATGTCCTCTCCTGATCATTAGTATTTTCCCTGAAGAGCACTGGGTGAATTTAAGCGGATCAGCCCTTTCAAGCAGCTTGTCATGGCAGAACCACTCTCCAGGAAGTTAAAGGGAACTGCTCCCATGCACTGAGCAAGAAAGCACATACAGCTAATGTACCTCGGCAGGCATGAGGCTGGATGTGACCTACTTTCTGCTCTTACAGAATGGAATGGAAGGAAATACAAGCCTGGTGTTCGGCAAGTGAAGGTTTTTCCTTCCATGTCAGAAAATGTTCAATGCCTGGAGAGCACCCCTGCCACTCTCCTCTCATTCATCTCCAGACCTTTGCTTGCACAGCCCACTGCACACTCTGATCCATACCCCATGTCCCCAGGGCTGGAGCACTGCCCCAGGCAGAGGCAGACCAGGCACTTGGGTCTCTCTTTCTCTGTGAACAGATGAATGGGGATGGTAAATACACAGATCCAGATCAATTTCCATCTGCACCACACAACCACCCTGCCCACAGGCAGAAGCAGCTTCATGGCGGGTTGGTCTGATGTTCAACTCCCTCACTGGCAGAGCTGGTGTACCGAAGAGCCTGTTCCCCGCTCCTGCCTTTGGAGTCTTGGAAAATAAAGTTTTAATGGTGGACTGCTTTATAGCAGAGTGCAAAAGAAAAGCAGCTGGAGGTGGCCCATGACAGCTGAACGCTGCCCCAGAGCCTTACCTACACTCTGCCGGGCAGCAGTGCAGATGGCTCCCAGAGGAAACCACTGTATCCTGCAGAAAAAAGCCACTGGCCCCTGAACAGGGTGTGCCGTGGAGCTGGAATAGGCTGGGAACCTGTCAGATCTCCCACCACCTTTTATTCCAAAAGAGCTGAGGAAGATGTGACCGTGGTCGGTTTAAGCAACGGCCCATCAAGAGGGACGTGTTTCTCACAGTGGTCCTTCCCTAGACGAAGAGGAGGAAGCAGCCCAGGACTGACCTATGCTCCGGATGTCGATGGTGACATCCACGTAGCCGTGCTCGGCGCTGTGGTACATGGCCTCCTTCAGGGCCTTCAGCTTGGCCTTGCTGTTGCGGCTGGCGCAGAGCGGAGCTGCTGCCGAGTCGGGCAAGTCTGTGCCCTCGGCCAGGATCTCCTCCAGCGACAGGATATCGCTCTTCTCCTTCTCCGGCTGAGCAAGCAGCTTGCGGAAAACATTCCTGTCAATCACAGCGCGACAGAGAGAGGGAGAGGGCAGGAGAGGAGAGGGAAGGGAGAGCAGTCAGTGGCCAGGCTTTCACGGCACTGGGCTTACTTGCTGTGATGTGGCAAGTTAGGACACCACCTACCCAAGAAATTACTCCAGCTAATGGCAGAACCAGCTGAGAGCAGAGCCAAGGCAAGCACAGCTCCTGCTAGCCCACCTGCACTGCCTGGGACACGCCTGCAAGTCACTGCTGTCGTGACAAGAACTGCACAGTTGTCGCACGAGCGGCGGCATCTTGTGGGAACAAAAACTCATGAGCTAAACATGACTCGAGACTTCTTCAGCAACCAGGGAAGGCCAAGGTGCCTCTGGACAAGCTCTTGGGACTCCCACCGTGGCAGCCACCTGAGAAGGGGGCTGCCTGGAGCTACTGAAAGCACCACCACTCGATTGACACTGAAAGCAGTCTGGGGAAGCTAGAGCAGCTAGACATTCAACAAGGCCAGTCAGGGCAGGTTCAAGCACAGCAGGGACTACTCTACAAAGCCACTGATCCAGCTGGGCCATCAAGTAACAAAGCCCAAACTCAAGAGACTTTGTGCCTCAGATTCACACCAGCATAACCTCATCAAGTTCAGTAGTTTCCCTTGGTTTTGCAGCTGTGAGAAGAGATACCAGGCTGGCTCCCAGCTCACCCTCCTTGTATGCCAGTGTCCCCCCTGGTCCCACTTAGACCGCAGCACGGCGTGTCCCAAACAAATTTAGGGCAGAGAGGGAAGGAAGAAGGTGTGTGTGAGTGTTACACAGATAGGAACACAAGAGTTGGAGTCTGGGACATGGACAGACAGCAGCCAAGCCATGGAGAGCCCCAGGGTCTCCTTGGGCTTGTGGCTCCTATTCACAGTGGGTGAATGTGAGACTTCAACACCCAAAGTGTCCTGTCTGTGCCAGGGATCCTTCACAGACTCCAGATGGGCAGAGCTGTTGAACCCGCCCTGACGTGCCGTGAGCGTGTTGTTAGACTGGCAGCTCATCTCTAAGCAAACACACAGTAGGTGCTGTCTCTAACCTGTATCTATGCTCCTCTGGATGGCTACAATCAGAAAAGTAGGAATGTGAAGATCATGATACTAATTCATTACACTGCAGTCAGCTCCTGAGTGTTGCAAGGTCATGCATGCCAGGTGCTCATTTCAGTAGTTCTTTTTTTCTTTTTAAATTTGCAGCATACAAACAACATTAAGACACACAGGACTTTACAGTAAACATAGATGCAGCAGAAACTCTATTCAACAAAATTAAGGCTGCAGCAGTACAGACACAATTCACTCAAACCTGAGAAAAATATCATGAAATTCAGAAGGAATGTTTCTTTCTGACATTCCCTTCTGCTGTCACATCAGCTGCCATTTAACAACCACTGCACTGAACACACCACAAGAAGTCTCCTTTTTTTTTTTTTACATCAGAAATCAGAAGGGAGCTTGTACCACCAACTGGTTGAATTCACATGCTAGCAGAAAGCCTTACATCTCTGCTCAGTTGGTGGCATGTTCAATTGCTCATGCAGAAATTTCACCCATCTGCTCAAATTGAATGCCCAGGCAAAAAAAGTAGCACTTGAAGGATGCCACTAGACTTCTTCCCACTCTACCTGTGTCCATGTGCAGCAGCCTGACTGAAAGAGTTCATGTCACCTTGTGGAGTCATGGAAATGCCATTCCTGTACATTGTTCCTATCATGGGGTCAGCTCCTCGCTCCAACAGCAAACTAACCAGTTCAAAATTTCCTGCAAGACAAGAGATGCATTTTTACTCCTTTTAAAATACAGTATTTGCTCACCTAAACCACATATCCCAGCTGAGGAATTGTTACAGTGGGAAGAGAAAAAAGTCCTTACCAGCAGCTGCTGCCAGCTGTAAAGGAGTTTCAGAGTAATTTTCCTCTCCATGCTCTAAGGAACCTTCTACCTTTGCTCCAGCATCCAGCAATAGCTAGAAAGAAAATTCACCATTTAGAGCAACTGGGGGTATCACAGTCTTCAGAGTTCATGAACAGTGACAAATGAGAATCTAATGCTTCTTGTTATCTGCAAACCAGATACAATGGAGACACGTGACATGCAAATTCTGCCCATTGTTTCACAGAGGCAAATTCATTCCTTTTTTCGCTCATTTTACGCTGCCAAACACCAGAAGCACCAGCGTCCAACTTCAGAGCCAAAAAAGTGTAACCCAGTGTTTTTGAATGGGAAATGGGGTAAGGTCTGTGTTAGGAAGTAATGCACTGGAGATGGAAGAAAATCAGCCCAATAAGCATCCTTCCTTCATGGTCTTCTAGAAGCCCAGCACCATCCAAAAATTGATCAGATTTCAATTGTCTCCGTCTTTTATATGAAGACACGGCCAAAAGAAAGGCAATTCTTAAGAATTGCAGCAATGAGTCCAAAAGCTGTGGTCTCCATCGGGGACACTTCCACATAAGTAGCAACAATGCTGAAAACAAAAGTGGCCAAGGAGAGTAGGATGGATCCTGTGCTCCAGCCCCCTCCTGGCCATTTCTGTCTTAAGGCCTTCAGAGTTTTGGTGCTTGAGTGTGTCACACACAGAGCTGTTTTGAAGACTAAACCTCAGTTTCTGAGATGCCAAAGCACAGAACCAGCACATCCCACGTGACACCTGGATGGGGTAAGGAGAGTGAGGGATTCTCCCCCTCTGGAGCAGCACGAGGGCTGTTGTCCATCTCTCTCCCACCAAGGCAGTGGTTTTGTGTTTGCTATAATATTACAGCGTACAAAAGTGCAATGAATGAATAAACAAACATATAAAACAAGTGGTCAGGAAGGAGCACAAGGAGTTGTCAGACTTTCTTTGGTGTGACTTTGCTTTAAAATTGTCCTGTTTAAGCCTCATATTGGTTAAGGTACTCACTTTGTAAGTCTATCATGTATCAGTACACTCTTGAAGAAGCAGAAGTAACCAATATGAGTATGACAAGAGGATGCTGGTTTGAGATGGATGTAATTAGAACTGAAGAGGAGAAAAAAAAAGAATGAGATGCAGGTAGGGAAATACAATAATACCTGAACTACAGGAATATGTCCATGCAACACAGCAAATGTCAGAGCTGTCCAATGGCGGGTCTCAGGGTGGACGGATGGGTATTTATGAGCAGTACTGACAACCTATAAACAAATTAAAGTTATTTTTTTAAAGAGCTATATGTAACAAAATTCAACCTGCCTGAAAGCCAGGCATGTGAGGGAGTAAGCAAAATAGAAAACCTGGGAAAGGTGCTTTATAAAATGATTTGCTTCATTTTTTTCCTGCAAAATTTTTCTCAATATTATAACTGTTCATGCTGATTTGACAGCTTGATTTGAGTTCTTACCAAATGAAGTCTTTTACCAACTACTGTAGCTCCATCTAAACCACTGGCCACCAGATTCTTTTGCACAAGGGCAAAACATCCACAGCTGGTTACAACAGTACACACTGGGGAAGTAAGGATGGATCAGGACACTTACAGCTAAGGACCACTGACTTCACCAGGCCATGTACCAACAACCCTGGGTCTTGAAATTGTTCCAGGCCCAGCCAAATTTCTTTGTACTTAAATCAGTACTTTTGTCACTGCTGTCATGAAAGACACATCACAAGCCCTACCCTGGAGTTTGCAGGCATTCTTCCAGGCTCCTCCTCTCTCACCAGAGGGAAAAAAAATGTCTGAGAAATGATGGGGCAGAGTGACACTTCAGAAAAGTTTAAGGAAATCTCCTTTTTACTGCTTCTTCCTGTCTGAGTTGAGCTAAAAGTGCTGGGTGGTGACAGTCAAAAGAGATGCAAACTATTCTATTTCCTTAAAAAACAAAATGCTATTCTTCAGATTACTCTTTCCGTTTTCCACGCCTTAGTGCCTGGTGCCTCTAATGTAGACATTGGGGAAGATTAATAACCATTTTTTCCTTCAGTTTCCCTGTCTTAAAGATGGGGGTATTAATATTGATGAGGTTCACAGATCTGGTAGAATCTAATGAACATCCGCAATCCAAGGCTGCACACTCAGATGGGAGTGTGACACTAAAATTCAAAATCTTGTTATTGATCTTCAGAGAAGGACTAAAATCAGAGTAAAAGATGCACCATCTCTCTGTCTCACCAGCCAGCTCTGCTTTCACTACCTTGTCTGAAGTACTTTTCTCCATACAGGGGAGCAGGGCCACTCATTAAATATTCAGTTCCACGAGCAGATCGCATTTCCAAGCACCACATGCAGTGTTTTGCTAGAAGCAAGCCCTCAGTCCCAAGGACAGGGATGAGGGCAAAATCTGAAGACCCTGTGCAGATCCCACAGCTCGCCAGATCTGCACCAGCCCCTGGCTGTTATTGCCCAGATTTGCCAAAGAGAGAGCTCAAAAGGCACCACGAGGAGTGTGCTGGCCTCTGAACAAGGACACAGGGCTCCTTAGGGGCTGAGTTTGGTCAGAAGAAAGAGGATTGAGCAGCTCAAGCCTTGGGGTTTGGGATGTGGAGCCAGAGCAGCAGAGGGTAAGGATGGGCAGGACCATGGCTCAGTGAATGCATCCAGCTCCTCCTCAAGCATGGCTCCCACCACTGTTCAGGGCAGTCCATGGAAAGCAGCAAAGAAAATAAAGTCATTTTAACTCCTTTGCTCCTTTTTGTTTTGTTGTTTTTCCTTTTTTTTTTTTTTTTTTTTTTAAGTCAGAGCTCTCTCCAACACACTGCAAAAGTCCTGTGGCTGGAGAAACTTTTAAGGATGAGACTGGCTGAGCAGCTACAGGTCCCACTGAGTACAGAGCAAACTGTAGCTTCTCAGCACATCTGGAAATGAGTCCATTTTCAACTAAGGATGGGCAATCAAAAAGGGAGGTGCCCAGCATTTGAGGCTACTTTTGGAAACATTTGCAAAGTGAAAGGGAGAAAATTATGCAGGCACCTGACAGAGTATTTATTTTTGTTCATGGTTGATTTGCCTTTTTTTTGCCGTAATTGCCCAATTTGCACAGTTGGTTGTGGTGTGCACAAATCATCGTATAATTACACACCATAATTATTCACAGTTCTTGTCCAAAAGTGTTTTCATTTGATTTTAGAGCAAACACTCTACAGCAATGAACTGGGGAGGTTCACATTCCTCACTGGAGCTGTTCTCTCATATGTCAGCAGTTTCAGGAAGACAAAACTGTTTAAATTTGCATTTGATTCAAGCCTGGAAGATTACTGGAGAAATCGGGAGGAATTGCTCCTAATGGAAACTCATCCTAGGAACCAAATAATGCCACCCCACATCTGAGCCACAAGGCAGGGTTAAGGAAGAGATCAGCCTCCCTGCCCACCCAGTCTTTGGTTTGACCAGGGGTTCCAGAATTCAGCTACTGCCAGCTTTGAGGGTGTGCTTGACTGTGGAGAGCTGAAATCACCAGCTGATTTCACAATGTGGTATAACACTGTCAATCTCCTATGTGTGACATCCATTTCTACTTTTTAAATTAGACTTTTTAAAAGTGCAAAACGTCTGTCTGAAGCAGTGACTCCAATTTATCAGCTTGCTCAAGTCCAAACAGAACAGATGGAACACAGATAAGTGAAGCAGACAGCTTAATTTACTCGTGACCTCAACAAATTGAAACTGGGATCATTAACAAATAACTCTTCCACGGATTTTCAAATGGCTCTTTTAAAAATGTACGTACCTGCATTGCACTGAGTTGGACAACAATCTGTTTGGTGGACAGATTGTCTGAGTTTGTGATGTGCATTCACCAATGAGACATTTATATTCTGGAAGCTTCAAGCTCCTCATCCAACAGTTTTTAGCCCAAGGCATTTTGTAAAACAAAACAATGGAACCTATACGGCACTTGTGTGCTGGGGATGCTTACTTGGAACATCCATATGCATAAAAACGCTGAGCTTTGGCAGTTTACCAGATGGGTGTTTTTTTTACCTTCTTCATTTAAAGTCAGCTGAGATTCAGTGAGTCCTTCCAATAGCATTAGAGCTGTGCTCAGGGCTTGTGCTAATTAATGCCTCTTTTCATTTGCAGTGTGCAAATGCAACTAAATCACTGTTACCTGTGGGTTACATCTCATGACTGGACTCGTTCTGTGCAGTAAACCCCAGTGTTAGCCTAATGCCATTTGATTTCACTGTTCAGTTCAAGTGGTCCCAATCCCGGGTAAAACAGATTTGTTTTCCTTTTAATTCTTGTGATTTTTGCTCCGCTACAGTTTCAGGGGGTAGTTTAAGATGTAAACAAACAACAGAAGAAAGATACAACCAACAAAAAGTCCTCACCTCAGCATTCAGATCTGCTCCAGCATCTAGCAGCATCTGCACCATAGCCTCATCACCCCTGACACAAGCATACATCAGTGGAGTCATGCCCTAGTCATTTTTTGGAGTTAAAAAACAAAGGAATTGACAAATTTAACACAGAATTCTCTTTGATTTTTAAAAACAATTATTTAAGTATATATCATCAAGACTAACAGCATGTATTTAATGAAAGCCATTACCTCTGTTACAAACATGCCCCTCAGAGTATAAAAAGTCAAACATTTTTGTAAAAATCTCCATTTTTGTTGTCATTTGTGCTTACTGCCGGTATTTTTCATGTTGTCTTCAGCATGGTGAGTGAAACTAGGCTTGCCAGCCTCACCACCATCGTGTACTAAACTGAGCACCTTTGTCTTTGGGGCCCCAGCAGAGACACTTTTTCACCAAAGCAACCATTATTTCCACTGGTATTTTTAAAAGACAAGAATTCTATTCAGTTTTCTATAATCAGAGTGTTTTAAAACCTAACTTTTCAATTACTGAAAGAACCTTTAAAACATCTCAAGCTCCTTTTAAGATCAGTCAAATCTGAGTACAGCTTTTTCAACATAGATACTGTAAGGGGCTGGAAATGTCAAGGCTTTGTATAGCACTCCCTAGCAAACATGGACTTAACTTTAAATGAAATGCCAGACAGCTTTGTTGCAAGTTGCTGGCTCTAGGAAAACATGACCCTGCTTGGAGAAAAAGTAGATTAAGTGACCCTTCAATACAGAATCACCACAATGCAATTTGTATTAATCTGAAATACCTGTTATGCCTGATCACCATTTCCCTTAAGGGAAAGTACTGCTGTGGCTGTGGTAACGAGTCCAGAAGAAACCATGAACAAAATTATTAAATCTACTGCAAATTATAACAGCAAAAGTTGCTTATAAAATACAGTAGGGTGTGTTGACCAACAGCCACCAGCTGCTTTGCAGGAAATCTCCTGAAGCATGCAGCTACCTCTGATGCATGTTTACAGCCTGTCTCGAGGTCCCCCAGTAAATCTGCTGTCAGACAGACCACAGTCCAATTGCTCTTTAACCCAAGTGCTGCTGTGAAGGGAAGTTATTTTCAGAGAAACTGGAGGTACCTGTCCTGGCCAGACACTGAGCTGCGACGCCGCTCTTCTTAGCAAGAGCCCAGCACCACTGTTTTTGCTGAACTACCCCAGTTTTCTTGTTTGTACGAAGGGCTAAAGATAGTGGGTGCTTATGTATGGAAGGGCTACTCCTGTAGAAACAATATAAATTAAGGTTTGTCCCTGCAAGATGCTTAGATCCTCCTGAAAGACACTGTGCATTTCACAGGATCCAATCTGCAGCGTACTCGTGGAATAGGCACTTGGGGCCTCATGCCATTATTGAGCAAAAACAAGTTCACCCTAGGCAAGGAGAGTTCTTGGGTGACTTGAAACTATTTTCAAAGAGAATTTGAAAAGACTTCAGCCACAGCCAGTGGCAACACATTTCCTTTGGCAGCCAATAAACACTATGGGAACAAACAGGACCATGCAAATTACAAAAAAGTAGTACTTGTGTCTTAGAACTCGAGGATGGGGTAGTGACTTAAAATTAAATATATGTTCCTTCACCTGGTTCTTCAGGCTCTGTAAGTGGCATCACTGGATAATTAAGTCAAGTCATTGAACACAAGGGGTCTAATCAGATCTGTAGAAAAGAATCTGAAAACCCAGTGCAGGGGCTCCCCTGCAAGATACAGAACGTGGGCAGCCACAGTGAGGAATCCTGTGGCAACATCTGGAGCAAAAGCTCAGTCTGGGAACCACACGAGATGTCCTGACCCTGATGCAGCTGAAGGAGGACTTAACACTGACTAAAGGGGCCGAGAATGTCATGCGTCAGGGTTTTGAAGAGTTAATGAGGATTTTAACCTCCCCTTCGCTTGCACTGCTGTCCCTGTTGCTTTTGCCTCTGCCAATCCCCCCAGGTTCACCCCTCAGCTCAGCCTTGGGCTGCAGCACCACTCACCCTCCTTTCTGCTCGTGGGAGGAATGGATTTTTAATGAGCCCGTCATTAGTGTTCCAAGCACACACAGGAACACAGTAATAATGTGTACAACCAACACAAAGGGCATTTGACTTTTGGCAAAATATAAAATTACTGTCTTGCAGCTTTGCATGACTTAGGGCTCTGTCCTGCAACATGTGGGATCCTGCAAGATGTGGGACATTTGATCCAGCAAAATATTTAAGCACAGGCTTAACTTTCACTCAAATAGGATGCAAAAGCATGTGTTCAGAGTTAAGTGTATGATTAGGTACTTTGATGAATCAAGCCAGAGTGTTCCTGGTTTTCAGCCTCGAGGACAGAGGAAATATGCTGTGAGAAGTTTCCAGGTTCAGACTAACTTAAAATAACAGTAATTTTAAAAAGTATAACGTATGGACCTTGGAATGAACAGTCTGATACTCAATTTTTTGCAGGAAGTACTGCCCTCTTCTAAAGCTTTTCTAGGATGAATCCACAACACTGACTCAAACTGAAACTACTGAACAGCAATATAACTCACAATACTGAAAGACCTTTCATCTCAGAAGACCCAAACCTGTGAACAGTCCAGCTCTTGTCCCACATGATCACCTCAGAGGTGGCAGCCACCTGGCTCCTGTCAAAAATGATGCCACAGCTCTGGGAACACACAGCAACAAACTTTCATCGGGGGCACCAGAAAGGTCAGGGAACTCTATTTCAAATGGAAAGGTTAATATTCATAGCCATCATTTCCCTCTGGGAAGGGGAAACCACCTCAGGGAGCATCACAGTCCTGCAGACAGCTGACAGTAGGTAGCTGCAGAGGGCAACTTTATCCCCAGGCACAACCACCAGCCTCACGGAGCTGTAACTCCAAGGAAATTCAGGTTCTTCAGCTGGTGAATGTTGGCCACAATGACCAGCAGAGGGGTAACTGCAGAGATACTTCCACGTCTGCAAGGTCCATTCAAACTGGAATGAAATCCATTAAAAAGCACCAGCAATTAACCATTTCCTGACAGGCAGGGTGGTGCACATGAAGTGGTGAAAGATCCCAGAGCTGGGTGCAGTGGAAGGCTGCTCACCTCACAAAGCCCTGTCTCACAGCACTGCGCAGGGCACTGAAACAGTTTTAAGCATTCAGCTCAACACTAAACTCTCTTGGGATCTTCCTCTGCCTTCACTTGACTCAGTTCACTGTTAAGAAGATTTCAGGGGATGCAGTCACCCTCACACTGAGCTACTCAGCACTGGAGAATCAATACAACTCAAAATGACTTCACTTAACCTAGACGTTCACCTGGCAGTGCTTTAACTCACTGCAGGGGAAGCATTAAGGTCCTGTCTACGTAGAGCTGAAAGCTGGGGCTCATTTCCTGTGACAAGCAGACAAAATTTTCCCATTCCACAGCTGCTTCTCTAAATGTCTATCCCATTACCTGCTCGCTCATGCTGTTGATCCCATCTGGCCCCAGCAAGGATATGGCTTGCTTAACCAGATCTGTCCGGCCGCAGTTGAGCATCCGAAAACCCAGGTCCTGCTTGAACTTGGCCTCGGTGGCAACTGCATCCAGCTTCCGAGAGGCACAGAAACAGTCGTCGATCCTGCAGGGGTGAGAAATGAATTCCCTCAGAGCACAACCAGAGGACAGACCTCCCTAGGAAAATAATACTGTGCCCTGGTTTTGATGGATTTAGGTCACGCACGCATCCATTCTCCTTTGACCTGCATGTGCAAGGGAAATGCTGAACAGGAAACGATAACGGGAGATTGCCCTTGGTCTATCTTTCATGGGACAAGTTATACATTTCAACAAAAACTGGGGGAAAAAAGCACAGCTTTCGTTTGATTTTGTTTCCCTGTGTAAGCAATGCACAGTACATTCTCACCACAAGTTTTTGCTCTTCATGGCAAGGTTATCCAGCTCCCCCGATCCCTGAAAACTTTCGGTGACTTCAGTAAGCTTTGAACTTGCATCAAATGGATGTATAATCGTTGACAATACACCAAAGAGAAAATAATGTCACTCCAAACACCTTCTAGAATCTTGCCAGCATAGCCCCAATAACAGGGAAGCCTTTTTGGAGCAGAAAGTGCAAATCACAGAATCCCAGGCTGGCTGAGGTTGAGAGGAACCTCTGGAGGGCACCTGGTCCAAGCAGGGCCAGATGTACATAGGACCACCATGCAACTGGGGAGCAGGCAATCTTGCCAGGTAGTCATGGCAAACACCACAAACACTTGCTGGCTGTGCCTAACAGATGAGATGCATTCCTTTAAGGTCTTATTCTAAAGATTTTCAAACTGTGAACTGATATCCATTTCAAATGAAAGAAGGGCTAGGAGTTACTTAGCCAAGATGTGAATCTACAGCTCCAGAGAGAGACAGGCAATTCAAATCTAATGTTTATCCAAGTTGTTTTCATCTTGTTAAAAGACAGATTTGCTTTTCTTTCATGCTGAGGAGTGTCTGGGGCAGAGGGTGGAGTCCAAATCTACAGCGCTCTTGGTGTGAACTTGGATAAAGGACTGTTTGGAAAAGCACCACTTTAAAACTGCAAAAATGCTAGGTCAGAAAACAAGGGGCTACTTATGAAGGAAAAACCAACTAGAGATCAAAAGTGAAAAAGTCAAGCATACATAAAATATTTGTTTTCTATTTCATATGTAAAAAGCTGCAGTAAATAAAAAAAATTGGAACAGCATATCACTATCATTTAAATTTCTTCTTCAAAGTGCTTTATCAGACCTTTATAAAATATATAACACTGCTTAATATTTAACAGCACTATGCAACAAATATGCTGTTTATATAGAAGCAGTGGTATGTAGCAATAGCTGCTGCTCTTCCTCTTTCAACAGAGGAAGGAAAGTGAAACGCAAAATACAAAGTGTTTTGATCAAAGCTTCTACAGGTTTGAAACTGGCATCTGATCTCAGACTTGCTCTCTGCTGTGCTGGGCCACAACCAGTCTGGAGGACACCAGATATTTTGGTGATGTTCATTCCACTGCTTAGTTTGGGTTTTGACTGACAAAAAAGTTCATGTCCTAAAAATGAAAAAAGAGGTATGCTTGAAGTATTACCACTCAGGGGAACAAGGATGACGTTCCATCACCACAGGATGCTGCAAGATTAATGCACAACACTCGGTCACAATAAATACACTGCAACAGCAGTAAGAGATCCTGCCCCAGCCAACGTGCCCACAGCAGAGAGGGAGAAGGCAACACAGCAAGGGTGGGCTTTCTGCAGTAGTTTCTGACTGAGTTTAAGTAAAAAGGCAAAGCCAGCATAGATATATGCAGGGCTGAGCTCACTGAGATCCACAGGAGCAATCGAGGCTAAATACATTCACACCACATGGCACATTTCTGACACAAGAGCTACAGCAACATTTGGTGCTTGTTACCTCCATATCATGAGATGCCAGAGATCATCTGTGCCCTCCTTTACGGCATTGCAAAGACAAAGCATGCTCAGCAGTTAGGAGGTGGGGATTTTGGTGCATGGAGGACAGATCTCCCAGCTGCAGATGGCATTCCCAGATGATTCTGAGCTGGAAACAAGGTGGTTCCTCAGCTATGGAAAGATCGAGACATCCTCTGCAGAGGTGTCTGTTGCTATGAATCACTGCCTGCATTAATTCACTGCTTCATCATTTGTACTGAGGTATGTAGCATACACTAAATAAAATGGGTCAAACTCTGACAGAGCTCCACTGACGTCAGCCCAGCGCAGTGCATGCAAAATGATAGTTGATCATCTCCTCCTTAAAAAGAGCCAGACTTTGACCCAGGCTTCGTACCCACGGAAGGGAGGAAAAAGGAACAAGGACCTATCTCACCTAGCCTGCATGGGCTCCCCAGATCTCTACTCTGGCATGGGTTCAAAAATCATCAGGACCTCCTCCATGAAGTGGCTCTGGTCTCCTGAAAGTGCCTCAGTTCACCTGTTTACTATAGTCAAGGAAGGAGAGCCATAAATTCCTGCTGATATTTCGTATCTGCAAATCAGTACTCCTCCATCAGCTGGGGGCATCAGTGTCTGGGTCCAAGGGCTCCAGGGTGCTACAGCTGTAAAAACAGTGCAATAATAACATGGATGCAGAGGAGTGCCTGGGCTGCACAGCCGGTAGGACACCAGTGCTGACAAAGCCTGAGCCAGACCAAGTTCCACAAAACAAGAAACCACAACTTAGTACCACTACCAGTGGCCCACTGCCTTTTCTATACCCTAAATAGGACCATTGTATTGCCATATGTTGACTAATAAACTGGACAGTGATCAAACTGATGAGTTTATTAGAACACAAAGGAAAGGAGCAGAGCATGAGGAGAGAAAGCAACATCTTGAAAAGCCAGAGAGATGAATGAGTTAAGGAAAATGAGATTTAACGTGTACTGATAAAAAGCAGTGAAGAGACATGAAAAAATGATCAGGATCTACAGGTACAAATAGAAGAGCACAGCATCACTTTTAACACTGGAGAAGGCCAGCTGGGAAGATGGCATGGCAGACAGACCGAGCTGTCACATTTCAAAATGAAAACTGGAAAATTAAAAAAAACACAAACCCATCAAAAGTCAAACCAAAGCCAACACAGCACTGTATTTTCTCCCAAGTTCTCCTTCTTACCATTCACTGCATAATACTGATTCCAAAAAGAAGCAGAGGGTGTCTGCTCCATATTACACCGTACAAAGGGACACCGCTCCATTGTGGATACCATCTACAAACATTAAAGAATGGAAGATAAAAAAAGAGGAAAGGAATAGATTCCCAGGCTTGACTCGCTTGAGACTCTAACTTTGGATTGATGCAAACATACTGACAAGCTCTGAAGAGGTGGGAAAGGGATGGGGAAAAGCTTGAAATGTAAGGCTGACGGGGAACAACTTAAGTCAGCTGAATACACAGGGTCACTTTCTAGAACTGTGAAACTGTAAGAAACACTCTAAGCAGGGAAGAGAGTATACGTGCACACAGAGCTGGATCCCTCTGCAGCTGCACTGTCAGAGCAGGGCCCTTTTGGCAGAAAGTCTTTGTGATCTGTCCAAGTGCACAGGAGGCTGACAGCAGCCCAACAGCAGGATGTTCCCTCCAAGGCCACCTCAGTTTGTTGCCAGTCTGGCAGCCATCAGCATTTACACAGGTCATCCTTTCCCCAAGACCTTGCCCCTGCAGGAAAGGTGCATTTTCATCAAAGGGGCTGGGAAGGACAGAAGATCATGGACAGTCAATGCTCTTCTGCTCCTCTTCTACCTAGGGACAGTCTCAGGATGGCAGGACATCACCACACCAGATTCTGGCTGGGTCAGGCAAACTCTGAAGTCTCCCAGAGGTGATACAGGGACAAAGGTAGGACTGACCAACATCCTCTGAGACTGACAACCCCTCCCTAAATAGAGAGTCCATTCTCAACTTCCCTATTTAGCAACCTGTGGGGCTGGGCAGGCTGCTTGGCACCACCACCACAACTGCATAATGCTCCCAATTCCCAGAACTGAGAAATAACACACACTGATCATAGTCCTTGTGCTCAACAGCAAATTCACCCCTTTAATTCAGGGGTTCAATCACACAGCCTGTCAACTCCCTCCCTTCCCTAGTGTGAATCAAGCCCCACAATTGCCTTTATAAATAAAAGGAAAATTAGAAACAAGTGAAATAATCTCAATTTTACATTTTTAGTAAAATTGTGACCACATTTTTAAACTTACAATGCAATACAATTTTCTCCAAGTCCTCTTTTAATTCCTGACAGATACTGCCTCTACAGCTGTTATCTTAAAGATCATTACACTGTTGCCACTGCACATAATTAAATGGACTGTGGCTTTATATGGGGAATGCCATGGTAACATTAATTATTTGCTAATGGTCACTGTCAAACACTGCACGGTGACCATGACACTCCATCATACTCTGAGGTACTCAAACCTCCGTGAGGAGTCAAAGATAACTGTCATTTGTAATGGGTCCTAGCAATGCAGCAAATTGTTTTTCCTTTCCCAAATTCACATTATAAAAACATAATGCAGCACTTCTACAGCAGTGCTTTAAACACAAGGGATGTTGGTTTTTTTCATTTTCACTCCGACTGCTAAGAGAGAGTCTGTGCATATCTTTAACAAGTTACTCATGGGTTGAATACATTGGGGAAAACTGATGATTCAAAGGCAAAGTGTTTCCATTGTGACTGGTACACGCAGCTGATTCAAAAGAAATGGAGTGCAGTCTGTGATGAGCAGCAGGACAAATGTTCCCTTTGGCTCAAATGAACAGATCACTGCACTGATAGCCAAGCATCAGAAACTTGTTTGTCCACCTGGGATTCCATCACCAGCCCTTTCAACTGAAAGAATGATAATCCACTAATTAAGTCTATCTATCTTTTAAGCTTCATAGAATTTATCCAGTTTGTCCTAAATATGAATGAGGTCTTGAGTCAGAAATTATAGTTCAGCTGTTTGGAAGCCTGGAAGGAGTCACATTTTAGCCAGCAATATAGATGCATTTGCAATGCTGAATTTCTTGGGGTCATGGATCACCATTCTGATCTGGGCTGCACAGCCCATGGCACAAAAGGGTCTTGTTCCTTGCCTGGGGCTCTTCAGTGAGACTACAGACACAAACAGCAAGAGTGGGAGCAGCAGACAATTCTATTTAAATTTGTGAGCGTTCTTTTTTCCAACGTGATGCTTTAAAAAGGACTATGATGCTGATATTAATAGAACTGCAATAAAAATACTATACTGAGACAATTATTTGCATTTTCAGCTTTGGAGAGAGGAAAATGTAAGCACAAACATGTTGATCAAAGTGATGAAGAGCACTACTTTTTAATTGCAGAAATACAATATCTCCATTTACTTTAATCAGGAGCTAAATTAAGACAAGAAAAAAAAATACTCCAGATGTTTATTATCCAGTCTCTTATTCTTGTCAAAGGTCTGAGAATAAACTGGTTAGAAATACTGGAAGATACATTAAAAAAGTGATGTGACTATCAAACCAAGGCCCAAGTCTGTATTTCAAAACAATCTTAATACTCCAGTTCTGTGTCTATGGGTCAGGAACCACGTTGAAAATTAAATCTGAGTTCAGATTTTGAACAAGATCACAGTGCCATAAGAAAGTTTCAGTACAGACTCATCTTTCATATACATAGATAGCACAAGTCTTCACTAATTAGTGGAAAACGGTGTGTTATCTGTATCCTGATTATTGTAATCAGGAATGCAATACAGGGACATGTAATATATTCACAAATGTAATAAAAGGGACAGAGCATTTGAGATAGCAGTAAATTATGTCACTTGCAATGAGAAAAAGAAGGCTGGGTCCTAAAGCCCATAAAAATGCAAGTGTATTCTGCCCTAAAAGTGAAGGAGAACATGAGGCCCAGGTCCTCATCTTCAACATTTTTTTTTATTATTGCTGTCTTCAAGCAGACTGTTGGCAGGAGAGGTTGAGATTCACCTCAGAAACCTGTGCTCTAACTCTAAGTAATGAAATATCCTTCATCTGCTGGCACCATCTGCCCCAAGGGACTGCTGGATTTTGTCAAGTAGCTTGCTTGCTACTGCTCACATTTTTGTATCTAATTACAGCAATAGCCATGGCTGGTGTTAAAAGATTAGGGAAAATTTGTGGGAAGAACAAGGACATTCAAGAAACTAGGCAAACACCAACCATTCCTACTTGAAGCTGGCTGTATCTTATTAAATAGCAGAATTTCTTGGCAATTTTATACCCTCTCCAGAAACTCAGCCCCTTTACCCAACAGATTTTAAGAGAGAAGGAAATATTTAAGAGAGAAGGAAATATTTTTTTCTGCTTTCTAAAATCTATTTATTAAAGTCCATTTATATTTCTGTGCTCTAGTACAAGCACAAGATTTCCATAAATAAAACATTAAATGCAACTCTTCTGCTTTCACTTTTCAAGTTAGAATTGCACACATGGTATAGCAGTAGGATGACACAGCAAATAGTAGGGACTGCTCTGAAACAAAAAAAAATAACACATCTTCCCTTCTTTTCCTTTCCATAGTTTTAGGAAAGCTCTGCAGAATGAGCCAAGAATGCTCAAATAATATTTGCTTTTGAGCTTGATAATCCAATTTTCCTAGAGAGCTTTCATTAAGAGGGATGGTCCCAGACAGAAAAGCAGACTTAGGTATTCCCAGGACAAGGCTAATTGGAAATCAGGACTGATTTTCAATTAAAGACAGATTTTCCAAGGCACTCAGACCCTGCATTTGCCCAGAGATCTTTCTGGATCACAAGTCCGAGTGCTGGGTGAGCCTGTGAACGGCAGCAGCCGAGGGAGCACACGGGGCTGGAGGTAAACAAACCTGGTCCTGTGCTGCAGCAAGGCTTGGGTACATCTCCACCTTCAACCTGAACTTACTCACCACTTGCTAATGCTCACATACTCCCATGTCCATGCTGACCTTTAAATAGTGTATTTTTCCTGCCAAAGTGTTTACTCCTGATGTATTTCTGGAGAACAGCCACAGGTTCCCTCAGCACACACTTTGCTCAGCTGAATTAGCCCCTTTCTTCATGTTTGCCTCCGCGAGAACATTTTGTTAAAAGACCAACATCACCCCAGCCCATTTCTTTCTACCTGGTCCAAAGAAAATATTTTTTTGACCAGAACACAGGATTTGTGCTTCTACATCACTTCCTACCACTTTCTTGTGGCACCAATACTTTTCTGTTTCTACTGGAAATAACTCTCCCAGTGCAGCCTCATAATGCATTTGCTTTTTTCATGGCTGAGGAAAAATCCACTTTCGTGGTTTACAATAATTCTGAGATTAAAAACTGCTCTACAGCCTTTGCCACCACCTGTCCAACACTCTGCTCTCAACATAGTATTTATTAGGATGCATATATAGTGTATATGTTGCATATACACTGCAGTTTGTATATTTTTATTTTAAAAACACATTTGCTTTCAATTCGGGGAGAACTGCATTTCTATTTGAAGAAACTGCATTTCATTCCATTTATTTTGTCCCAGCCCTCAAGGTCATCCACTTTTTCCTGGATGATTTCCCGAACTTCCTCTGTCAGGACAATGCCTCTCAGCATCATGGCATCAGCAAATTTTAACTTCATGAGCACATTGCTAAGATTTGTGCCAAAAGCCTTTCTGAAAATTAAAAAATACCATTTTTTTAAGAACAAGGGCTGAAGGTCCCTGCTTGCAACCCCCATCTCAGCCAACCCAGCCCTTGCCACCTCTCTCAAAGCCAGCCTATGCTCACTTTCCAATTTCCTTAGTAACCCCCATCTTCTTGTCTTAATAGATCCCTGCATGGAGTGTATCAAATTTTCACTCAAGTCCAAAGAGATGAAATTCTACTGAATTTCCTTGGGGTAGAAAACCAGTTATCTTATCAAAAAAAGTTATTAGATTAGCCTGGAAAGATCTATCTTTAGAAAATCTGTGTCACATTTTATCCCATTTTTCCTTCAACAACATGTCTTTAATCAGTCTTTGCTTGCAAAAACATTCAGAGGCCTTGCACTAACAGCCTGGAATTTTCCCTGGATCATTTCTCATCCTTTTCAAATGTTGGGCATTACTGTTATTAATCCTTAGAGTTATGGCATCACTCCAGGCTTTGTTAAAAATATTTCCCTCTGACCCCCTGATTTTGTGAGGCAGATTTTTCCCATCGTTGGGATAGAGGTTATCTGGTCATCCTGATTAGAGTGCATTAAGCTGCATAATTTTCTCTTCTTTTATTACTGTTTTTCCATTTTCATAACCTTGTTGGTATTATTTGTTTTTCCTTTTCCAACAGAATTTTCTTCCCCCAAAGCGGAGGCAAAGTATTCACTTAAGTCCTTGGGTGATGGCCTCTGTTGGCACTGATGCACACCTCTCCCAAGGTGTTCCAGCATCTTTGCATCCTCCAGGATTGCCACAACATCCTGCCACCAGAAATTAAGCCCCTGACACCTATAAAAGGCACAGCAGCCCTTGAGCTGAGCAACACAGGATGCTCCTCCCTTTCTCTGTTTCTCTGCCATCAGCCTCCAGCCCCCAGATGCAGTCATGCACCAGTGATCCTCCCCAGCACACGTCTAACACACTGGGGTTTGCTTTAAACAAACATCCCACAGAATGGAGGAAGGAAAAGACGTGCAAAGATCTTCTTGTGTCTAGCTGGAGCAAGGGGAAAGGTACTCCTTGCAGATGTGATGATGAGGAGAAGCCAACATCTGTTTGCGCCAGAGAGTGCCTGTGCAGGCTGAACAGTGATGCTACCATATTACAACAGAAAGACAGGTCAACATAGCTTTTACCACCAGGCCCCTTTCTGCTAACAAATTACCTTCATCCCTGATGCCTTCATTATAAGAGGTCTGGAATAGGTAGCAGAGTACTCTCTTCATGATTCATGCCAGCAGAGAGCCACCTCAACTGACTACATCCAGCTGCCCCAGGTGGCCCAACGGGCCTGGGTATAGGTGAGGCTTTATTTAAGTGTTCCACTATGACAATATCCTGGACACAACCTAGGTTTCCATCTCAGTGAGCTGCTGTGCATGCAGAACTCAACCCATCTGTGAAACCTGTCTCCTTACAACCCGTGGAAACAACTGGTCTGTTTAAAGCTTTCACTCCTGGGGGAAGGGGAACACTTTCATCCCTGCTCATCTCCCAAAGCTGGAAAGAGGAAAGAAACTTTCTGGCACATTTGTTGCTGGAAAATGAAAAGAGACCAGGAAGGAGATAGGCAGCTCCTGACTGATTCCAGCTTCCCTCACTCCACTACACAGAGCAAGTGCAGCTCCTCTTTCATGAGGAAAACGTTGCAAGAAATTAAGGTGATGGGACTTTACAAGGCTCAGAAAAAGGGCAAAAGAGAGGAATAAAAGGCAGGAAGAAAGCAGGGATGATTTACAGAATGGGAACCTCAATGCTGGAGTATGTGATTGTGTTGGGAAGTGTCACATGGCTTTGTGGGGAGACCTCTATGCTGTAGTTCAGATAAGGAGCTGACCATCTGGGTTTTATCTGAATTGACCCTGAACTTCATAGCCTTTGAGATCCTGCCAATCTCTCCCTCTCCCCATATGCATGTTTTTCCAGCGTGGAAGCTGATTTTGCTTTATGCACTTGCAGTGACAGTTTGTGAATCAACACCACAGAATGATGCAGTATCACCTGGGACCATGGGAACTTTTGGGTTTGGGTCTCTGTGTTTTAGAGACTAAAGAAGACTGCTACAAAGAGCCTAGAAATTGAACCATTTTCAAAGTTCTACTTAATAAACCTTCCCACAGAAGTCACAAAATTTATCAAGCTAACTGTACTTAAAATCCTCCAACTTCCATCCATCATGCAGCTTTACTTGAAAAGCCATCCCCTGCAAAGTTGTTATATTCCCTCCTCCAGTGTTAAAGTTTATGGAATTAATGCTCCTTGAGGAGTTAACAGCTGGCAAGGCACCCTCCCTAATGGGGAGGAGTGAAGAGCTGGTGTTTGGTTTATGAAATTTAGGAGTGCTGAGGGTCTGCTGAATACAAATAAAACCTACAGGCTGCGAAGTTCCAAATTAACATCCTGATGACTCACATTATTCTTCAGAAAAGCTCAGTCTTCCCTTTGATCTCCAGATTACAGGCAGCCAGGGTCTTATTTGCAGCTACACAAAGAACCTGCTGCACTAGAGCAGCAGTAGGCACAGACCTCAAAATACAACCCAAGGTACACAAACAATCATCTGCCAGCACAGCAGAGAGACTGTCATTTTGGGACACCAGTGGATGAATCCAGCCCCTGCAGTCAAATACAGGCACACTGCAAAGGCTGGTCTCTAAAATCTAGAATTTGTCTCAGGAATGGTTTTCCCTTTTCATTCTCATCTGATTAATCTCAGGCCATGCTCCTCACGCTCATTCCCACTTTTAAGACAAGCAGGACAACAGCAATCATTTGTATTATTTATGAAATTAATTCTTGATGGCAACTTTGAACTAAGTGCTGATATGTTCCCCATAATTAATACATTCTTCTGCAGTATAATACTACTCTCCACAAGTTCAAATTATTCTGAAGCTTCCTTCAGAAAATTGTGTAACAGTTGACAAGATTTTATATATGTGTATGTGTATACATACATTCTCACACACACACACTGTCAAAATAAAACTTTGGGTCATATATTGGGGAGGGGGGGTTTAATCCACAGGTATTTTACTGTATCTACCTTATTTTTTAAGACTAAGCATATGGAATAAAAACATTATTACTGCCTTATTTGCAATCCTACCTAATACTTGGAGAGGTATTAAATTAATCGGGCCTTTTCATTAGCAAGTACCAGACAGTATGAGGTACCTGTATCTGTAATTCCTGACATTTCAGTAGGGACACAGAATGCAGCACTTTTGGAAACGAGGGCCATGGTGGGCACACCAAAGGGAAGCAATTACAGCCAAGGTTTGAAATCTGAAATGCTCATGATTTGGCTTTTGAAACTCCATATATTTCTTCAATTAAATATTGAATACCTGTGACTATAAAAAGCCTATGTAGATCTGGAAGCGAAGTATTATACTTTCTGGTGGAAGAGCACATCAAGGCCAGAGTCAACAGAAGGCAGCTGCTCTCATGCAGGTTATCACAGCTAATCATGTAAATCAGACCTCTGCTTTGTGTGTTGCAGGAAAGAATGCATCTATATCTGTATTGAGAGGCAGACTGCTGAAAATCAGGGTTTTGGTACAAATCTGTGAAGCAATAGCAGTGAATCATTTCTGCTTTGACAGATTCAGAATGCCTTTTCATATGAACATCAAAACCAAACGTATTCTGGGCTCCAAAACAGTCCTAATATGTACTTTTATCCAAGTACATAATAATAAGGCAAAACAGACACCAAAAACATATCCTGGCAATAAATACTTTAAGACTTCATTAGAAAACCAAAAGGTCATATTTGATACACGAAAAAGTCAAATTATCTATGCTGACATTTACAAGTCATTTGAACCGACATTAGCATGAAAAATACAATTTTATTGTAAGAAGTAGTCTTACCTCTAAGTTTAAATATGCCCTTTAAGCATTAATGCCGAAAACAAAGCCCTGAAAAATATCTGCAGCCCTGCCAAATACACTTCAGTATTTTACAGCACAGCAACGTGAATCAGACAATTAGCAGAAGGTTTCAGCCCCTCATTAGCAAGCAGAACCTAATAGGAAGAGGGGAAAAAAAAAACAAAAAACAAACCAACCACCACCATGAAAGCTCTGATGAGCAGATCAGGGGCTCGATCCAGCTGTGAGATAGTCAGGCACCCATTACCACACAACCGGCTGGGTACCGGGAGCCGATCCTGCAACACACACGGCAGAGCCGGAGCATCCCTGCGCCTCCCCAGGCAACCGCAGAGCCCCGTGCCCGCCCGCTGCTCCCCAGGAACGAGACACAGCGTGCACCGAGCAGCCGATCTGCATTCCCTGGACTTACTTCAGCTGTCGGGGCTCGCAGTCAACTCCCGGCAGCAGGAGCCGGGCCGCCTGCCGCACGTCATCGCTGTCCACCGAGAAACTGCGCCGGTGCCCGGCGTGAGCCACCGCCACCCGAATCCACTCCATCAGCGGGGGCAGCACGATGAACGGCCTGCGGGAACACACACATCAGTGCCAGGGCACCTAGCAGCACAGCAACAGGTACAGACGAGCACAGGGCAGGGGGTGCGGGTGCGGGCGGGCGCACAGATGCGTGAGAATATGAGTATGTACGGAGAGAAGGGAGCAAGGGTAACGAAGGAATGGGAGAGCAAACCAGCTCAGCGATTTTCAAATAGGTTTAAATCAAGATGTCTCATCCTATCTCCAGGGCCAGGACAATTTGGAGAGTGGGCTTTAAGAGCCGTGCTCATCCATGGGGCTCTGCGAGTGCACCCGACCGGCCAGCTCTGCTCCCCATCCTTCACACAGTGTAATCCCAAAAACAGGACAGCAGTCTGGCACAGGTCCATGTCCCACTCTGGCTGACACACTGGCCCGGGTTCGCTCCCTGTCTCTTTGCAATAGGGACAGGAGAACGGACCTGGGCAGAGAGAGGGGATGCCCCAAAACTGAGACGCCAAGGATGGAGAGGGAACGCCCCAGGATGCTCCAGCATCTCCTGCTGATGCAATGGGTGCCTTGTGCTCAGTGCTGGAAGTGGGGGACTTTGTGACCAATGTGAAGATTAGCTGTGAGTGAGGTCAGAAATCAGAAACCAGACTGCTCGGTCTCACTTTCAGCAGTATCAAACTGCTACACCTTCAGATGCCAGCTGTTTTGCCAACTGTGCAAAAGCATACACAACTGCCCCCAAAAGTGAATGCTGGGATTCTGGGCCACACCCCCACAAAGTCTGGGCACTATCAGAGACGTGGTCCTTCACTCCACAATAGCTGGACAGCCCCATGTCCCAGCAAGAGCTGCCCAAGCTGCAGATGAAGCATGCCGCACACAGGTCACTCTATCTATGCCAAGAATTATTTGGGAATCAAGAGAAAGATGCCAAGCCATAAGCGAAAACCATAGCTTCAAGTCCTGTTTTGGAGGAAAACTAATAAAATAACTGCAGCTGAACACCTTGAAGGTCACTACAAGAATCCTTCTTCCCTTTCTTTCTGGGGTCCCTTTTCATGGAGGAAGGGAAAAAAACTCTGCATTAGGTGCACAGTAGGCAAATATTTTACATTTTAAATGTACAACTTTACCTCAAAAGGATCTACCCTGAGAAAAATTATTGAAGAAGGCGTTGATTCTGGAACATCCTTTTCCTATTTATAGCTCTTCATGCATTTATTTCCCTTTTTGAGGACTTGGCTTTACATAGCTCTGATATTAATATTCTTGAGGGGGAATGAGATACTTAGAAGTGCCGAAGGACAGAGAAGCCCTGAGGCCACTAACTCTCCCTAGAACGCTGGGTTCCAAAATCTCACAGGCACGTAAATGAACAACCTCTTTTTGAAATATGACATCTTTGGCTGAGTTGCCACTTCCATCATTTTTCTATTCCAACACATCACCGTCACCTCAAGATCAGGCTGCGTTTGTTTCCAAGGCTTTTGCTCTCCCCAGACCTGCCATGGCCACATAAGGAGGCAGATAAGGACAGAAGATCATTTCCCACAGCTCACACCAAACAATTTCCTAACCCAGCTCATTTGTCATGAGGGTAGTGGGAACCAGAGGAGGAAAAGGGGGGAAGCAGGGGTCTATTTGTTCCTGGAAGGTGACTACTTCCCAGGTCATCTTCTGAGAATAAGGGACCCTCTTTTGAGGCATGAAATACCTAGGAACAAGTTTTATCAGTGGGAGTTTTTTCATCACTTGCTGAGCAAACAGCAGAAAGGGAGCTGCAAATCATACTGTAAAGCTGCTTGTAGTTACAGATATAACTTGGTTCTAGGGATACAATTAAAGGAAAACTCAATTCGAGGTTATGTTTTGCATGAGTGAACACAGTTTGGATCAGAGAAATGAAGACAGGCTTCACAGGGCCTTCCTGTAACATCTGCTGGGCAAACAGAAAAGCAGAGAGCTGTGGCTGAACATGGGGCTCACAGGTTCACATTTTTCCTCTTCTTGTGCAGGACAGAAAACTCACCCAGCACAAAATCTGCCCCACCACAGTAAGGAGCAGAGAAAATAAAAATATTTACAGGAACTCAGATAACTGAACTATGAAATTGTCTTTTTTATTTTTTTCCAGTCTTGCAAATTTCAACAGAGAAATAGAAATCAACATGGCTATTTAGTGCAATAAATCCCAAGAGTGAAGAGAATCAGCATTCTGCAGAAGCAGGGAAATTTCCTATGAAGTCAAATTTCAGTCCCTAGATGAGGTACATTCCTTTTTCCAAGGGAAAAAAAAAATCATCACTGCTTATCTCAGCATGTCAGGAAATTTGTATTTTGAGAAGAGAACCAAATATGGCTGAGTGCAATAGGTTAAAAATACCCTTCAAGAATCTGTGCACCATGTGAAGGGCTGGGTTTTTTCTTTTAAATACTGCTCGTGTGCCAAAGAGGAAAGAGGAACACAGAATTATAAGGGTGTGATAATCCACAAGACAATGTGACATCAGCAAGAAATATTTCACTTTTCAAACAGTACTGTGTGAAAATGGGTTAGCCAAATGCATCACATCGCTGGCATATACACTGATTTATCTCCGGTACAAAGGCAGGTACCAACCAGGAGAATTCAGGAATTTTGTGTTCCAGAGCAGACACAGAGCAGGTAAGTCACCTAGTTACACGTTGTGGAAGCACATGCCTTAATTAAACTAATCTCACCATGGTGCTGGGCTTGATTCTGCCTGAAGGATATGGGAAATCAGGAGCAGCTTGGCTGCTGCACGAGCACCTGACCTGGACTGCAGGAGTGGTCTGACCCCCTTCTCCTGCCCTTCTCTGTACCTGTGCTTAACTTTAAATGCATGCTTCCATCCTCTAATTCCATGCAGTTTAAAGTGCAGTATGAACTTAAGTTAAAAAAAAAAAAAGAAAAAGAAAAAAAAAAGGCATTTAAGCATTTTTTGGCACAGACTTGTATTTTCCTGAGCTCACATCTAAATGGAAAAATATGCCAGATCAGGATGCAGGGAGAGGTCTCTGCACAGAGCAACTCCCATCCCACACACAAGAGCTAGGAGCTGGGGGAGGGCTGGGAGAGGCCAACACAAAGCAGATCTTCAAAGGATTGGACTCTTGTGGGCCCTGTCCCCCTGCCCTTGGCAAGGGGGTATCTGGCTCCTCTTGGGATATCCTCCTTCTCCTACTTCATCAGAAAAGGAAACTATGAGCGCCCCACCAACCCTCACATCTCTGGTTCCTCCTTCCAGGCAGCATCCTTCCCTGCTCTGTCCTACCACCCAGCAATCCTCTGACATCTATTTTTGGACAGCTCAAGGTCCCATAAGCTCTTATGCCCTGAAGACATCTGCAGGTAGCAACACCTGGCTGGCACTGCCCCACAAGGGACAATCCTCACTGTCCTGGCTCTCCGAGGTCCTCCTCCCCACCACCTTCACACCCTGCAGCTCCCTGCCAGCACCCTCCCTCTACAGCGAGGCAAACAACCCCTCCCTACCCCATCAGACCTCAGACTTATCTCTGCTTTGTGGGGCTGATCTCTCTGGAGCGCTCTGAATGACAGAATGACTCATCAGAAAAGCAGATGTTATGGGGGGGAACCTACATGTGACCACATGAGGGGTTCCCTAAAGCCTGCACTCCCTCCAGAGGCACAGGCTGCCTTCCTGGGCTGCCCACCACTCCCCCTCCCTTGCTCACTGGCACACAGAGATATTAAAAATCCTGTCATGAATATGCAATAACTCAGGCTTTTCCATTATTATTAGCAGTAGTAGTTGTACTGTTACTGTTAGTGTTGTTATGGTAGCAGTCTACCTGTATACAACAGGAGAAATTGTCAGGTGGAAGACCATGAGAAATTGTGCACCATTAAATGGAATAGGATGCTTCATTATTTTTGCATGGGTCTGTAAGAAGATGGATGAAGCTCCTGTCTGGACACCACCTGCTGCAATGCCAGATTTGCAAAGCACTAGGGCCAGCACTCTGACAAATTCCAGCTCCAAATAATCCCTGGCCCCTGTTTTTCACAGTTCCTACCATCTTTGCAGGGTGCAGAATCCCTGCTGGCTGCTGACCAGCTTCACAGTCCATCTTCCTGCCCAGAGCAGGGCCAATACACACAACCACTCTCTCCTTGAGAGGAGCAGTTCCTCCCCTCGCCAGCCGCTCCCTCTCCCCCTACAGAGAATAAGAACACTCATCACCTTTGAATGCTCCTCACACAGGCTCACAAATCCTGGATGAGCCACCAGCACCTTGCTCCCAGCAGAGCCCACAGCGTGCTCCAGATCCCAGAGCTCATCAGTGCACATGAGAGACTCCCAGACAATCACAGTGCTCCAAGGAAAAAAATCATCAATTCAAGTGCAGCGCAACAGCCTCTTTATTTCCAGGGGCACTTCACACTGCTCTTCTCCAGATACCTATGGAGCCCTTGCCCCACCATATGCACTCATTCACTGCCTGTATTAAATCAAACTTTAGGGAGAGGACTGGCTTGATAGTCACAGTGGGAAGAGAGGAATTCCCAAGGCATAATCCTACTGGGATGTGAATTCCCACAGCTATCTCCTGTTGTCCCTCCCCCAGCTTCCCCAGCTGTGAAGTAGACACAGCTGAAAGACCTGACCTTGCTTTAAACTTGGTTCAACTGCTAGGAGTGCTTCAGATGATGTGGTTGCAGGATCCTTTGGCTACTGAGGAGGGTGGTGGTGGTGTAGGTGTGGAGTTTGTTCTCTCATTCCAGCCAAGGATTGCTGACTGCCAACCTTTGTGTCAACAACAGGCAAACTGGTACACAGAGGTAGCTGCTGCTTAAATTTGCAAAAGCTACCAAAGTAAGAGCTAAAGGTGCTTCTCAGAAGCATAAGGCTGCACTTTTACATGAAAAAGCCTTTCTAGATGAAGGTAGGGAGATGTTTTTTCTTGCAGATGTGAGTCAGCAACTTTAACATTGCAAAAAGCTCTTTGTATTTGTCTGGTTTGTTTATGTTATCTTGGCTGGTTTTTAAAGAAAATCCCAATATATGAATGAAAAAGTATCCTAAGTTCTGACAAGTTTTCACTTGGAACATACGATGAAAATATATATGCAATGCTAGTCCATTTTTAGCATTACTGAAAGATAGAAAAGCATTGGCTTTTCCAATGTAGAGCAGGCATTTCAGATGGGTTTCTGGACTGCAAAACTCATTTATATTTACAACATAAGCCACTTGTCTTCAGAGTGAGCAAATACTTTTTGATGCCCTCAAAAAGCTGCCAGTCCCAGTCCTTCCCAGAAACTCAGCAGTGCCAGCTGATGCTCCATGTGAGCTCATGCAGCTACTCTATGCTGTGCAGCTGCTCTGCCACCCCAGAAGCCCAGCTAAGGGTGACCCGAGTAGCAAGTTCTGCATTTTGCTCAGGCTGAAGGATCAAACCTCCCTACTCTCACAAGAGCCTCATGAGACCTGCCTAGGCAGAAGAAGGATTTACCCCTAGGCTTCTGTGCACCAGGATGTTGGTGCTCCGGAGTCCACAAATGTGTGTCTGCAAATCATGGGTTTTGAATCCACATCCAGGGCTGGAATGAGCTGTCCCTGCTGCCTCTCCTGCATTAAAAACATTAATGGCCGAGATTTGAAACACAACTGAGTCAAAGTGATGACTCAGCCAGCAACCACAACAGGCAAATATTTCACTGGAAGTTTTCATATTAGATTTGACACAACTAGCAGTGGCATAAATCCCTGAGGACACACAGCATTCAGAGTGCAGCACAGAACAGCCTGGATACCATGCAGTTCTCACAGGGCTGCATGCAGTTTCCTCTATTTAAAAAACCCTATAGCCATCCCATGGACAGCAGAAGTTCCAGCTTGATAAATTACATACAGAATACAGATGCAGTCCAGCAAGGACATTGCCATGTAACAGCTGAGCTACAAAGAATGTCTGAACTATTTCATGCAACGTGTGCCATCTCACACGCTGCAGGAAGCTCCAATAATATTGCTGAAGGGATTTCTAGAAAGTGGGAAGTTTGATATTTAGCGCGCAAATCTAGAGCATTTAGGTAAGGATGCATTGGGATTTCTTTTCAGTGGTTCCAATCAAATCAACTCTGCTCTCAGTTTTGACTTCACACAGTAAAGCTGTAGCCTTGCTGAAGTTTCCAATCAAACACTGGATAAAAATAGATAGGGTTACATGGGGCTATGGCATACTGGCACATCAAGCATGTGCAATCCCTTCTGCATATACAGGTTCATTCAGGTTTCTCTGCAGGACTCCCGTATTCCCAGTGCTTTACCTGTTTTTCATTAGCATTCCTCATCACTCTTTCCATTCTCTTCTGGTCTTTGCTGGAGACTGCCCTAGCCAGGCAGTTTGTACCACATAATAATTTAAATCAGGGACACTTTTCCCTAGTTCTCTTACTGATTTTTTTCTATAGGTGTAATCTGTACGGCACGCATGGCTGTAGTAGTTACAAAAATGCTCTGAAATAGTTCAAATTATTTTAAAAATTATTCTAATAGCATGGAACACTCCTCTCACTAGAGGGGCTGCAACACATAAATTAGCCAGCTACACCGATAGCTACCCAAAGCTTGAAACAAAACTGAGGTTACCCTAACCCTTCCCATTAATCATGAATGACCACAGTGTGTAATTTGCAGGTCTATGCACGTGCAGGGAACATACATATTTTTGTATGTGTGTCCATGGGAGCGTGCAAGGCAGGTAGAAAGATAAAAAGCAAGCAGTAACAGCCCATAGGAGTTTCCCATGGATTGTTTTGCAATCCTAAAGGATTGCTCCACATACAGGGAATAATAGTTAAAGAAAAGAGAAAAGAAGGTTAAAACCAGACACATGTCCATCAACTCAATTAAGACTCAAGGAGAAAAGCTAATGGCTGCCAGGCGGTACAAGGAGCTAATGCTCCTCCAAGGTGGAGCAGCAGAGGAAGCACTGGAGAAGGGACTTGGCTTGCCTGTGAGCAGAATTAATGGGTGGTTCTGGACTGGCTGGGTTGCTGAGCCACAGCTTCTCAATGAGTTGTCAATGGGGAACATGGCAAGTTAGGAAGTAATGAGGACTTTGTCAATACAGCTGTGGATAAAAGTGGGTAAGGAACCACTTAAGGAGAAAAAACATCACACAAATCTGCAACTACAGATTCTGCACTTTCCGGTGCTTAAGAAATTACTTGCAATAATTTTGGAAGCATTATAGGGTCTGACAAGCCAAACACAACCACAGGACAGATATTTTTATTAAGGAAGAAGTAGCAAGCAAGAAAGAAATCTTGACAACAGTGCCTTCACCTACAGTTCTTTCCCCTTTTTTTTAATTCCCAGGAAAGCAAAATAATTACAAACGTAAATAATCCACAGCCTCCTGCAGGTGGAAGCACTGGAGGAGCACTGCTTTTGTAGGCAACACCCAGCCTAAGATAAATGGCTCTAGCATATCCCAGCTGAGTGCAATAGGGAAAGGGGATCCCATAAAGAGGTCCACCCTCTGGCTGTACCTCCACGCCCGCCAAAATAGCCATCTACATGGCATCCAGGGTCAGCAGAACTGGCTTGTGTTGGTGCCAAAAAATCAGAGTCTCTGCCAAAGTGGCCAGATAGAAGGAATATGATTTTGGGGTGGGAGGGGATCACACATCCATCTTATGGTTGGGTTTGTCAGCATTTAGGAAGTGGGGAATATTTACAGGTTTTCTAAGCAGTTCTGGCAACCCTCCACTCCTCCCCCCCCCATGAAAGCAGCCCCCCATGCAACAGGAGTTTCACTATACATTCATTTTTCCCTTTTATTTTCTGTGAAGATAAACACTATTAAAACATACTGCATTCTCATTGCTTCACCTCCATGAAGAGCAAACACAGAAAAATGCTCCCTGGAAACAAAGTGCCAGATTTATTCAAAGGTAAAAATCCCTTTTTATGTGTCCCCCAAGGCTCTGAGGGAGGTACTGCTTTCTGAGCTGGAAAGTGCTAAGCCAGGCAGCAATGCCACCATACTGGAGTCCCCTCTCACATCCAGCCTCTGCAGGAGGACATGTACAGCCTTTGCAGCTCAGCCTGGTTCTGAGCCAAAATCCAGGTGGGCTGGAGATGAGTGGGAAGAATGGGATGGTCTCACGGTGCCATCAAGCCCTGCAAGTGCTGAGAGAATTCTTTGGTTGCATCACACAATCCTCTCTAGCCTGGGCTTGCATTGTCAGGGAGGAGGGGGCCAAGACAGTAGCCAATTTGGCTTCACAAAGAGCCAAGGACAACCCCTATTTCATTAAATTACTGCCTACTTCCAGATCCACCCCATCCTGGCTTCTCTGTACCAGCAGGGAAACAGAGAGGCCAAGGATGGGGAAAGATTCCTGGACCTTCTCACTTCCTTCTGGGCTTCTTACAAAATAAAAGCAATTGCTACAGCTGGAGAGTGAATACAGCAACAGATACAACACAAATCTTGTGAATATGTTGCATGTTAAAGTGTCACATTTAACAAACTCATCTCCCTGCAACTCACAAAACCCCATCACAGAAACCCAAACCCTCAGAGATAAGTCATGGACCACAAAGCATGACTGCCTGTAAAAAACAAAACACAGGAAATGGGTATGAAGGCTCCTCAGCACAACAGAGAAGTCAGCCTCACTGCTCTCCTTTCTGAGCAGTACAGGGTGGTTACATCCAGCTGGTGAAACTCCAGAGCTCAGCTCCATGGAAATATCCAGGCTCCCACTCCAGCACTAAGTACTAATGCATGTTTGATTAGGCAGCAGCAGATGTATCTGCTCCTTCCAGAAGTGACCACAGGCTCTTGGCAATAACACTGAGTACTTGCTCTGGCCCTGCAGTCGTTCACTGCCCTGCCAAGGGAAGGCGTCCTGCCAGACAGAGCACTCCAAATAAAGTGCAGAACAATTGTTTTTAATAACCAGTGTTTCAAGTGCTCTAACGAAGAGGATATGTATTAAGGCAACCTCAGAGAAAGGAAAACCTATTAAAACAAACGTTGAAAAGTGATTTTTCAAATATCCCTGCCCTTTTCACTTCTGCACAGGGAAGTCTGAAGAAATGTTACAAAACCAGAGGCTCAGCTTTATTCACCCCTATTTTCCTCTGGTTCCAGTGGCATGATTCCCACAGACAGGAAATAAAGATCAGGTGAGGGTATATTCTAATTTTTTAAGATTTTTTTTTTTTTTTGTACACATTAACCACTCTTGGATATGAGGTAGGCCTTCCACAATAGGGAGAGGAGAGGAGAGGAGAGGAGAGGAGAGGAGAGGAGAGGAGAGGAGAGGAGAGGAGAGGAGAGGAGAGGAGAGGAGAGGAGAGGAGAGGAGAGGAGAGGAGAGGAGAGGAGAGGAGAGGAGAGGAGAGGAGAGGAGAGGAGAGGAGAGGAGAGGAGAGGAGAGGAGAGGAGAGGAGAGGAGAGAAGAGAAGAGAAGAGAAGAGAAGAGAAGAGAAGAGAAGAGAAGAGAAGAGAAGAGAAGAGAAGAGAAGAGAAGAGAAGAGAAGAGAAGAGAAGAGAGAAGAATCTGGATTCTTGTCATTTCTTTTCTGGCTTTTTTTTTTTGTTAATACTTTGAAAATAACAGAACAAAAAGTGACAAACATGCTCACAGAGCGACCCAAACTTGAAAAGAAACAAAATGCCATCCAAAGGCAAATGGCAAAAATCCCAGTAACATCATTAATGCCAGAATTTCATCTTGTATGCTCTTCTGCAACTAATAAAAAAAACCTTTTTCAATTAAGATATCATATTATATACCATTTACAACTACACACAATGAGACCCTAAAATGCTGCTTTTGAGATGCAGACCTCATCCTGCAAAAATAGCTGAGTCCCACACCTGCAGATTAGAGTTTGGCTCACAGGTACACTGCAATACATACTCTGGGGTGTAAATGTGGAGCTCAGCCTGACAAACCAGCTTACGTTTGCATCACCACAATACCCATCCTAAAAATTCATATCCGTCACTTTCTAAGCACCAGCCACTCATCTCTGTACTGGGGATGCCTGGTTTAGGGCTGGTGAGAGTGTGGCAGGGTTAGCAGCAGAGTGTGCCCCAACACACAGCTGGGGACGTATTTTAAAAGAGGGTTTTGCTGGGCTTTTGATGGGAGATGGATTTGTTTTCTTGGTCAGCAATCTGTCCTCTGTACTGGGCACCCTGCCTGCCAGCTTCAGAGGCATCTCCTTCTCACCTGAGCCAGGACAGAGCCACAGGTGCACCTCCCTGGCCCTGCCCATCCCTGGAGCAGGGACAAGAGCAGCACAGCTGACATTTGCCACATCCCTGGCCAGGGCAGCCCCGAGGTCACTCTTGTGCCCCGTTACTCAGTGCAGCTGGAGCCCAGCATCTTTAATGACTTCTCCTTTCTACACACTACTCTATTCATTTTCCACTTCCCCAATCACAGCTGTTGAGCCCTATTAACACATAGGGGAAAAAAAACACATTTAAACCCAAACCTGCTAGGCCAGAAATAGAAGTTCTCATTTTCTTTTTCAAAACACAGAATAGCTGAGCAACAACGAAAGGAAAAGGAAATCTCTCCCAAGTGCACATCTGGAACCAATTTGCTGTCTGTAGCCACTGGGTGTCACTTTTGATATATATTGGTTCAGCCACGCAGCAGTTCAGGGAGAGAAGTGGATTTCAAGGAGGTGATCCTAAACCGAACCGGGCAGCCTCTCACACGCAGGCTGTAATTAGCAATTAGCCAGCCAGGCTGATTGATTAACAAAACATTCTCACCACGACAGCCAGCACCGTGCAGAGCCTCTCACCTCTCAGTCTGCAGCGTGACTTTCGAGGGCTCCACGTTGGGGTTTTCCCACTCCATCTGTGGGCAGTGCATGAAGTAGCAAAGGGTGTAGAGAGCCTCTGGCTCCCAGTAGAAGGATCCCTGCTTCTGGTGCATCGGTGTCCCGTTCCCGTGCTGCTTGGCATTGAGGGGCTGCAGGTGGTGCATCGCTCGAGACACCAGGTCACCTGGAAAAAAACAAGAGCCAGGTGAATGCCAGGCTTCTCAGCTGCCTGTCCTGAGCTGGCAAACTGAAAGGCACTTCCCTTTCAGTTTGGTCTTCCCTTCCATTTAACCTCACAAATGCAAAGAGCAGAGGGTAGGACAGGATCCTGGGTGGTACTCATCACCAGGCTGAACTTTTCCTTGTGGTTCACGTGGTGTGGTGTGAGATACCCAGGCTGCAGACAAGCCCACAAAGGCCTGCAGGAGATGTGTTTCTGCAAAGATGGTGTTGTGGGCAGCATCAGCCTGGCCCATCTCAGCACCATCACGAGAGCTGGCACACTGAGGCCAGGACCACAGTTACCTACTTAGCAGCTTTGGGAGGGTGCTAAAACCCCACAGCCCCAAAAAATGACCATGCAGGATTGCACCAAAAGCTGCGTGCTCCTGGTCAGAGGGGCAGTGAAATCCAACTCCTTGGAATGAGGAAGGAGGCAGTCATGTAATACACAAAGCACTGTAGAAGGATGTGAATGAGCATGTGGGTGAAGAAAAAAGGGGAGAAATATTGCTAAAAGGCAATATAAAGAAATGTGCAACCAAAAAATTTTTTTTAAGTCCGAGCTTGGCCTGGAAAACTTCATGTTAGCAGAAAAACAAAACCTATGAAGTAGGCTCACCCAGTCCCCCAGGTTTCCAGAGCACAGAAAATGAACAAAGAGGAAGGTGCTCATCACTCCCCCTGCACCGATTTGGGGCAGTTTGGGGCATTCCCTCACAAGGAATCCACCCACAACATGTGGACTGGGATCAGCAAAGCCAGCAAGTGAGATTACCAGGCAAATACATGGGCAAGCAGCAGTGCAGTCTCTAAGCACAACACTGATTGTAACTAATTAACTAAAGCATCTCTCTCCAAGGCAGTAAATTTTATGTCTATTGACTAGTGACCACTCTATCAAAGGCAGGGAAACAACTGTGGCTTAAACTGCCTTTTTTCACATGTTCAATTCACTCTGAGAGTGCTTTTGGGGGAAATAATGATCTCGAATCAAATCAGTTGGTTTGTTTTAAATGAAAATCTGAGCAAGAGCCCTTTGGGTCATTCTTAAGCTATACAAAAGCAAGTGATGAGAAAAAGAGGACATCATTTTCCATTGTTAAGAAGAAGTCATGCACTTTCTCTTACTTGCTTTTCCCAAGTGACCACTGAGCACTGAAACTTGAAAGGAAAAGTTTAAGATATACTCCAAGGTAGGAGCATAAAACCAATTGTGGGAGGATAAATAATGAACTCCTGGGAAAACTTAAAGGAGAACCACTCTGATCATGTGCATGGCTGAACTACAGGTTTTTGCAAAGTCCCACCCCTTTGAATATCTCTACAGCCTGACTCACACAGAAAATGCTGCTGCTGCAGTGATAGTGTGTACCAGGGAGAACAGAAATGCCTCACTTGAAAATCTCAGCCCAGTCCTCCAAAAATGTAGCCTTAAAACCATGAAGAGAACCAAACCACTGGCATGAGGAAACTGCAGAGTCCATGATTTCAGGGTTTTGACACAAATTTTTGCTTCACTATGCAATATTCTTCTGATTCAAAGCTCTCATTTAAAAATAGCTTCTGTCTTTTCCCTCTGCCAGGAAACTGCCATGATGGGATCAATCTTGCAGCATTGCATGCTCATAATTTCCAAGAGAAATTATGCATTTGGAAAGTATGCAGGATCAGGTCTGCAGAAGAAGCAGATGTGCCTCTGAGATGACTCCCCAGTCCTGCACAAGGCTATCTGCAGGCAAACAGAGGCAGCAGGAAAGTTTGGGACCTCCTTCACTCAGGCCATTCTAGTCACAGCAGATGTGCACTGCCAAGACTAGCACAGGCCAATTTAACTGCTAGCAGCCTTGTTGATAGTAAATGCCTCTCTTTTTCTCCAGAAGGAAAAAAAAAAAAAATTAAAAAAAAAAAAGCATATAAATGCTGGCTGCAACACCCAGCTTTAACCATAATAGCAAAGACAGAGAAAAGGCAAACACATTAAATTCAGCCTTTTCAGATCCAAGCCAATACAGCACTGAAGAACGTGGGTGAAGTTTAGCACAGCCAGTCTTGTTTTAGAGGACTGAGACAGCAGGCACTAGAGAATGCCTCTGACTTCTGTCATGAATGATGAATAAAAATTAAGATGCAATTTTGGCCCAGATTCTGGTAGCAGCATTACTTCATCCCACTCCTCCCTGAGCGCTGGGGTGATGTCACCTCAATGACATGCACAGGACCAGAGGAAGCTGCATGGTGAATAAGAAGGTAAAGCAGCCATAAGAACAATGTGGGCAGGACAGGCAGCTAAGCATCACTGCTGATGCAAGGCTGGAGGAACTCGAGCCTTGCTGAAAGGCAAAGCTCAAATTCATATCAATATCACCATAAGTTAATCCTTTATGCTGTATTTCCTCTACTGCTTCCTAAAAAACCCAAAGCAATTCATGGCATTAAAACAGAATTAATGCTTTTTATATTTAAGCCTCATTTAATTACATTATACCAAGAACTGATTGCTTAGATCTTTCTTTTGCCTCTGCTATGCTTTCTTTGGTCACATTTGAAATAATTTCTGTATTAACAATTATTGTAACATTTCTTTATCAATAAGTTGACTTATTTCTTTGGGTCAACTCGAAGCCTAAATAATCAATACCTGTAAAACACTGAGCTTCACAGAGAACAGCAAACAAGCATAAAAAGCCCCATGATATTGGTACCCGACAGGCAGAGTTGTGGAGGCAGGACAGAAATCACTGCTCTGTTTCATTCCACAGCGTAACCTCGAGCAATCTGATATATGCCCTAGTGCCCCTTGCCTCCTTCAGCCACATCCAGCTGATTACAGCAACAGCTCTCCAGGGCAGAGACCGTGCCTTAGCGTATCTGTTCTCCAGGATCAGTGCCAAGAAGGCACAGGGAAGCTGAGAGGCACATGCACACACTGCATGGCACTTAGGTAAACTGTAAAATGTAGCACAGTGCAACATCTGGTTCTAGGAGCGTGTGTGCCGTCTTGAATCCCTACTAGGTTTTGCTACTTCTATTGCTCCTTGCTAATATCCTTTTGCTTCTCTATTTCCTTCCTAAGAATGTACCTAAGAGAGTTGGAACTCCCTTTGATTCCAAGGCACCCCAAAGCCCACGGATATGAAATTAGCTTCATGATGGGACCCACTGGTCTGCTCTCCAGCAATCAGCCAACTCCAGTCTCATCTGGGAAACCCAAATGACACATGCTCTCCTTGCCAGCTGTAAAAGCTGTGTTATATCTGAACAGTGAGGGCAACCTTGAATTTATGGCCAGAGAGAGATAAGCCCCCTTCATAAGCCTGTGCTATCCCTTCATCAGTGTCAGCTACCTCTGCTCTTCAGGGCTGTGCTCAGCACAGAAAGGCTCTACAAGAGCAGGTGCTCACAGGAGTGCTGGCTTTTCTGCTTCTGGTTTGGCCCTGAAAATATGTCTCAGCTGTATTAGCTAACACATCTGAAAGGCCAATAAATTCCTCAGTGCATCATTTCCAGAAAGAATGTATCTAAAATAAAATTCCCAGCAGCTGCATTGACCTTGTAACTCCATGAATGAGGTTCCTGATGGCTGTGGCATCATGACCCAAGGGGCTTGGCAGGGATCCCAACCTTGCCCTCCACTGATCAAATTCTCACGCTGTACCACCACCTGAAGAACAGACTGGGGAACTGATCTGCCTGACAGGACAGCTTGCCAACTTTATTTTGTTTTAAAATTCAACTCAATGAAAACTTCCATAATTTATGCAACATAAGCCAAGTGAGCCAACGCACAAACTGCTTTGCAGGCACAGCCAGGGAGACCAAAACATCATATTGCACAGGGTAAACACAAGGAAAAAGAAAAAGAACAGCGAAGTGGGGGGACATTTCAGGACATTTTTGTTGCCAAAGTTGGGAAGCCACAACTAGAGGAGAGGCTCCCAGAGGGCAGTAAATGCAGCGGTAAGCCCCAGGCTGACACTGCCTTGCAGCCCTGATTCCGGATGGGGAAGGGCTCCAGGAATGCAGCTCCACACTGAAGCCTGTCAGCCCAGAGGAGAAAGGCTGTGCCTCGCACACCAGACACCAAAAACCCACAAAACCACCTCTGCACCGCAGTGTGTGCAGAGCTGCCACTGCAGCTGCCAGCCTTTCACCCTTCTCATAACTAAAGTTAAAGTGGGGCTCGCCCATTGCTGCTGCTGTCAGCTCAGCACGGCTGATGAATGCAAGGTCCACATACATCTGATTTAAAGATTGAAAATATTATGTAATGTGCATGTTGAGACACGGGCCTGGTTTAAGGCAACACTGAATATTTAAGGAACAGCTTCACTGACTTCAAGCCACAGATATGATGTGACAGGCAAAGTAAAGCTGGTCCCATCTGCATGGGGGTGCAATACAATATACAACGACATAAAACACTCAAGTGGGCAGCTTCAGCCTGAGCCCTCTCTGCAGTGACCAGTGAAGCTTTTTTTTTAACTGTGTTTGGCTTCAGTAAAAGCTATTATCACTATGTTAGAGCCTGGTGTTTAAAGAATAACCCATCTGTTTCCAACTTTGTCCGGGGGTGGGGGAAGGCAAAAAAGAAGAGAAAGAAAATGACAGATACCCAGTGCCCATGTCTGAGAAGCTTCCTGTGGGATTTTCTGATCTATCATGATGGACCTAATGATGCTATCCTGCCTGCCTAGGAGCAGCGTAACTCTTTTCAGACTGAAAAACTGGCAGAGCCAAAACCACTGAGCTGAGTGCACACCTGCAGAGCCACAGCCCTGACATGAATGAAACGGGCAGATCCTTATTGCAGCCACTCCCTATGACACCTACCTCATGTTCTTCTTGTTCCAAAAGCATGTTCTAAAACCACCAGAAAAAACGTAGCAATGATGCATTTACACACTGAAAATGAGGCACTCAGTTCTTTGACCTGTGTCTTTCCTTCAAAACCCAGGGGAGAGAGAGGAGCATCTGTTCCCACTGCAGCTGTCTTCCCACCTGGTGCCCTGCTGGGGCACTGTGTGAAGCAGCAGGAGAGATCACGTTTTTAGCACAACACCATTGTGCAGACAGTACCCATCAGTTTGAAATCGTTGGTCTGGTCATCCTTCCAGCTGTCCTTGACTCCTGTGTGTGTAGTCTGCACTTGGGAATCATGCCCTGCAGTAGGGCATGTTAACAGCAGTAGCATTACTGCTATGTTGTGCTTCCAGCATGAATATTTCCTCCTGCAAAGAGCAGGCCAGAGCCATAGGCAGGAGTTGTGTCTGTCTTTCAGAGCCCTTAACAGCCTCCTGTGTCCTGTCCAGACCATGAAAAAGAGGAGGAAGCATCAGGGAGCTGCATTCTAGATGCCAACTTCATGTCATGCTCAGTAGATTCCCCCCTTACAAGCATGTGAGCCAGGTGCAAAACTCATTTTCTTGACCTAGATTCATTTCACACTTCAGTACAAAAGTCTTGGATCTATGGTTTTGCTCACAACCAGCTCTGAGGAGACTGTATTGAAAACATGAATTTATAACCTTGACAGTAAACCATGGTCTATTTAATCAGACTGCTAGCTGGTAGCCACAGCCGTTCTGCATCTTTCCCAAAGTGTAGCTAAGTCTCTTTCCCTTTCTACCTCCTGTTGCCTCTAGTTTCTACACCAAAGTGACACATTGGTACAGTCTGCCCCAGCACACACCAGTGATGTCAGCACATCACTGCACGTGAAAATGAGCAGTTGAGAGCTGTGTCTCCCATACCAGGTCACCCTCAGCCACCTGAGCTATCTATCCCTACACTCTTGATTCTGATGTGCTGTTCCTCCACATTCCTCTGCCTCCAGTGGTACATCAATCTCCATGTTTCAAAAGTTAGCTGAGCCAAAACTGCTTGGGCAAAATCTGTCCTCAAATTACTTATTGTGAGATTTTCTACTATTAACACTACTCATCTATAGTAGGAAAGGAGTGTGCACAAAGATAGGGTGGCTGCACACTAGAAAGCATGCAGAATTGTGTAAATGTTCTTAGCACAAAGTATCTTCAAACATTAAAAAAGTTAAATTGTTCTTGGCACAGTATATTCCAGTTTAACTCCAGCTGCCTCAGGCCGTGGGTGTGCTTGAGGTGCCATAAACTCCAGTCAGTGGAGCATCCAGTGTGCAACAAACTCATTGTCGAGCTCACCTTGCAGAAACCTCCCCAGCTCTGCCATCTCTGCTGTCCCACAACGTGTCCCTATCTGCTACCACAGACAACCTTTTCTTCTCCTAAAAGCCATTAATCTCTCCCACGTGAGAGCAAAAGAAGGAACCGTGGTCCCAGATTCAGAATTGAGAAGACAGGACCAGCAAGCAGCCCATTTCCTGGCAGTGGCTTCCCTGTGGCCTCCCACAGATCATTTAATCTTTTTATCTTCACCTACCCCACCATCACAAGAACCTTCTATTTATATTACAGAGTAAGTGTTTGCATCCAATTTAGTGTTTGCAAAGCCTTTGAAGACTGATAAATTAGGGATTGGATATATCCCATAAAAAAGCCACAATAATAATTAAACCCTCTCAAGTTCACATACCTATTATAACAACACTTACACGTTTAGACTCTCCAATCCAACATGGCAAGCGTGATGTTTGTGTCTGATTCCCCTTAAGCCACAACAACTTCAAACAAAACAAGCTTTGAATCAGATGAGCTATTCAAGTGCCAACATAATGCAGAGCCTTCACTCTGTGGAACACTGCTGCCTTATGGACCACCATTCTTGGATTTTCTTTTGCCTGACATAGACCCATGTCCTCAAACAGATTTTAAGAGCACCCACAGCTGAGCAGGCCAGCTAGGAATGCTCAGCCTGACCTGACCAATAGCCTGTGCTCTGCACAGGAGGGACCAGGAGGACTGCAAGGAAAGGAAAATTCCATTTGAATCCCGAGTGTGTTATGATGCAGGGGATCAGAGGGAAAAGGAGTCTGTACCTCAAATGTGGTGTGCAGTGGGGAGTTCTGAGTTCTGCAGGAGTTCACATTGGTGTACTGGGGAAGATTGGTGGAAGGTTGGAGCTCCAGCACTCCCCAACCACCACAGCGTTGCCTTTTGCCTCTAAGCATCAAACCTGAGTGGGCTTAAACAGACGCCCTGGAGGAACAAGACCACCCTGAGCTTGTCCCCAGGAAAGGCAAAGGTGGCTGAGTCTCACCCATGGAAGCAGCCAGGGAGCTCCCAGAGGAGCACTGAGGACCCAGACAAGCAACAAGACAAGCTGCCCTTGTTACCCAAGACAGAAATCTACCCCCTTGGTCAACAGGGCAGACAAAGGGAAGATAAAGCCTGAGCAGGGTGTAACCTGGTATTTTCAAATGATCCTCCATCACACCTCATCTCACCTGATGTACAAATGTATTGTTTTACGGCTGATGACAGCGAGTACCTCAGGGGGAAGTGAAGAAAAGCAAGATGCTGTTTGGGACTCTTAAGTAACCCACACCCTTCCTATGCACAGATGCAGACATTGAATGAGGACCACAGTGCATTACTGGAGACGGCAGCACGGAGAATGGGGTAGCAGGGTTCTAGGGAACCCTGCAACCAGGCAGCCTTCAACAGAAGCAAAAAAAACACCTACCATTTAAGGCCTCCATTCATCTGCCTTCTGTTCTCTGCTGGGGGCTGAGCTCTCTCTGTTGAGGAGCATCTCAACAGCTTCTAACTTTTACACACAGACTGGCTGATGTGTGGATATCAGCAAGGAGGAGGTCCAAATTAGAAACCCAGAAAGTGGGTGAGTGAGGATTTAGAGACCTTGGGCAATAACCCAGAGGAGGGCCCTTGAAAACTGTGAGAAGCACCATGGTATCTGGAGAGGTGATACACAGCCTATGGCCAAACACTATGCTGAATGGAGCATTTCCATCTGAATGGCAGGTTTTGGCTAGTACCTCTGCTCAGCTCAGCACTGTGCTCCATGAACCAAACTGTTCACAAGGAATAAGCTTGGTCTTACTCTATGGTGCTGCTTAGTCTGAGAAATACATCTAACAAACAAGGCTTTTGTTCTGGCAGTAAATTAGCAGAGCACTTACAACACAACTACTTCAGATGCCACTCTTCTAGCAAGCACCTTTACCTTGGCACTTGCTTCTAAGCCTAGGTTTAACCTCTTATTTAGAACACATTAATCAATTTGTACAGCTCCTGCTGCCCTCCTTCCTGTTGGCTGCAGATGATTGAGACTACATGAAAAGGCAAGGGAGGAGATGCAGACTTTCATCATCTCCTCAGCTGGGGCTGTGAGGAGAAATGAAAAAGAGTATCAGTATGTGCAATCACATTCCTACTCATACTTGAGGAGTAACCCTTCCTTTCATCCCTAAAAGGGTGCCAAGATCCACTGGGAGGCTTTTATTTTGGAAATATATACATTCAGCACTGTGGATGCAAAGAGAGGATGATGTGTAATGAAAAGAAGGGATGGAGGGTGGCATTTTTCCAATGGCAAAAAGGAAAACCTTGCTGAGACCTGAGTGGTGACAGGAAGGAAATTCCACCCTGAACATCACATCTGGGGACTGCTCTAAGTTAAACACCACTCAAAAGCAAAAATCCTCTGGTATCAGCAGTGTTAAACCACACCTTCAGATTATCACAGTTTAAAATAAAAATGATTATTCATTGCAGTTAACACTCAAGAGTGATACCAGCACCAGTCACTGCAGTTTGCACAAATCTGGGTGGCAAACTTCTCACCCAGGAAAGCCATAGGAGACTGGCCATCTTTGCACCCAACAAAAGCCCCAAGCAGTTTTTTGCTCTAACCTGAAGACATACACTTTGGATGACATCCTCAGCCATGGTTTGTCTCCCTGTGCTGCTTGAGACACACAGCCTTCTGCAGCCCTGTGAACACACATCAGCACAGGGTGGTTGTCCCATGTCAGACACTAACACCTGACCTGCCTTTACCCCAAGGGAGTAAGGGACGAGTATTTCTTGGTGCCAGGATTAGTGCCCAGTGCACCTACAGGCTCTGCTCTGCCTTCTCACCACCTACATGCACACTCAAGAGAAACAGGGTCCTCCTTCACTCCAAAAAACAGCAACGACCTTCAGTTATGAGCTTCATTCCTTCTGCATTTGGTCTCCAAGCCAGCAGTGGTATTTTTAGATGGATGATGAATAGGCGCCGTCTTGGAGCATTATGCAGTCAAATATAACATAAATGTTTGTGGATTGCAAACATGCATATAAAGAAGTTAGGAAAAATATTCAAAGGTCAAAACACAGTATCACGGGATCTCTCCACAGCAAAAGCTCTCCCTAGTGTTCCTGTCTTTTTCTATTCAGTCTACTTATTTTTTCCCATCTGAAAGGGGAAGAAATTAAAGAGAAGAACTAGAAATCCAGGAGAATCCCATAAATTTTCTGAAAAAAACCCCAAAGAGGTCTACTCCCTTTCTCCTCTATGTCTGGTCTAGAAATACAGGAAACTTCAAGGAAAAAAACTGGGGGGGGAGGGGAAGGAAAAAAAAAAAGTCCTGTGAAATATTTTCTTTAAGACTCAACAGTGAAATACTGTCAGGCTACTGTTTAAAATCCTATTATTTTTGCTGTGCTTCAGTTCTTCCCAGTGTTCTCTATATAAGAAGCATTTTGAATGAAATTATATTATTTTAAAACACACTGTAGTAGGCAATTACAACTGCTGAATACTAAATGCCAATATAACATACACCAGATTTATTGTTGCTCCTTAACTTTCCGCCATGTTCATTATATTTTAATGAATAAGGTTTCACATTAACTTTTTAAGCCTTTGCCTTGGAATCAGGCATTACTGCTGTAATTGTGGTGCAGAATTAGGTGTCTATTTACATTCTCCTCCTAGGTCCTGGAGACAAAACCTCCCTTTTTTATTTCCTCCCCCCTAAGTCAGCAACATCACCTCTTCTTCCTATTTTCTGGAGAGCATCCATGGCCAGTGTCACTACCTCACCAGGCCACTGCCAGCCAGACTGTGTCCCAGCAAGGCCCACTGCCTGCTGAGCCTGGAGACGAGAGCAGAAGCACCAGGCAAGCAGGATTTGGTAGGACCAGAGCAGCATCCATGGGTCCAGTTGTACCCGTCTGACTAGGAGAACTCCTCAATGGTACCATCACCAGACGGTGCTGCCCTCCCCTTCTGGTTGTGTCTGCCATCCCACCTTTCCCCAGTTTTCTCTTACCTTCTGTCACACCCAGGGAGACCCAGCTTCCCCAGACAGTCTTTTCTAATACACTGACAACACATAAAAAACCCAAAGGGTGCAGACACACGAGGGCCAGCATGGTTAGGGCAAGGTAAAGGTACCACAACACAAGGCTTTTTACAAGGCTATGAATCTCTTCTTCCCCTAGGACAGACTGTAAAGAAATCAGGAAGATGTGAGCTGAAATACAGGTGCTGTGCAGAACACAGGTCTCATTTGCAAGCTGTTGTCTTCCACGGGATGGATTTGATTCCCTGGTCTCAAAGCCTCCAGCAGCTCAGCAGCTGGTCACACTGCTCCATGCAAGGATGCTGGGTAGACCTGAGAGCAGGGGAAGCCTTTCCTCTGCACGCAGACACTTGTTAATTCCAGTTATTCTGTGTACTTACAATGCTTTAATTATTCATGTCAATAAACTATAGGAAATCTCATTCAATTAGAATTCATTTTTTTATATATTTCTTTTTCCTGAGATAAAATTAAATTGCTTTATTGCAAGATCAGTCTTTGCCCTTGTTTCTGTGTTCTTTTGAAGAGAACAGAAATGAAATCCTGGCTCCTGGGATACTGCAAGCTGATGGGACAATGCAGACATATGCTTGGGGACTGCTCACACTGCTGGTCCACAAGCCGAGCTTCTGCCCTTGTCATCCACTTCTGGTTGCCATCTCCTCCTCCTCATGATCCTCTTCTCAATTGTTATCCTCTTAATTCCTTTCTATCCAGTCTCCCTCATCACCTTTATTCACCCCCCCCCCCCCCCAAAGGGCACGCACTTTCCCCTGTTCAATCCTTCCCTCCTATCTCATCTTCTCCATGGCAATGCTTGCCGTATCCTGTTTCTTCTCCACAATGTCTGTCCCCCTCACACCACCAGGGCAACAATAATTCCTCCTCTGCCTTCATGCCTTTATGATCCCCAGGTGTTTCCCCCCACCTTCTCCCCACTGCTCTGCATTTCTGCCCCACGCTGTGGTTCCCCACCCACCCTCCATGGCAGAGGTTCTGCTGTGACCTCTAGCCCACAGCCACTGTTGATGCCAGAGACAGACACACAAGCACGGAACAAAGTACAAACCTACTCATATCCCCTCACTACTCCATTTTCCTCCCACTTCATGATTTTTCCTCCCAACTCAGAGGGTTTTGCCCACCAACATACTGCGACTCCCTCCACATTTCACAGCTCAGTTTTGAACTCTGTGGTGGCACTGCTCCACAGCACGCATTTCTACCCAACTGAGCACATCAAGCCTTGCAAGCTTTGCCAGTTACTGCTCCTCCCACTGCTGCTTCCCTGACATGCATCAGCTTGCAGCAGCCAGGGAGGATCCCTCGGGTTGGCCACAGGGCTTTTTGGAGGGCTACCAGCCTGCTGGATGTGCCAGCCTCTCCGACAGTTGCATCCAACTCCCACTGATGTGCTCTGTTCTTCCAAATGGCCACCCTGAAGAGTGTTTTGCCTGTGTTTGCAGTCAAGAGATGTACAGAAAGCAAACCCTACCAACCAAGCATTTGAATTTAAGTTAGGACACTTAGAGGTGATAGAGTTCAAACTGTAAAATGGGATGCGTTGCTCCATCTAATAAGCTTGGCTTTTCGGGTTGAGTACAAAGGTCCAAAAAAAAAAAATCCAGAATAAAAACCCCACCCATCCTGAAATACCCACAAATTACTTATATATTAAACACCAACCATATGAACTGTAAGAAAGAGAGCCGTATCATGCATAATTTAGTTGGCACACAGACAGAACTGTTGTGTTTCATGCGAAATAAATGAGCATAAATTACTTCATTTGAATAACACCAAACACCTGATTCCAGAGATGGAGCAACACATCACACTAAGGCTCTTGGCTTGTTGATGCTGCACCAGAAAAAATTAAAATTAGCAAGCTGAAAACAGAAATTAATCTTGTGTCTTGTAGACAAATATCCTTGGTGCACCCACATGGTTCATGAACAGGAGGAAACTGAACCATGGTGATAGGATGGAGCTACAGAGGAGAATCCCACTGCTGCAAGAAGTGCTGAAAAACGAACAAGAGTTCTTTATGATGCTGGTAACACACAATTAATTAATAAGAACAGCAGTAGGTTAAGATATAGTAAGCCTGTATCTTAATGGATTTGAGTATTTTTAATTTCTCCCCAAAATTTCATAACAGACCTCAGGAAAAGAAGATTTGATAGTATTTCTCAAAAACCTCAGAAAAAAAACCCCACTTTTTTTGTCTGAATTAGTCTGTTTTCCCACACATAGCTTCCTGTATCTAACTAGACCACAAACATGTGATTAGAATGCTTCTCTCTTAAGAAAAAAGGAGTTTAAATAAAGTACTTCTGGTAACTTTACGTCACGTAAGGACGCATATGGCCTTTGCCTTCTGAAAAGCAAGTTTTCAGATTTTGACAAATAACAGAGATTCCCACATTTCTCAAAATGTGCTTTGATTAACAGCAAACAATTTATCTTTCAGGAGTTAACTCCTCTGGTGCAGGTTTGAGTTGCAGGGTTGGAGAAGGAAAGGCAGGTAAAGGATCTTCTCTAACAGAGGACAAAGTAGCTCTGCCGTAAATGTGTGACAGTATTTCCTTTACTTATCGCAGCCTTCAGCTTGCTGCCTGCCCACCATAAAACAAATCCCAATGAAATGAAACAGGACACCAATACAACAGAAACCCGCAAATCTGGCCAGGCTGAGAGGTGCTCTCAAATACAACACAGGGAAGATGGAATAAAGTATCTTTCATCTTTAACACTGAGAGCAATACATGCAAACAAGCCATAGGCATTGCTACGAGTCTGCACAACACTTCTTCCTTCCTACAGCTTCAGCTTCTGAACTAACAAGGGAGCATGAACAGAGCAGGATTTGCCCAACATCTCCTTCAACATCACACAGCCCCCTCATCTCTCCTCAGCAGAACCAGGCAATGCACTTAGCTTTGCTTTGCCTCAAGGAAAGAAATCCAAACACTCTCACCAGCCTGGTACTTACTGAGTTCAGCGATGCTCCCCACGCGCGTGGCAAGCAGAGACTGCTCGATGGTCCTCAGCTCTGACTGGCTGAACATCTGCACCTCCCCGGGCTTGCCTGACCTTTGCTGATCCTTGTGAAGGTTCAAGCTGTCCGGCAGGCAGAGAACACCTACAGTGGATAAAAAGAAAGGAGAAGTCCAATGTAATTTCAGCCAGTATGGTAACTTTGGTGCCACCACCACATCGTTTTGGGGATGTTCCAAGACAGAGCTTGTGTGTGCAAAGTTAAAAGACAACAAACATCTGCAACACAATGCCACAAATGACTCACGCTGGAGTGGCCCTTGTTAGCCCTTCTGAGTATCTTCTCAAGCTGATTATGATGTCACCTCGGGATAATTCTTACAGAAAAACCTAGGAGGACTGCTCAAGCAGTTCAAGAGGGTTTCCAAGAAGCCCCCAAGAAACTACTCCAAACTATACAAAATTATTAGAAAATGGTATCTAATGTTATCTCACAATTCCTAAAGATTGACATTAAAATTACATATCAGACAGACAACACATCTACAGGTTTTTCCTGCAAGGGGATTTCATTGTCAATTGCCAAAATAAGGGACAGCATCAAGATGCTGTAAGTGTCATTGATGGCTGATTGAATGTCTTTTGTAAATACAGCTCCCAGCAATTGAACTGCTTGGGCTCCAAAAGCCCATTATTCAGAAGCCCTCAGAGCAGTGAATTTTTATGATGCAGGGAAAAAGTAAAGCTACTGACATAAAATGATTTGCATACACATTCATCCAGGCACAAAAGTCACTTTCTGCCATGACATGCAAACCCTCAGGAATAGATGGAGGGCATCTATTTATTCAGCAAAATCATTGTCATGCTAAAAATCAGAACATATTTACAAGAGCAAACACTGCACTACCAGCCTTGAGCAACAGCTGCATTGGTCCAACTTGGAGAGCAAGCTGTCCTCCCTTCCCAGGCTCTGTGTGCAGTCAGCTATGGCTATGCTTTTCATAGCATCACCTTCCCAATCCCTCTGGGACAGGCACAGGTGGAAAGCCACCGAAGGCAGTGCAACTGTACCTCTTTATGATGACTAATATCATCTTATCTCCAAATATTACCTTTTTGAAAAGAAGCCAGAGTAGAAAACACATTTTTTTCCATTAATTTTTACTACTCCTTCCTTTAAATTAGTTTTAAACTCCTTCCTTACTAGTCCTTCCTACACAGAGTTTCGGCTCTGCCCTTATAGGCGAAGCAGACTTTGCAAAATCCATTAAGGAAGAGGTACATATTTAAAGCTTTTCTTCATGGGAAGAACTTGCTTAGTTTTCCAGCTCAGTAAATATATGACATCTAACTCTACCGGCCAATAATTCTGCCTGTAGATTGATAGAACTAACTGCTTTGGAGCACTGCAAGACCAGGAACTGCATTTGAATGGAGATGCTTCTCAGTCACCTTGTCAGCTTCACCAAACTGCCTTGGATTCCCCTCCTCACCTCCATCTCCTCCCTGCAACCAATTGAATCTGCAAGTTATATTTGTAGCACAGACCTAAAAACATCCATCCTGGGAGGAGAGAGGCTCATTGGACACAGGTCCAATGAGCCCATTCCAAAGGAAAATGCAGGGAGGAAACCGGGAAAATGAAGACCCACAGCATGAGACAGCAATCTAAACTAGGATCATCCTCTGCACGCAGCAGCAGCACCAGAACAAAACCCCCAATAGCCTGCTTGAATCTTGGAGATGGAGGAGCAGGAACAGATGTAATTCTCAGCTCCTGGCTCTGGTCCCAGGCTTGTAACAAGCCCATGAATGTGCAGAAGGTCATGAGGGAGTAACAAAATTCATAAGAGTAAGTGTCCTGGATAGAAAGAGCAGGACACCTGACACAGCACTGGGGAGGGAAGAATTCAAAGCTGAGAGGTACAGCATGAAAAGCGACAACAGCTTATCAAACAAGCTCTTCAAATTTTCCTGCCATCACTCGCTGGCTGTCTGTCTCTCATAAACACTTGGTGCACTGATCAACATTTATATTCTGTGGATGTACAGAGCTTGGGAAGTACAACACCTGCATTCAAAATGCAGGCTTGCCCACTTATTTTAGTAAATATTCTCTCTCGGTTTTTTAGATCCTTCTGTATCACTTTAATGGATAAAAATTATGACAAAATTAGAGGAGTCTTTCCTGAAGAAAAGAGATGTAAAAATGATCTAATAACCTAAGAGATTTCAAAAGCAAGAAATAGAGCATAAGAAGATTTATGGCATCTTTAAAATATAAATTGGATAATTTTTCTATGAAAACACACCTTAAGTGTGGAGGAAAAAAAATACTGTTTTAAGATAACTTTACAAATAAAATTCAAATGTTTTAAAATGATAATTATGTACAAAAGATATTTCTCCAAGTGATTTATGCAGTGGGATATAAAAATTTTATTCTCTACTTTGCCTATAATTCTGTTCCCACAGCCAGGCCTTTTCCTTACAAACAGCCCTGATGATTAATTACTCTGGCCTTTAGTGAGGGGAGCATATTCTTAGGCTCTTGGAGAGAAAAGTGCCAATGAAATGCAAAATGAGCCATTGTTAGAAAACTTAACAAATTATAGGATGTGTCATGCCAAAGGGTTACACTCGGGTTGGAGATTAGCAGAGACACACAATAGCCTAACATCTGATTCTTGTATCAGCTTCAGAACTATAATTGACCACAGCGAGTGACCAGTGACGTGATGGAAGATTTGTTTGTAACTCATAATTTTGCTGGATCGAGTCTGGTTTTCACAAGCATGGAGAAAAGGAATTTTACGGCCTGGGCATGCAACTCAGTCAAGCCAATCTTCTAGCTTCAAATGTTTCCCCCAAAAATACTCAAGCAACTAAAATGCTTTTTAGAAGAAAAACCCACTCTCTTTTTATCAGTGTTTGATGTAAAGCTCAAATTTTCTGATGAAAAGCAAAGGCGACAGCACACCAAACTGAAGGGGAGGGAGAAAATACAAACATTTTGTGATTATAAATATATTTTTCATAGATAGAAACATCTAAGAAGGCACCATCACCTTTCACTGGTTTGGCTACAACTTCCTTCTTTTAATTCTCTGCCAGTTGCTATTATCCACTTGCTTTTCAGCCTTTTTGTGTTGCACTTGAGAAAGAGGTGAGAACCTCAAGTTTCCAGAGGCCTGAAAACCAGGAGGTTTTACCCCATTCCTTTTCTGGCTGTCACCGCCAATTCTATCCATCATTCCACAAGGAAGATTTCTGTGCAGTATCTTCAAAAAGGAACAGTGATACCTGTCTGTTCTCTCAGCTGGCACTGTTCAATGTCCTTCCCTTCTGCATGGTTACTCAACCCTGTGCGCTTCTTTGCCCATTATTTTATCCCTCTCCTCCCCTGAGATTCACTGGAGTGGAAATTAAGCAGCCAGCTGTTGCCCAATGAATCCCAGGACAGACTCCATCAGCACATCCCTGTCTGCTCTGTACCATCCATAAAGTGCAGCAGCCACACAGCAACTGCTGTGAAGTGCTGGAGCAAGACAGGACAACCAAAGCAGTCCTGTGCATTTGGATTCTGTCACCTCTTCTGGTGCTTCCCCTTGTCTCTGCACCCTCTTTGGAGCATGGATCTGCCTGGGACTTGATTACATGGACACATCCAGAACGGGCCATACCCAACACTGCTGTATTCACTTTGTTCTTGGTCTCAGAGTACCTTGCAATCTATAGGTAAAAGAATGAAGAGAAATCCACACATTTCAAAAATCATCAGGATGCCAAAAGAAAAAAAAAAAAATCACAGTGATAAGTTCCTAATGCTCTTCCCACCAAATCTCTGGAGAATAAGCAACATCATAGAGGCACAATTAATACATTTCACATTTTCCTGCCTTCTGGGCTCAGCTAAAGCACAAGCCAGAGCTCAATCCCTAAACACTTGAAAATCCCAAACCGAAGTATTGCACAAAACGACAAAGTGAAGGCGCCTGAACTTATAAAAGCAGCACTTATTTTAAACCATCATGCAAATTCATCCAGAGACTGGGGTACCTAGTCTTTTTTCTTCCAGCTTCCCTGTGCACATTCCCACATCTTGAGCTTAGCTGAACCACCACCCTGCGCTGCAAAGCAGATTTTGGCACAAAATTACATGCTTTCTTGCACACTTCTTTCAGAGCTTGCCACAGAGCTGACCAATGCTGTCCTTGCAGCATGACAAGTGTGAGTGCATCACACAAATATCCCAAATTCAGTGCCCAGCAGCAGTCCCAGCAGAGCTCCTCAGTGCCTCCTTAGCAAAACAGCCTGGAGGACCTCAGAGTCAAGTGCAGCTCCAATACAAGACACAGCAGCCACTATGTGTTATCTTACAGCTTTTCAGAACAGGAAAATACAGGGTTTGCAGACCAAATTTCACCTAAATACAGAGGAGTTATTAAAAATATATATTTTTAAAAATCTAAGCTTTTTTTCACTGCTTCTTAATTTAGACAGACACCTGCACTTATGTACCAGCTCTTGCCCAAACACTTAATTCCTGAAGTGGTGGCACCTATGGTGCCCATACTCATACCTCGTGCCTATGCCTCAACTATTCCTGAATTTTTGTGTATATATATATATGTGTGTGTGTGTGTGTGTGTGTATACATATACACACACACATGTATATCTGTATATAAAGTGATAAACCAAGGCAAGTAAGAAGTGTGCACTGCCTATACTCATGGGTCTGCAACATCTCATGTCACCCACATTTCAAATTCTTAGCCTCCTTTAGTATTCAAATCCCATGCTCCACACAAAACAAATTTCCAAAGACATTAAATTAATGAAAATGCCTACTGAACAATGTCATTCAAATTGACCCACAGCTGAGGGATCTAGCAATCTAATACAAATGTGTTTGCTTTCACTAAAGATATAAGTGCTGTAAACACCATAAAATACTTTTTTTCACAAGTGTGTTTTCTTTCACCATTCATTCCTTTGGAAAGATTACCAGACTTCTTTATACCAATTTAGAGTTTGAATAGAAGCATGAATGATTTGCTGGTTATTTTTCTTTAAGTGTTCCTACTTTCAAGAGAAAGTAATTCAAATAATCTTTGACCTCCCTCTTTATCTATTACATCTTAAGCCAATGTATGTATCTGGAAAAGAGTTTATATTCTCAGTGCAAGGAATAGCTGAATCCTACTAAGAGTTTATAGAATTTAAGTGTGCAGGATAGATATAAGGCAAATTGCAGTACAAAATGAGCCTGAAAATGGTAGTTAACCCTGAGCTGTCCCCAGTACGTGGTGTTGCATATTACATTGCTCAAGTAAATGCCTTATCCATGAGGACTACCTTCAGGAGTAGGAAATCCCCTCAGCCATCACAGTCTGTAAATTTTATTATATGGGGAAACAGGACCAGGAAGTCTTAAGAGTCCAGTCTTCTGCTCTCATAAATAATCATGTGAAGTTCAAGAGCTCACAAAACATCCAATAAAAGAAAACAAAAACTCATTTCTTCCACAAGTTCATGTACTAAAATACTTTCCAGCACTAGAGCATCCTTGAGATCTACAATATAAAGGTCTACGGGGGAAAAAAAAGGTATTGCCAGCTGCCTTTGTAAGCAGCAAAACACTTCACTAGGTGCAAACCTCTCATGGTTGGTATTTCAACACACAGAAAAACTCTGCTCACCCCACACTCTGCAGTCTTGGCAACCATGAGTACATGAGAAAGATACCATCCAGGTGCCCAGCAGCTTTTGAGGGATGATATGGGATCAGCAGCACCCTGAGCTCAGCACCCTGACACCAGAGCTGGTGAATGCAAAGTGACACAAACTGCTACAGTCAAAGCTCACACCTGGAAAGAAACCCTTTTTGGTTTATGGTTTATTTAAAACAATGGTGATCTCCATTGCTTTAAACAACCTGTGCCATCATTCCCAGGCTCAGCCTGCCCACCTGATGGGCAAGGCAGATGGAAAACACTCTCCTCACAGAAATGAGACCACGGGGAAAACTTTAAAGCTAATCATATCAGCCACTGCTTTCAGCTAACAGACGGACCTGGAAACCATTCAAGGCAAGAAGAGCTAAGTGTCTTCTTTCCACACATTCCAACCCGGTTAAATAACAAGGAGTGGCTCTGCATGGAGAAAATGCAAAGCGCTTGGGAAAGCTAGGTGGTGAGATCAAGTTTCCAGAATTGGAGTCTTACAGTAGGCAGAGCAGCCCAAACGAGGAAGGGTGGAGCAGGCACAGGAATCAGGAGACTAAAGGGACACTGCCTTCCTGTGTCTTTAATGGCCAGTACCCAAAGACATGAAAAGGCATTACAAAGCTCTATACTCCACCTCAAGACACTGGCATTATGCAAGTAAGGTAATACTCACGCATAAAACATAGAGAAAGTGAAAGTAAAGCATAGGAGAGTTTAGTAACTGTTTCAAAGTGAAATAAAAAGTGTCAGAGAAAATCAGGAAAAGATCATGAGGCCTCTAGTTAGGCATTTTAACCACAGGAGATCATCCTTTCTCTCTTGGGAAAACCAGGAGAACAAATGAATAATGCTTAAAAATTACAGAAAATAATGCTTAAAAATTACGGAACTGAGAGCCTAACTATATCATCCAAAGCAGAAAGCACCTCTCTGAGATACCAGAGCAGATGCTACAGGAAGACAAGATAATAGAATTATATTACAAACTGCGACTGTGGCATCTTTCCTTGTAACAAAGTTTCTTGGCACAGCACCTTCTACTTAACTGGGATGTCCTCCCTGTTAGGATTCCTCTAAAGGCAATAGTTTTCACCTAATGATAATGAGTGGCAATCACTGCTGCTTAAAATGGCATACAAGTAACAACAATTCAACTAAATTAGGATATATTCTGCTAGCACCAAGCAGTTAAGTGGTGCACAACCAAGCGGAACGCAGGATGGATTTGATTGTTCTGGCTATATATTACACAATAAAGAAGAATCAGAAAATTAAATCCCCTTAAACATTGAAGCTGAGCTCCCATCACATCAGCTACAGCTTTACATTTATTTTTACTAGGATATAGAAAAAAGAAAACCTTCAGTCTTGCCAAAATGAATTGCTGAACTTCAAAATCCTCAAAACCACCACAGAAACAACTACAAAAGCAGTGAACATGGAGCAAGCCAGTCCACCAGGGAAAACATAGAGATCCATCTCCTCATGCTTATCCCCAAAGTTCTGCCCCAGTTTCCTAAAGTGGTCTTTGTGGTACTGCTGAAGATGCTCTCTTCCAGCATGCATCCATGGGCTGGACAGGCCACATGTGGGAGGACAGCACAGTGAGAGGCAGCTGATGCCACAGTGAGGGCACTGATGTGCACCCTCTGCCTTCACCTCCCTGTGATTTTCACTACTGCTCCCTCCCTGTTGGCCACAAAGGGGCATTTTATCAGCTCTGCAACAGGGAAATTGCATGACAGCACACTCTGCTCAGTCACGCTGTTCCACTGTCACAGTGACCACAAAACTTTCAGTGAGAGTTGTGATTTTTTTGGCAGGGAGATGTTAGAGTTGACATAGTGCATTAATTTCATGTTGAGCACCCATCATCTTGAGATTATCCTGATCTAAGCTATGCTGTCCTAGAACTCACGATGTATGGGAAAAAGGTTTTGTCTTACTCTTTGGCAGGAGGCATTCAGATACAAAAAAAGGGGAAAAAGAATTAAAAATGCCAGTACCATCTTCCTTCTCTGCTGCATGTAAATAAATATAACACATAATAACAGCCCTCAGTGTGGCAACCCAAGAAGAAGCTGAGAGGCCACAGGGAATCTGATGGAAGAAAAGATCATGATGAATGTGTTGGCAGTACCAGCAAGTGAGAAAATTTAGAGAAATGCAGATTTGATGGCACCCAGACAAACCATTACAGTGCCTCTTGCAGCAAGACCTAAGATACATACTCAAGGAGGAAAGGATGTGCACTGGTAGAAATTTGACTCTGGGCATGCACAGGAGTACCGACTCATGTAAAAATGGGTTTGGCTAAAAACAAGCACAAGTTCCTCTTAGACTGAGAGTTCAAAGAAGGTCTATGCCTTTGAGTCACCAAAAATGACTAAGAATGCATTAATGGGTTTTATTTTACAGAAAAAGACCTGTCAGCTGATAACAGCAGAATGAGAGAGGACTCAGTGATTCATAGCTCATAATACACTTTCCCAGAGCCTGTAATTTCCTTCATTCATTACCTGGCCCTCTGAAATGCCCAGCCCAGACTGAAGCCTCCCCCTTCAGAACCGTGATGTGGGCACAGCCCGAAAGCCTCAGTACTGATACAGCACCTCTCCTGACCCAGCCCTGTCTCCCCCAGTGTTTGACACACCAGGCACCAGGAGCTCTTTGGGCACTGTCATGTATAAGCAGTGAGCTCCTTGGAACAATGCTGGTTTGGGCTTCTTGAGAAGAGAGACTGAGTATCAAACTGCAAATGAGGAACTCCACGCGAGGATGGCACCTTCTGTTTTTGTGAGACCTACAGTCCAAGAAGGCTTGTGTTCCAGGTATTGCAGCTATAGTAAAGCAGCAGAAAATGCCTTGTCCAAAAGAGCATATTTTCCATTGTTTCTCTGAATGCTACCATCCTTTTGGCACAGGCACCGTGCATCAGATGCCTTCAAGAGTCAGACATATAATTTCAAAAACACCCATGTGCTTCCATTTCTGAGCAGTTGCACTAATACTCTACAATACACTTGGCAAGAATACTTTGGAAACCCTAAAAAACACCTCCTCCATTTGCTTCAATATTTGCAAAGATTAGCATGCTTTTTACAGGAGAAGGAGTTGTTTGCCAAAAATCCCTCCTTTCTCTTCAGATATACAAAACTCTGTAAATAATACACAGAGCAGACACACAGTGCTGAGAGGGAGCACAGGGCATTCCCATTGTAGGTCCCAACTGCACCCTTCCCACTGCCCAGGTGGAGGCAGCTGGGATTGAGGGGAATGTGACAAAGCACCTGTGGTCTGTGGAGCAATCATTTGCCCTTGGGAGCCAGTTACCCGTGCAAAAGCTGATGCAAACCTGACACATTAAACAGGAACAAGGATGGTTTGCAACTCAAACTGGTGAAAAGACCTGACCATACAAGGGTGAGGTGATGATGGGAGAATGACACCACTTCCTGCAGAGCTGGGGGCCTGCTCTTTGCTTTTTAAGTCACCTTCCACATATGCCAAAACCTTGGACTTCGGCTCAGGCAATGCTACCAATAATAGCACAAAGCTACCAAAATCATCACCTTCCCTCAAATGGAACAACTAAACCATCAGCCCTAAAGGTTTCTGAGAAGGCACTGGGTATGTGTTTTAGTCTGCAGCTGGTAAGACATCAAACCTGAAAACACATGACATATAGGGGCTCCAAGGAAACCCCTGAGCCTATGAATGCATGTGAACAAAACTGTACTGCTGCTGCATGTTGCCATGCCTCAGCAAGAAAATGCAGGCAGCTCTGACAGAACTCAGTCACTGACATGGGGTCAGGATGTCAGCCCCCCAAGGAGTAAGTTTCGGGTAAATTGGAGTATGTGGAGCCCAGAGAAAAGGGGAAGTAATTAGGATTTCCTTTCACCTTCTTGCATAGATGACTATCAGATTAGCCACTCCACCCCCACCATGAAAGCCCATGCTTAATGAAAGTAAGGAATGATAAGATGGTTTAGAAACACAAGCTGCTATTTACTGGCTTTAGGGCAGCTTCCCATCACTCCAAGAATTGACTATACTCCCTCCTACCCTGCTAAGGATGCACTAAGCAAACAGATTATCACAGCAGGATAAAAACTACCTACCCATGAAGTTTATGGTACAGGATTATGGCAATCTCCTGAACTGCCTACAAGCCCTCAGCAGGACGTCTCTGTGTGGTTTGGTACATCACTTGGGGTATCCCTGGCAGGTGAGATGCCCCCACTTGTGAACACCTGAGCTCAGAGACTGATAGCCATGACCCACATGGGACCAAGGTGCCCATCCTCCCCCAGAAAGGAGAAACCTTCAGCATGTGCTTCAGTGGGGTTTTGCCACGTATTTAAAGCCAAATGCTCACCTAAAACTTGCACTGACTGGAAACCCTGGATGCCAGCCAGATGACAGTCCTTTCTACAAGTAACCTTTACATTCTTCCAAAATTCCTCTTGGCTTACTAAATAGAAATTGCCTATTAATAGCACATATTTTACCATTCAGACCTTTGATATATAGACACTCACAACAATAAATCAGTTCTGACCAGTAAAGGTTAACCTATATACATATATATATGGCAAAATCATTACAGACAATGAAAAAAATTTACAGGAAGAGGGGTTAGCCTATGCTTCTAGCACACATTTATGACTGCTTGCCCTACAGATTGCCTGGCTGAACCCATTTCAAGTAATTCAGCTTTTATAGAGCTGATAGACATAGTCTTCCCTACCCAGCTATAATACAAATTAACTGTGATCATGTGCATGTGCTGATTAAATGGCTACCTGTTTATCCAAAAAAAAGACTTAAGTTTATTTTATCTTTTTTAATTCATGCAGAGTATGCATTCATACATTCTGGATTTTACACAGTATGTATCTTATGAAGATACACAGTTTTATTCCTAAAATATCTAATACATTTTTTAAAATTATGCCCTCTATTACTTTTCCCAGAGAGAAATGGCTGCACATTTATCCTCAGAGTGGTTAAAGGTCAAACACAGCTTTCATTTACGCATAATCTGAAGATTTGAACCTTTGCATTGTTTATCTTCACCTCTGCTTCACCTAGGAACGCACAGATCAACAGAGACCAACAAACACCAAAAACCCTGTAGTACAGGCATATGACCATTTCTATGTCAGACCCTTCTCCAGAGCACTGAACAGACAGTAGTTAACGAATGAACACGCTCACTGTTTTATCTTTGTGGTTCAATGAGTTTTCCAGCATGACTTGGATGTGACCACATCTTATCCATCCTCTGCTTTGAATAAATGCCATTACATGTGGGCTCCCATCTTCCCACTAGTGCCCTTGCAGGGACTGAGACAAATCCTCAGCAGTGTCTTGGCCACCCTGTGGAGCTGCTTCACCTCCAAGCACAGCTCCACTAAATACTCAGGCACCAAAACCAGGCTGAGGAACAAACCACAGAGCAGTTATGACCCCACAGCCTTGGTTTTAGTAACAGCTGAGACAACTCTGCTGAAACAAAAAAGAAAAAACAACAACAAAAACAACAACAACAACAACAACAAAATAAATCATTTTTGGGGAACTGACTGCCCTAGAAAAAGCTAAATACTGCTGGACCAGATGAGAAACAACTGAAATCAGGGACATATAATAATACAGCAGGTAGCTTAAACTGCCTTGCCAGCTACATCACATCTGCTGGTTTTATTTAGCCTTTTCACTTTTAAGCAGACTGAAAGAAACCAAACGGTGTTTGGAAACTTCCAGGCAGGGCTTCAGTGGGTCAGCATTACATAACTGATTGGCTGACTTAAGCAGCACTGTATGCAATGAAGGACACAGAAATTTAATGTTCTTCATGCACAGCAATCTTCCAAACTGATTCAAGTCAAAAGCTTAGACAGGAAAGACCCCAAAATAATAAAGCAGTAACAATAAACTCCATTTCCTTCACTCAGGTACAGTTCCCAAACAGATGTGTGTTTGTGGCATCATGGTTACAGCTCCTAAACTCACTGAAGTTGTACCTGTTCCAGTCACATTCTCTATGGATAAACATAACAAAATGGTCCCTGATTTAGATTTCTTAATACTAACAACAGGGAATTACAAGAGAATGATGAAGTCGATTTCATTTGGGAAAGGAATGGATTCAATGAGAACTACTATTTTGCAGCATAAAAGCACACCATGAAATTTAATTGCAACGCACAACAAGACTTACAAGCAAGTTTTCATTGCCTCAGCTGCACGTCAGAAAGAAAAGGCACAAAAATAGACTAAATTTCCAGTCTGAAAATAAAACAATTTTGTAATTAATTATTTTAATTCCATTCTAGTGAAAAGGCAGAACTCTGCAGTTTAAATAGTTTGCAGATTTGTGGTCTCCAGCCATGAGAAGACAACACACTACCATTGACCCTAGCCACAAGGACTGCTACACAAGGCCAAGAGTGATCTATGAGCTTCATTAAGAGATTTAAATATACAGATAGATATATATACACACACATACAACGTGAAATTAAAGCAGGCATTTGTATCCACCAGACTTCCCAGAGAGTACCCACTGTTGAAAAATTGCGACTTACTTTGAGCTCATCTGCCCAGAAATATGCAACCAGGGAAGTAATTCTTGCTGCTAAGAGCTGGAATAAGAGTTAGACTTGGCTGTGCAGAGAGATGCTTGGAGGGCCTCCACATACACCCCTCTTGGTGGGTCTTTGTTGGAGCCAACAGACAACAAGCAAACAAGGAGCTACCACACCCTGTCTCCTGTTCATCTGGGCTTCCATTCCACCTCAAAAAATTAAGAGGCAGTAGGACCTGATTCTTTTCCTCAAAGCATTCTGAGCCAGGGCTAAGCCACTCAGGCACAATGCCAAGGATGCTGCCACACAGGCATCTGACAGCTTCTGAATATAGTGCCCAGAGCACCAACCCATCAGCAAGAAGATACCATATTAAGTACATCAATGCAATTTCTCTTACCGTGTGGTCTTTTAAATGAAGTTTTAATGCACTCAGAGACAAAAATTTACTAACTAGTCTATGCACAGGCAAAGCTAAACAGTTCATTTTAAAAGGGAAACTATAGTTTTCTCTTGCACCATTACAGATATAAGTTACACAGATGCACCATGTGAAAGATAAGTTGCACATGGGTCATCTTGTCTGATGCAAGGTTTGCATAATGAGAAAGTTCTTTTGTCCAAATTCTTCATGTTAATCATGTCCCTAAATGACTAATGATGGATTTAGTGGACACTCAAAATGGTTTGCTGTGTAAAAAAGTTGCTTCTAACCCTTGCACACGTGGAAGCAACCTCCCTCCTCCCCAGTTCCACCAGTGGAAGGGTATGGTACTTTACTGGTAATATTCCAAAATATGCAGGTCACCCCGAGTATGACTGCTGTGGGCAAAGCCTTCATTACGAGAACTGAAAGACTGAATTCAATTCAGAGGAATTTTGACAAAAAAGGTGAGCATCTTTTCTCTTTCCACATAGAAATTGTTCTTGGCATTTCCATAGCATAGGGAAGCAGTGAAACTTTTTCAATTCATACGTCTAAAGCTCCTTCCTTGGGCAGTTTCCCCTTTGTTCAGCACTCAGGTGGTATGCTTTGTCCACCAAGCTCAGCTATGGAATTTGACACATTTCTATTTGGTTTCTGAAATCAGTTGTGTGAACACACCACCCGTACTGACTTATGACCATGGGTTCTCTCCCCACTCTGCTTTGGCCGCCACTACTTGGAACTTGGAATTCAGAATAAACTTTGTGGCTAAGGGACAGGAAAAAACCTCCAACTCAAGTGATTTAAAGCAATGAGCCTAACAAGCATGGCAAAAGCAATGACAATGTAACAATTCGAAAGCCTTCAAAACCAGAGCTCAAAATCACAAAGGCTGGAAAACAGATTTTACCCTCCAACTGAACCCCATAAAGATTAAAAATTCTACCAGTTCACCTTAAAGGATACCCAAGTAATTTGGGCTTTACTTTGCCCTGACAACAATGGGAACAACTGGAAATTCTGAGACAAGTTTTTCTTCTTCAGAGAGAGCTGGGAAGAGGAACTAAGGAACTGTCCTCTGTGTTTGGCTATGGATTCATTTTAAAGTAGCCCCCTGGAAATTCCACCACTGGAGTTCTTAAGCTAAAAAAATGTTTCAGAAGACAACTGACTCAGAAAGGGCAAGTCCAGCAGCATGGCTTTTCCCAGCACACTCTGAGATAGGGAAACAAGATGCAGATGTAGACACCAACTGTCCTGAACTCATTTCTCATGATCTTCACAATCTGAATTGTTCATACAACAAACAATACATTCCAGGGTTGGCGCATCATGACAGGGCATGAAATAAAATGCGACTGCTACAGAAAGTGCTTGAAAATCTCAGAAGAAAATAAGCAAAATATTCTTGTGAGGACTTCAGAATCATGGGAAATGGGCAGGACGAAGCAATGGCTTTCCTGTGCCATAAAAGTATGATTAAAATGTCCTTAGGCACATAACTCAAGAGTCAGCACAGACCAATATGATGCAGAAAAGAGAGATAAGGAGCTCATGAACTGTGGTTTACTGATAGGACATACAAGATTAATGCAAGCAGCAGTAGAGAAGGAAAACAATAAAACCATAAATTATGGGAAATAATCCTTACACTAAGCCACTCTGCATGCTTTTGGGGAACGAACTGACAGCTGAGTGTGAGATAACATTCATGTGATCTAGCATCCTCTCACCTTTCCTGAGTTAACAGCACCTTACTGGGTTGTGTGGCAGCAACACGTAAGGATAGCCCTGTAGAAGCAAAAGCCAGTTTGTACTTCATTTTAACAGTGCAGCATGCCTTAATTTAGGTACTTCAAAAGCAGACTGACCAGGAAACCACTCTGAAGCAAGCAAGGAGAGAGATTCGAAATATGTAATGCTACCACAGAGACAGATTACGCATCCTGGGGACAGCCAGAACATGCAGATCTTCTTTGGATGAAGGCAACATTCAGGACAACAACTGAGGAAATGTCTTATCTAAAGAAATATATGAACAGAGATGTACTGTATCCAGCTCTGGGGTCCTCAACACACGAAAGACATGGACCTGTAGAAACAGGTCCAGAGGAGGTCACAGCTGATAAGAGGAGCAGAGCACTTCTCCTAAGAAAACAGAGAGCTGGCATTGTACAACCTGCAGAAGAGAAGGCTCTGATGAGACATGGAGAGTTCATCTAGGTTAGATGTAAGGATAAAACTCGTTTATAAGGGGGGAAGTGGAACACTGGCACAGGTTTCCCAGAGAGATGGTGGACGTCCCATCCTTGGAAACACTCAGGGTCAGACTGGATGGGGCTCAAAGGATTCTGATCAAGTCGAAGACATCTGCTCATTGCAGGGGACATGAAGATATGGCCTTTAAAGGCCCCTTCCAGCCCAAACCACCCTGTGATTCTATGAATCTCGATTGGGTGGAAACATACTTCTGTCAACTTTCAGCTGGATAATGGCAATTCAGCTACTGACCATGAAGCCTTCAGGCCCTGCCAAGCCCCAGCTTGTGCAGCCCATCATCTCAGCCACACAATCCCCTGCAAGCACCTAAGCCACCACATTTCCCCCTGAACTAAGAGCCCACCTTGCAGTCCAGGTGCAAGATACTTGACCAGGTTAATACCCTGTTTTGATACTGAATGCAGATTCATGCAGGACACTCTGGGAAAGCTGCCACTAAGCTGGGCAGACCCCAGAGTTTTGGATGTGGAAGGTGACTCCCACAGGCATGCAAGCTGCCTGCCATGCCGGATCTCATCTGGTGACAAACACCAGTCAACTGGCTGCCCATGGAAATGCTGCTCCAGCAACAGCTCCCCACCGGTGCAGCTGTGCCTGTGCCAACACCCGCTCTTCATTCAATCCTCTCCGTTATCGTTTTTGGCCGCTGACCAAATCTCCACATGCCACAGCCTACAGCCAGGAATCCGTGAGGGTGGCCAGGGAACAGCAGGGAGGCCGATGACACAGCTGCCAGCCCAAGGGAAGGGAAAGCAGCAGTGGCCTGAGCTGGGCTGGCTCCTGACTGCTGCAGGAGGGTTCCACAGCCAGCCCAACCCGTGAGAACGAGCTGTCCCCCGAGGATGTCCGGGACATCCCCAGGTGCCGCCCGGTTTGCGGGCTGCAGCTGCAGGCAGGTACGGAAACGGGCTGGGCTGGCTGTTCGTACAGCTGCAGGTGTGGGTGAGCATCCTCTGCCTTAGGGGAGCCAGCAGCACAAGGCAGCCCTCGAGTTCCCCCAGCACACGGACGGGTTTGCCTTAGCACCAGGAACTGAGTGCTGCTGCTAATGACTCCCATAAAGTGAGATACATGGCTGCAATAAAGGAAACAATACTTACCAGGATACTTGGAACTCTTATTTTCAATATATATCTTCAAAGCAATTAACTGATATTAGAGCATTCATTCATAGACTCCGCTGGGTATGGTTAGACCCCTCAAGTTTACACAATTAAGGTGCACTACATTTCAAATCTGCTGCCCTGAATAGGAGCAAAGGTATCTGTACCTGCAACAAAACCAGAGCTCGGAGGTCTTAATCCTGCCTGGCCTCCAAAAATACCAATGCACACTCCTGTTTATCCCTATGCAAAACCAGAAATGCCATAGAAGCTTGTTTCAGTGACATTTAGAAAGCACCTTGAGAAGCACTATGCCACACAAGCAGCTCCTTCAGTAGGTTTTATCAACAAACCAGTTCTCAAAAGAAACCCTGAAAATGGAAAATGGGAGCTTCATGGTGGCTCATTTAAACGTGGGCAGATGACTTGGCCTCAGTAGCTGAAGGGCACAGGCTCTGCTCCTCAGGGGCGTTTCAAAGATTACCCGGCTATCCAGAGGTGAAAATTAAGTGCTCTTAAAATAAAATGCTCCCCTCACCCAGCACTGTGACTTTAATAAATCCAGATGTCTAATAATTCATTTCTTAAAACTGCACCTTGTTAAAAAAAAAACCTCAAAAGAAAAATGCAAGGACGATAGCACACTTTATATTCATTGAAGTGCTCACCAAACTGTACAGTTTACCCAGGAGAGTGAAAGGAAAGGGGGAAAAACCCCAAAACCAAAGTACAGACATTTCAAATCATGCACAGCAAATATTCAAGGGCAGTAAAATATTATGAAGTAGCTTAGTTGAACTGTTTAACAGTCTCAAAGATACTATGAAACATTTCATTACTGGGAAAACCAAATGTCAAAAAGCCCCAAAATTGGCTCAAAAAATAAATTATTTTTTTATGAGTAAAACTGGAGTCCTTTCATTTGCTGCTTTATTTCCACAGCTTTCAGCACATGCTCTGCTCTAGTCACGTTGTCAAATTTACCTCTTCAAACAAGAAAAACATAAATTCCATTCTCCTGTATGTGAGAGCTAAAGTTCTCAAAAAAACCCCAGGAATCCGAGAGCTGGAGCTTTAGGAAAACCATCAAACAGGCAGAGAACTTTATTGACCACATCAGACATGGTTCTTAACTGGATCCTCACTGATATCTCAGCCATTTAGTCTGAGATTTTTAGTAGCACCTTTCATAGATTTACAGGTAATAAATCTATCAAAGCCTTCTGCTTTTCTTTCATCTTTTCTCGGGGTGGGGAGGGGAAGATAAAGAAGAATGCCAAAGAAAAGCTTGTGCTGTCTGCTAAGGAAAGAGAAGAGTGAAAATAATTCATTGCTACAGAAGGGAATCTATATTGACAGAGTTTATAAAAATATGGAGTAATACACATATAGCTCATGCAAAAGTCCCAAAACAAGAGATCATTTCTTGCAAGTTGTTTAACTATTTAATCATTATTTCTTAAACCACTCCAACACTTTGAGGTTTAGAGACATGTAAAAAGAAGAGAGCCCTGCAGGTCTGGGGAGAGAGGCAGAAGCCAGGGGCCAAGTGCCAGGGCAGGGTCCCATCACCCCTCACTGCTGGAGCTTCTTGCTGGGACTGGAGAACCCAAGTGCTTTGCAGTGCCCCATCTATGTCATGCTTTGAATGCAAACATGGCACAAATGACTTAAGAGAAATTAATAACTGTATAAACCATGGTGATTTTAAATATAATACAACTGGAAAATGTTGTCTTGGATGTCACAGCATTTCCTTGCCTTCAGTTCTTCCTAAAAACATCAACACATCATCACTCTTTTGTTCTTAAGAGAAATTTAATAAAAATGCCAATAGACAGTGATAAATGACTTTAACACAACCACAGATTCAGCAGAATATTCTAAACCAGATGAAGCCCACAGGAAACAGCTTTCAGACAAGGCAAAACAAATACTGATTTTATCATCAGCACAATAAAGATTAGCAATGGCAGGACATTTTTATTTGTCAACTCACCTGCTCTTGGCTTTTTAAAATCCTACCAGAGAAATACTATAGCAGTTCAAGTTTGCCATCACTACAGTGAATAATGAGAAGTAACAGCAACAGAGTCACTGAGATGACCACCGTGCAAAACACTTGGGAAAATCTGGTCCCCTCTTTCTTTTTTGGGTGTAACTAGATCTCATCAGCAGCTTGCTAATCATTTACTTCCAAAATCCCAGTGGAAAGCAGTGGATGCCAAGGGAGACATCCAGAAGGTGTGCAACCCATCCAAACAAGAGGAAGAACAACTTATCTTTGCAAAGCCTTTGTTTAACCACCTCAGCTGAAAACACATGTAAAAGACATGTATTTACAAGTAATTTAACCTAAAATTCATCTGGGGTTTGTCAGTCTTTGCTGGAAACAACATTTGGCAGCCATACCCAGACTCTGTGATGGGTACTCACAAAAGGCTGGCAAGATTTAACGTAAATTTGCTGGTATTTTTTTCAAAAATGCTTTTCTCTGTCATTTTATGTAAACTTTGCATCAAGTTTCGTACACTTTCATTTAGTGAGCTCAACTGATTTTAACAAAAAACATGAAAGAACAATATCCATGAAAACCTGAAAGAGGAAGTGAACAGTTTGACCTGAAAGCTCACATGTTGACCAGATTTACACTGTAAGGCTAATCACTGAGGAAAACACCAAATGGCAAAATTCACTCATCATAAACTTCAGAGATTTCAAGAAAGCACTTGACAGACTCCATCACTATTCACTCTGGAACATCTTGAAGTGTTAGGCTTGCCAGCAAAAATAATTACATCATCAAGCCTTTATACCAAGCTGCAGCTTGAAAACTTGGAGATTTAAGTACAGGGTTCAACATAAAGGCTGGTGTCAGATCAGCAAGAAATCACACACTTCTACAGGTGGGCACTGCAACTGACTGTATTAGGAAAACAAACATATATGTAACAATATAAGGTTTAACAACAGTCCTCTTTAAAATCTGGCCATTGCAGCTGTCCCCAAGTCCCCCAAGTGTACCCTACCCAACACACAATACTGATGAAGGCCAACAGCTGGGTCCAGCACTGGAGGATGGTGAAGTTAGCAGGCTGCTTCAGAGAGAAAAGTATAATCAGAACACAACTTCCACTTTAGAAGTAATCCCAGTAATGATTATATGTAATGATCCAGTAATTTATACAGTAATTGTGCATGATTCACAGTCAACTGGGAAAATTTCACCAACTAAGAAGTGGGCATTTCTGCATAGCATCTTAAATGGGATTCACTCATTTGAAAAAAAATTATCTGTGCCTCAAACTCTTGAAGACTACAAGTCTTCAATTCAAAATGTCATTCCTGCCTTATTTAACAGGCAAGAAAGCTGTAAATCTGTGAATGGTACAGACAGACCAATGCTGTTAGAAGCAAATGTATCAGAAAAACATGGGTACAGCATAAAATGGATTGATAAAGAGGTACAAGGATTTACTCCAAAGGCTGTCTCTTATCTGTAGAGTAACCCAGAAAAGAGGGTGGAAACATTTGGCAAGTGCAGTGGGGATTAAGCAGAAGGAGGCAGAGGGAACCTGGAAAAAGTGGAAATTACACTGGAACTTTGCAAGCCCAGGTGGCTTTTTGAAGCAGTTCCTTCTAATCCTCAGCTACACAAGCAGATAAAGAGCTGCACCATTAGATCCTGGCCACAGCAATACAGAAATACTAAAAAGCTGCAATTTTGCTCATGTAATGGAATCTGTCCTTGGGGCTTTATGCTGGTCAGGCTTTGCCAGCTGACAGCAACACCAGCAGGACTTGGCAACACCAGCACAGACCCAGCCTGCCTAGAGCCTGTTCCCAGCAACTGCAGGCGGCCACTGCGCCATCACACCTGTGAAAATACAATGGAAACAACGCTCATAAAAAACTGCCCACCATCAAATACGTGGGGGAATGGCAATAAATCCGTCCCCCCCATGGAACTGATCTTCACTCAAAGGTTTTATAGAGCTGCAGAAGAGATGAGGCACTTACCAACTAGAAATGAATTGTGACGTGAAGGGATTCCTTCTTTGCTGCTCTTGCAATTTTTATGTTTCTACAGATACTTTGCATGCACATACTATCTGTCTTTATCGTAAGGCTGTAAGATATAAAGGCTTATTTTAAAAAATAAGCCTTTTTTGTTTTTTTGAAGCAATGTACATCCCCCTAAATGACAAAAGAAGCCTATACCTTATAATATACTGCATCTACCAACAATCCACTAGTGTTTAACTGACCAGCGTGAGCATGACTTGGACTAAAATTAAACTTCACAGCCCAATATTACGTGGCTGACAAAAATTGCATATACTTTAAGATATGCACTAAATACAAACCAAAGAATCCTAAAAACTTGGAAAAAGCCACACACACGCAGGAAAATGACAGTACTCATCAATATATAGGTAACAAACTAAAGAAACAAATAAATGCTTCTGTGTGGATAATTTACAAAAGTTACAGGAAATTCCACACACAGCTCAATCAGAAACCGTAACATAGAAACAAGTTAGTTACTGTATGCCCAAACCACACCAAAGGAAAATTGAAGTCTCAAAGTCATGTATTGCAAAATTAAGAATTGCCAGATTAAATTTACTACTGCAATCATCATTTTGTTCTCTTGTGCATGCACCCTTCCACACATGGTTTTATTCCACTGCCAGGTTTTGGTTTTGTTGATTTTGGGGCTTTTCCACAAAACTGAGAGAGACCTGCAAAAACTACTGTAAAGTTGGAAGAAAAGCAGAAATAACAGGAGATTACAGTGATTAGTACCTCATTCTAGAGAAAAACAATAACAAAGGAAGAAAAAGTAACCAAAACACCCGCTGTATTTCTTTTTCCTCCTGTCACCAAGATAGATGGCTTCACATGGATGTGTCTGCAATGTACACTTTCTCTGGCTTAACAGCTACAGAGTGGTACCTTCTCCTGGGACAAATAATAAAAAATCATAACAGATTTTCCATCTGTAACAGGTAATATTCCAGGCAATCTGGAAACACAGGACAAATCTGCTTTTGTGCAATACTGCTTTGCAATGCCAGAGTTTTTGTTCACCTTATTTTTTTCCTGTTTGACTGTAGGACAGTCAAACACACAGTAAAACCCAAAAAAGGAAGCATCTGAAACTACACCTCACACTTTATTTGCTCAGCTTTAAAACGATATCCCCTCATTAGAGAACCATCTCATTAAGCAGCCCATCTGGGTCATTGCACAGGTTCTCTGCTCTAGCAGGCAGCACAAAACCCCAGAGAATTCAGGGTCTGCTGATGTCCAAGAGCTTTTTCTTTGCTGCACTGAGCAAAGATTTGTCTGCTGTCTCTAAGGACCCAGACACCAAGAGGTTGGGAACCTTCAGTTTGTTCTCTCCATCATTAAATTGCCAAGGAGAAGCACTGTCTTTCACTATCAGCATCATTAGCACTTCCTGGTGACTATGAATTCAGTTCCTTGAATCACGTCTCACAGCTTACTGTTAAAATACACTGAAGGAGCTTGCTGGCTCCTTCTAATGCCAGGTAAAAATGTTTGTATTACTAAGTTATTAAGAGGACCTTTACATAGCACAGAGAGCATGTGTTTCAAGGTTGAGGTTCACGAGCAGGACAGGATGATGAGCATTACAGCAGTGTAGCCATCATTTTTTTAACACCTCAAGAACCACTGTGTGTCCATACACCCCAAATCTCATGTTCATTTGAGGTCAGAAGCAGAGGTGACTGAATCTAGACCGACATTTGTGCTCTCAATGGCAATTCTTCAGTCATTTAATGATCCTCTCTGGCCTTCCCACATGAGTCTCACTTTGCTAAAACACAGCTACTGAATAAATCGAGAAAATTTGAGAAGGTGCAAGACAAGAAAACAAAACATCCTAATGGTATTTCTCTCCCTGAACACCACTAACACAGAAAACAGGACCTTACTTGTAGCTCCAAAGGCAGCAGACATTAAAGCACCCTTCTGATCACCTTCCATAGATTTCCCTGTATAGTTCCAAGCTCAGGAACTCTCAGCTAATTTTGACAGCAGACCAAGTGAACATTTAGGGCTTCGTAACCTTCAGAAGGTAAATGCTTCCAGACCAAAAGGAGGTTTGAAGACTGCTTACAGCACAATAAACCTTTATGGATGTATCTAGAGCATGCACATAGTAAACAAACAGCCTCAAATGTCAGACAAACTGTTGATATAAGTTCTGAAATAAAGAGGAGATCCTGGAGTTCAGAGTTCCCCAGTGAAACAGCAGCTGGATGCTGCCACAGTGCTGGCACACGTGCTTCAGGACATCAAAAAAAACCAAAACAAACCTGACAGCAACAGCTTTGAAAGCAGGAACAAAACAACACCTTGCTTAAGTAAACAAAGAAGCCCAACTTAAAAACTCCAGCCTGAGATTCAAAGCATCTTAATAAAGCAGTATTCACAAATGTAAAAAAAGCAAGATGTTCTAAACCTTAGAAAACACCCCTTTCAAAACTCTTTGTTTTCTAGAACATGCACTTTGACCCTTATGTCTTATGCCACCCTACTTCGTTTTGCTGTTTTCTATTTCATCCAGAACAAAAGGAACATGAATGGCTCAGACTTGGAGAGAACTACCCACACCAATTGTCTTTTTGCACCTAAGCTGTGAGCAAGAGGGAACATATCCCAGATGGTCTCCATCCCTCCCTCCTTCCTAGACCATGTCCTCTCCTGGCTCCAGATGTGTCCTCAGCAATCCAACCAGCATTTCTCCATCTGTTCATGCTGGTTCCTGGATGGGGATGGAGACAGCCTCCCATCCATGCAAACAGCCAAGTTGTGGAATCATCATGGGCTGGGGAGCGGGCAGGCCAGCTGGGCCATCGACAGCTCTGCAGGGGGCTGGCATTTTTGGGAAGGTGCTATGGAAGTACCAGGGCAGCTGGCACAGGGAAGGGACTCCTACCTGTGGCTTGAACCTCCTAGCAAGTAGCCACCATGTCAGCTGAGACCACCTGCATTCAGGGGTCCAAGGTTATTTTCTCCTGACTGGACCTGGTATGACCCCAGGGGAACAGCAGACCCATGGTACCTGTGCTTGGTATGCTACCCACAAGTGCAAAATTTTGCAAGTCAGGCCAATCTTCCAAGTTGAGTGGTGTTTTCCTCAGCTCACAGAATACTGAGGAGGCCATTCATTAGCTTCAGCCTTCACCCATTAGCTTTGTAATCTGCAAAGGCAAAATACTGCTGAGCACTCACAATAGCAGGAAGTCTTAATGAGAGTAAATGCTGGGAGCATGCCTCAAGAAAACCAATTTCCTAGCTTAATTTGGACAAGGTGAACCTGACAAGAAGATATGGCAGTTATACTTAGTCTTCAAACCTGGGGCTGCTACTTTTACAAGGAGTCTACTCCAATAGACCACGCTCATCTTCCAGCAGATTAGGTTTACTCATCCCTCAGAAGGAGGTCAGGGAAAAGTAAGATACACTGCAGAGCACAATCCCACACCCGACACACTCCTAGAATGGGTATGCAACAAGGGCATCTTCCTAGTACACAGCTTACAGAAATGGGCTTTTCCTAACACCTGTAAAATTTCCATCAACTAGAGAACTATTCTACATTTCAACCTCTCTGTTTTCCTCTCGTACACGGAAACCAAAATAATACATCTGATAACAGACATAATTTGCCTTTTTGTCTGCAGTTGGGCATGGGGCTTCTACTGGCACAGGTATCTCAGCTGGAAGTAACACAAAATTTAAGGATCTGGTAATTTTATGAGAAAAATGCAGCTGATGCAAGACTAAGAAATTATGGTGCAGGCTTTTAAGGAACATTGTCCTGAATTCCTAAACACTACCTGTCACACATATTTCCATCATTCTTTCTTTCTTTCTTCTTCATGTACAGAAAAGTAACTTGAATTATCAGGAAACCTGTTTTTAATGCAAGCACAAGACAGATTCACTCATTTAACAAAGAATGGCTTTCGGAGTCTTCTGCCTATCAAGAGACATGGACTCTATTCTCAACTTGAATAAACCCCGAACTTCCAAAATTAACCTCACGAGGAGCACAGAGGCCCCCATCCTGAAAACACATGCATATGTATATCTTCACTTAATTGAACTGTTATTCATACATATAGATGTTTGCAGAGCTAGGGCCTCTACCTCTTTGTATTCAAGTTGCTTGACAAGTAAAATGCAAATGAGGTGATGTGCTGCAAATGCAAACAACGAATTATTGATAAAAAGTTACCATTCAGCACCAGGATATAAAGAGAAAATACTGAGGCCTATACACAAAGAAAAGAGTTTGGAAATTAGGGAATTTTTTTTAATCTTTTACATTTTCTATTTATTTCAGTCTCTTAAACATTTTTCTCTTTGTTATCCCTCAAAATGGAGCACCTTGCCTTGTTTGCCAACTTCAGACTGCAGTCAGATGCTGAGACACTATACTGCCTATCAAGATGTGCTTCTCTCTACATTACATTAAAAAATTCCCACAGAAGGCACCGAAACAGGGTGAAGGTAAAGAGGTGGGAGAGGCAGGAGAGGCTGCTGTGCTCAAAAGCTCTGTTGTGTTCGGCCACATAATTTTCTCATTTGTTTAGTCTGGAATTCCTCCTTCAGCAACTCTGGATTTGTTACTTTTTCAGAAGGCATCAAGAACATCTGGACTCCATATGGCTCACACCTACTCTTTGCCAAATGAAGCTATATTTTGTTTTCTAAACCTTTTATTTCTCCCAGCATTGCCACTGACGGGGTTTTAAATATCCCCACGATGGACTGCAACGTAACCTCAGAATCACTCAGCTTGTTGACACAAATTCCAGGGTACTGCATTAACTGTGTGTGGGTATGCCAGTATGTTTTGCCTTATCTTCTTCACTTTTTTCAAGATTATGATAATACAAAGAAACACAAACGGAGAAGGCAGTTCAGCAGCTATGCCACCTGCACTCAAAAAGCCACCTCACCAAGATAAGAGGGGGAGACAGCTCATCCTGATGGCCCTTGCAGAAAAAAAAAAATTGCACTTCTAGATAGAGTTAACTTTTTGCTTTGGTCTTTTCTCTTCCAGCTCTTCACGGAACTACCTTGAGTTTTCCTTCAATAGGTTAATGATTTTCTGAAACTCAGATACTGGGGAGCATGTCACAACCTCGTAAAAGTACTTCCAGCTCCCTTGGCTATAAAAACCAAGAAATGCAGCTCTTTTTCCCCCCTTCCTACTGGACATTTCTGCAGCACTTTACAGGCCTTTCTCAATATCCAGTGCTCCTGGGATGGCAGCTGGGGCTCAACTCAGGCTTCTGCCAGTCAAATCCACTGATTCAGGTTTGTACCACCTTGAACCTTGACAAGGGGCTTATTTGCTATTCCTTGCACTTCAGGGACACAGAAACGCCCCACTGATTATTTGGATGCTGTTCCAAATCCAAATAGGATTTGAAATATTGTCTCCATTCTAGAATAATTATCTGTATCTTTTTCCTGCTGTACACCAAGTTGATTCAGAGGTGTTAATCTCAGCAAATATAATTGGCAATCTGTTTCTCTTCCTGCTGTCCACAGGTTTGATTCAGAGGTGTTAATCTCAGCAAGGAATCCACTCAGGTTCTTTATAGTGAAGGAAATACCTAGCCCTGGATCCCAACAACTACCACAATGCATCTGTCAGTGTTAGAGATGTTGTGCTTTTCCCCGAGCTATTACATTTTACTTTGGCATTAACAAGTGTCACCTCCTTATCCAGGCATTAGCCTGAAATGGGAAAGACTGGGGTCCACTTCTACCAGCTCCTCAAGGGGCCTGAGACAAAGCAGCTGTGAGAATGTCCAACCTCCACATCTTCCACAGGACATTTGGCTTGCAAGGAAAGGAGACAACCTTTCTGAATGCAAGAGATGCCCCTACCATAATGCAACCAGCAGCAGCAGGACCTTCTGGATAATATAATAAAATCAGTGACAGTCACACAACCCCCAAGGCCTAGTTGGTATACAGGCTATTTTCAGTGTTATTAGTGAGACACTGGAACAGTCTGCCCAGAGGAAATGTGCATGGCTCAATCCCTGAATGTGTTCAAGGCCAAGCTGGATGGGGCTCTGAGCAGCCTGGTCTAGTGGAAGGTATCCCATGGCAGGTGTGTTGGAACTAGATGATCTTTAAGGTCCCTTCCAATCCAAACCATTCTGTGACTCCCCAGTTACTGGTCAAAACCCCAGCTATTTAACTCAGCATCCCAAACATGCACGGTTCAAGTAAAACCAACTTGTGCTTCTGGTGTGAATTTTCTAAGGCAAATGATAATCCTCACAAATATCTCTCTGCCACTAAAGACATATTTAAATTCTAAAGTAATTTTGGCATGAATTTACTGATGTACGGAAGATTGCACCTTCCTTTTCTTCCAGGCCAAGCATCAGTGCTGTTAACCTCCATGCTGATTAAGATAACAGTGCTTCAAGAGGTGTTTGCAGACAAGATTATGTATTTTTAGTAAGTTGTCTGCACAGAGGTGTAGCTGGTTCCACTGCACAGCACAAGCACTCGTATCTCCCCGGGCGCTGTGCAGCCCTTCACGTGGCAATAGCAATGGCAGTGCAGCCTTCACAGTGTCACAGAGAGGTCACCTCGGAGATGAACCAGGAGGATAATGCATGCTGTCACTGTCACATCAACATTCCTACATGCCACCAGAGCAAAATCTGGGATGGTTTCAGCAGCTTTTCTCTTCCCAACTCTGTCACACACCAAATGTGGGACTCATAACTGCATGGCCAGGTGCACAGGCAAGTGGGGCTGTGCTCCACCCTCCACTGCAGATGATTCCTCTTGCTCTGGTCCCATCCAGTGAGCAGCCCAACAGGCTCCAGCAGGGCTGCCCACAGCATTAAACTTATACAGAATGGAACCCTTGCTCCAAATGTCTGCTGACTCTTTGTCACACATACTGGATTTCCAGATGCTGCACAAGCAACTTTCAGCACCCACAATCTCCTCATCTGTGCTCCTGGGGCTCAGACCAAATAGGTGCTGAGTAATCAGGCTGTCATCCAGGGAGAGGCTTAAGGTGCCTCCTCGAACCTCCCCGTTGCTGTTCACACCATGTGAGTTTGAAGTCCTTGCCAGGTCAAGGCTGCAGCTCTGACACCTAGTGTACCTCTTTACGACCAGCCACATGCACACAGGTGATGTGCACTTCTCTCTCACTCACAGGCACACACTCATCCCCATCCCTCCAAAGCACAAAGCAAAACACAGAGCTGTCCATACACAAATATCCCCGAGAGGAAGAACTACATGTGGCAGATGCTGCTGCACTGCTTAATGCATCATTTAAAGCCTTTTGGGGACTGTACCGTCGTGATGAGTAATTTGGCCAAAATATTGTCCAGAGACCATACTGTGTGGATTAGGGCACTCTGAAGGTCACTAGCTGGGTTAAAAGCAAGAAAACTCTGCAAAAAGACAGTGCTTATCATCAGCATTTTCATAAGCAGTGAAAATGAGAGCAGAAATCAGCTGTGTAATCCAGAAACCTTTCTTTCTTTCTTTCACTGCTGAATTTCCCTGTGTATAGCCTGTGTATAAAACATGCTGCAGATCTGTAGGAAAGCAGAGGCTGGCAGAACGCTGCCTGTTAGCACCCACACTCAACCCCAGCTCCAACTGCTCTGCCCCTTGAGCTGGGTACAAATTCAAACCCAAAGAGATGAGCAATCACAAACCACATCTCCACCACAAGCACCTTTTCCTGCCCCACAGCAATGCTAACACCACATCTGCAAAAGAGATGAGACAATTTTAACTTGTCTTTATCAAAAGGAGTCTCAGGTCAATAGGGATCGCAACTGCTCAAGTGCCACCTTGATTTAAACAGCTGTAAACTCTGGCCACTTATGAACCCAGGCAGAAAGGCAAGTCCATGAATTATGAACAAATACAGTGTGCCAAAACACATCAGTCATCATCAGTCGTGGACAAGCAAAGCGAAATGTTGACATTTGCACAAAACTTATACAAACAATCAATTGGATTCCATGGCTGACTGCAAAAGGAGAAGTCTGGTTTGTATTACTTAATATAATACTTCTCATTGAATGAGAAATGCTGAAAGACTTTAAAATAAAACCGATGGAGAGTCAGAGCTCTAGTCAAAAGTCAGATAAATGGTTTCTGACCACTAGAGAAAATAGATTGATTCACCAGCTAATTCTTTTCTTCAAAGCCTGAACTGTCCTCCCAAGGAAATGCAAAGAAAAAGCTGTAAACACAAATGTAGGTAACAAATGTTTTAAATGGATACAACAACACTGTACAAATTACACAAGTAGCCAGAAGGTCCAAGCTGTCATATCTAAAAGTAGCAGGACTAACAATATTTAATGAGCTTAATTAGTTTGATGAAAAACTTGCTTATTGGCATGTCTTCTTTAAATTACTATTGTCAGCTACTTGGCACTATTCAGCCTTATTTTAGGACTACTGAAGGTTGCATTAAGATAGCTTGCAAAATGATCTAGCCTCATGTGCTTTGTGCTACAAACTGCAGAGCTTCCCGCACTCTCTCAGGCAGGAACAAGCATTTCCCGAAAGCGTGCTTTGGGCAGAGTACATTGAAAGAAGAGGAAACTTCTGTGGTTCTCTTTCTCAACTGACACACAAAAAGGACTTCCTTGTGTTTGAGATGAAAAGGGAAGACACACTTTCCAGATAGCCAAGCAGCCTTAGCTGTAAGCACAAGGTGAATGTGGCTCTTGTTCTAGAGGCTGTACCGTTACCGATAACAGTTTTTCTTGAAGGCTTTTTAAAAGAAGCTGCCATTTATTCTCTGGAATAGTTTTACGAGGTACAATAGATCTGTCACCACCAGCATGGGCCAATGCAAAAGCAAATGCAAACCAGTTCTTCAAGCAACCATCTTGGCGAGGTGCATGGTCCCCACCAGCCAGCAGAGCATCCCCAAAGCCCCTGGTCCTCAGCAGGGTCCTGTGCTGCTGTCAGAGCCACCCGACTGCATGATGTAAAGCTGTGTGAGCACACAGATGAGATAAGAGAGCATCTGCAATATTTGCTCTTCAGCCAGCAGTGCTCTTCCCTTCCACTGCATACATAAAAAACTGGGCACTGAGTCAGCCAAGCACAGAAGTATGCACTTACATTTCACATAGTAAACACTGATAATAGTTACAACACAAGAATTGCTGTTGAAATTGCCAAGGGGAGGCACAGGATTAAATGCTAGTGCTTTACTGGATTGATGTTTTGATCTCTTTTTACTTGTATCTAATCCTGTGTGTGAGCCAGACCATAAGACCCTAAACATGGAGAGAAAAAACAGCCCTCTGTCACTTGAAGATATACCACACACAAAAACAGGCATGTGAGAGAGGGGTTAACTATTTATGTAACACTGGATACAACTTCAGGTTTCACTTCACAGTTGTGCGAGATTAAGAGCAACTCCAAAATAAATAAAACCCAAACTGTCAGACAGTCTCTCTCTCCCTGTGAAAAACTAAAAAGGTGGAGTGGGGGAAAAGCAAGGGTTGTGCATGTGCTGGCCAGAGCTGAAGAACTGGCTGGTGTTTCTGAGGTCGGGATGAGGCTCAGGGAACCCTGCAATTTCCCAGTTCCTCTTTGTGGCAGCTGTGGGACCAGTCGGGTCCCGCTCACCAGAGCCTGCCCTGGCTCTGGGCTCCGCCAGGACTCTCCTCTTGGGGGCTACAAGATGCCAACAGCATCTCCCAGACTTTTCCCTGGGATGTGGGACCCATTCACGTCAATGCCTGTGAAAACAGCAACTACCCTTTTTCACAACGCCGACTGCCAAAAGAAAAGCTCTGAGTCAAAATCTTTCATCTGAAGGGGCAGGAAAACTCTGGTTGAGCAGTTAAACCACAGATATCCATCGCTGCTGTAAAGAAGCAAGTTCTGTGGGACACAGAGAGTAACTTTTCACTAGACCCAGCTCAAGACAGAAAGTAATTAGTGCATTTCAAGGTCAATACACTGCAATTGATTTTCCTCTCTCTTACCAAAATAAACTGGGAATAATTCTGTCACAGTTGATGCAAACATTAGTATAAAACTGGATTAAGTTGGAAAAGCACTAGGTTGAATGTGTTACTCTACTGAAAAGCTGATTTCAGAAGAACAGTCCTTATTTCCTTGTAGCTGTGTCTACCATAAATACAATTTCAATTATTACCTTTGTTTGTTCTAATATCACTGCTCAGACTCAGACTGTAATAGAAAGCACTTTCAAGTCAAAATTCAAAGGCCCATAAAAATCCACAAGCCTCCTTCTCATGTGCCACAAGTTCTACTTCTGCAGAACACCCAGGCTGAAGGCACATCCAGCATACTGAGTGATCTTCAAATATGAACACCATCATCCTCACTACCTGCATGCTGCTCCCTCAACAGAAATGGAAGTGCTTCTCCTGTTTTCTCTAAGGATAGCCACAGAAACTCTTCTGTACATGGAAGAGGATTTTTTTCTGATTAAGGCACAGTCTCACCAACATTGACATCCCATAAAGCAAGAGCAGATGTTCCCTACTAACCATAAGAAAAGTGAAGGTCCTATGCCACACCCCCCAAAAATTGGTGGCTTAAATTTTATGTATAAAAGGAAAGTCCCCAACCAGGACCCAGTGCTTGCCTTTTGCTGTGTGCTCATGAAGGGTGATGCCCTACACTACATTCTGATATGCTCAGAGCTACCCTGGGGTCCTGCAGCAAGGGGTGTGGAAAAGGACTGCAACAGTGACTTGTCCTGCACGACTGACAAAGCCTGTCAGCCCACCTCCAAAGCAGCAGAGGACTTTTCTAAACCACCCCTGAATAAAATGAGAAAAACCTCTTGATGTACTTTTAAAAGGAGATGGCAGATTTTCCTGACTGCTGCTGAGTGGAGCTGGGGCATCTCTGCTGTCTGATGCCCAAAGCAAGGGGCTGTCTGCTCTGTGCCAACAACATCCTGCCTCTCACAGCCTGGATTTATCCCACTGGAAATTTACACAGAAATGCTGCTGTCAAAAGTTTAAGCCCACAGTTGCCATGAGAGAGATTTCTTCTCCAGAGGTTTCTAATGCTAGTTGCTATTTTCTCCAAGCATACAGACAACAGATGATCACAATACTTCTTGCTATGATCACTTTATCATTAATGTTTAAGTAGACCTAACCAATGAGTCCTGAAGAAGACAGAACACAAAGCTTGAGCTCTCTATTTGGGTCAAGTTTCTCTGAGTTTAAACTAAGTACGTAAAAGCATAACAATGCTATCAAACACAGATCCAAAGCTTAGCAAAACATTTGATTCTCACACCATTATTATCTCTCAGTAAGCTGACATCTGTGAGATCACTCCTGGGCCTTTTAATTTAGCATGTCTTCTAATTAAAGAAAGATTAACTATACTTCCAATAATTGCTCTTCCTACCTCTGCCAGGCTCAAGCTTCTATCTTCCTCCCAAGCTCTGAGGGAGGGGAGCAACCTGACAACACATCCACCACAGTCCCTCTGCCATCTGCAGGGCAGAGCCCAAGGCATCTGCTCCACCGTAGCCATGGTTCCCCTGGAGAGAATCTTCTTGGGAAGAGACATCTTCTGTGGCAGGATAAAGGCTGGATAAAGCCATCTCCAGATACAGGCTTGAACTCTGCTGCTTCTCACAGAGCTGGTGATAAAAAATCCACTTCCTCCTTCCAAAGCTGTGACCAAGTGCCTGAACTTAAATGGGACGAATCCTGAGGATTGAACGAGCAGCCTTGGATCACCCCACAACCATCTACTCAAGCTCAACCCTACCATTGCTCAAAGGGACATGTCATTGGACTCTGCTCACCACCCACGGTGCTTTCCTGTGACTCCCTGGAGGTTTCCCCAGCTCAGTTTCCACAGCTCAGTTTCCACACAGATATTTCAGGCACCATCTTCCCATTAAAAATGCTGGGGGGTTACACACCTGTGACCTGAACAGATCGGAACAATCCACTGAAAACCCGTCCCTCATGCCCCCAAACCCAGCCATGCTGGCAGATGGTCACCAAACCACAGGCACGCAAACACAGACCTGCAGCTGCTCAAGGATAATAATGAGGCTTCCATAAGCAAAAAATAGAGCTAGGAAAGATACATCTAGATCTCATTAATCTCAACAAGGGAAGGCACATGGTGTTAAATGAGTTTCAAGAGTGGTTAAAAAAAAAGTCCAGCCATTCTCTGACCCTGGCATAAATCCCACCCCTGCTAACTTCCCACTCTACTGGTTTTTCTGTCCCCTCCCCAGCCCAGCATCCCTTGAAGATTATGGTAAGGGGACAGCTAGAACCAACAGAGACCAGCCATGAGAGGGGTCTGCCAAAATTCCCTTCAAAGAGCAATCCTTTCGATACACACCTTGGGGGACACACACAAACTTTCCAGACCAGTCTCTCCCACGGACTGCAAATACTCAAGATTTATCTGCCTGCCAGTTTAATCTCTCACAGGTGGTGCACAAAGAGAGAAGTGCTGCACCTGAGGGATGAGGGTTCACTGTCCATCTATCTGCCTGCAGCACAGAGATGACAGACAGACAGACAGGCAGCACAGGCACCCCAATATGCAACAGCCTCAGTGCCTGCAGATGACACCGACCCTCCTGCTCCTGATGGATCACCAGGCTTTTCCCCACACTGCCAAAGGACCACCAACACGTCTGCTGGGCTCAGCCTGCACCCATGCAGCTTTTTGCAGCTCTCTATCCTGCTCTGCTCCGCTACAAGGCTGTTCCTCAGTTTTCTGGGAAGGTTATAATCTCACCAAGAAGCGCACAGAGCTGGGAAGAACCCAGCAAGGGGATGTTGGGGAACCTTCTAATTACAAACAAGGAGCTGGAGCCTGCACGCTGGGAGCAGCTGTGTGCCTAGACAGGCTTTCAAGCTGAGGTGGTGTGAGTGCAGCAGCTCCCAGTGTGGGATTTTAACAGGCTCACTCCACCCAAACCTGCTGCATTCTAATCCACAGGACACTGGGCTTAGCCTGTGCTGTGCTTGGTCCTACCCCTGGCATCCCCTCACTGTGGGGACACCAGGCTTCCTTGGACCCAAGGTGTGAGCTGGTCCTCAACTCCATCCCTGTCAGCAGAGGTTCCCCAGGCACAACCTAATTCCACCACCACCAAACTCTGTAGAGCTTGTTCTGAGACAAGCAATAATAAGCTAAAATCAAAACATATTCAGAACTGTTTCCACATATAGCTTACTATGAGAACAGTGGCTAGACAGCCCAGGTACAGTAGTTGCCTCAAAAGGCATGTGAACAGGTCACTCCACCCTGTGCCACATGAAGTTGGAGATCAGTACTCCACCAACAGCAATAGACCTCTCTCCCATGAAAGCACATCAAAATGAGTGACACATCCATTCCACTCAAGAGAATTTGGTATCAGACAATTTTTAAATTTCTCTATAAAAGACTCTTCCTCACTCTCATTTAAAATCAAAGAGCCACTCCATCAAGCATTGCTTCTCCTCCACAGGTAGATTTTGCAGGAAGCAGAGGGGGTCTCATGTCAGATCTGCTGCAGACTTTGGTACTCTCACTGGTCACAGGTCTCACATCTGCAATACCATGAAATAGCATCTTCCCCTCACCACCCACCTCTCTCTTTCCCTTCCCATTGTATCTGATGCTCAGATGCAGTGACTTCACTGTCACATTCCTCCTGGGCCAGGCAAAGACTCAGTCACAAAGGTGGGCTATGACTCACTCCTGTCCCGTGTGGAACAAGACTTCATTCCTGCTCTTTTTCCCTCTCCACCCTACATTTCAAAAAGCCTCTCCATGTAATACACGAGGCTCAGTGCAGCCCTGCTGCTGGCAGAGCCAGTCCTGAAGCACAGATTACCTTGGCTCACAGACTGCTCTGTGAAGACGAGTTTCTCCACGACACTTCAAAATCCATCTTTCTGGGTGGTTCCCTGAAAACTCAAGTATGAGCTTTTCTTTATGTGGGAAAACGGGGCTGCTTCTATGCACACAGCCCCTAACTAGAGCATTTTAATTAAGGACTCAAGCGTGTTCCAGCTTGTGCAGTAAAAGCTTGTAAAATAATCCTGTATAACACCCACTCACGTACCTATCCCAGTGCAACAATGGGACAGTGACAAGGAGGTTCTGCACCACTGCAGCTCCCCACCAAGCACTTCTCCTGCATCACCCTGCCAGAATGGAGGGGGTGGGGGACAGAACTGGGAGTGGGCCAGCCCTGTCCCCAAAGTTGCTTCATCCCAGGGACTGTCCTGTGCCCACCTGAGAAGAGGGGAGACCCTGGGAACCCACTCCTCTTCCTTCACCTCTGCCACAGCTCTCCAGCACCCTCAGTCCTGCTTTGCACATGGTGATGGGTTAGGAGAGGGACATCCCCACTTAAGACTTCTGCACAGAGCCACCTTGCTCCTGGCAGAAAGGGAAGGCAGTCAGGATGCTTCCAGGATCACCAGCAACACCACACCATTCCCATGATCCAGGATATCCAGGTGCCTAAAAGGCCTGTGTTTGTAACAACCATCTCAGCACCCAATTCTGCAGGGACTAATGAACTCCTCCTTCATCTTTAAAAAAAAAAAAAAACATACAGAAAGATTTTATCAAGGAATACAACTTCTCTTACTTTTTTTTTTAACAAACAAACAAACCAAACCCCAAAACACTATGTAATGACAGGTTTAAGTATCACATTTAACGTTTCAGAAATCTCAGACTGTCACCCTACAGGCACAGAATTTGGAAGGGTAGGCAAGCCAGCTTTAATCTACACCCAAGTACTGCTGCAAACAGCATCACCCATCACCTGCACCAGTGCTGGCCAATACTGAGGGCAGTTACTCTACTTATGTTTTGGAAAGAAGGGAAGAGCAGTAAGGGGAAAAAAAGAAAGTCACATCTTACCTTGTGACTACTGGCACAGAACTTGAGACCTTCATCACACACATGTTAAAGTCAATGAATTCATATTTACAGGACAATTTTCATCTTCTCAGTCTGCTCAAAGCAGAATGACTCCTCCTTTCTATCCCTTAGCAACTCCTACTCCTCAAGACCTAAATCGATCTGTCTGATTTTAATTTTTCTTTTCTTTTTTTAACTTTTTCTTTTCCCTGGTCTTGGAAGTTTGAACAGAAAGACAAAAGGAGAGAGTTGACAGAAGAACTAAATATGGAAACATGCAACCTTGCTAATCAACACGAAGAGCTCTCAGACATGAAGAAGTTCTGACAAGGGGACTTGTACAGACTCCAGTATATTGCTTCAGACATCCTGTGCATTTGTGTACCTGCCTGAGTGGTCTCAGGGCCCCACACTCCCCGTGAACACCCAGGTAGCACTCCTCCCATGCCTCCTGCATTCCCTCTTCTCCCACAGCTGGACCTCCCTGACAGCACATCTTCCCTGGTACTGCAGCACCAGGACAAAATGTGGCAACCCCAGTCACTGCCTATTTCTCTACATGGCCTTTTTGACCTGTTTGAATTTTCAGTCCAGGAGAAAAATCACAGCTTTGAAAGCTTTACAGTGGAAATGTATCCTTTAATTGTGGTAATCTCCCTCTGCTCTGCCTTACTTGCTCTTACCCATAGCCCGACCAAAACACAACCATATAAAGATCCAAAATCCTAAACCACGACAAGTGCAAAGGCCACTGCAGTTGCTTTGGTGAAGCAACACAACCTTTTATTGACTGTTATGACATTGCTTTGTCATTCACCAGTGGCTAGCAATGATGCTGCTGCTTCACTCAGAAACTTGTCCCAGACTAAAAATTGTGAAATTGCAAAATCCTGTCTGTTCTAAACTGCCTGAATATAGCCATGTTTCACTGTGAGGCTCAATCCATTAGCTGATTAAAAGCTATAGATCACACTGTCTTGGACACATTGAGGCCATTATGAATAAGACCTGCCAGAAAAGCTTCTGCCATAACTGGTATCTTTGAAATTGCTAGGGCTCCAGTTAATAAAACGTCACGTTCAATCCTCCTTCAATCCTACAATACCAACAGACAAAGAAATTCATGGTATTCTTTGAAATTACACATTTGGAAGTGAGTTACAGGTACAGAAACTTTAATTCCCAAACAACATCAAAAATATCATCCTAAAAGAATACCCAAGCTATTCTTGCATGCCAGAGACAATCTAATTTTAATTAAAAAAAAATAAAAAGAAATCACTTATCAATTCCAGTATCAACTTTTAAATTTGCTTCTGACAAAGGAAAACTTTGAAGTTTCTCTACAGACAGCTTTCTTCATATCCATCTATTTCTCCCCATCACACCTAAAAAACATCAAACACCCCTCTAACCAATGCATCTAACTATTATTGACTGCTCTTGAAAGCCATCAGCTTCCCAAAGCAGGATTTTAAATTAAAAAAAACAAAACAAAACAAAAAAAAAACAACAAAACCACAGGATAAATAGCAGAGTTTTTCAAGGTTTGCAAATAAATGCTGACTGCCAATCAGCAGCATCTGGTTTAGAGTGTCACTACATGTGTAGAGCTCCTTCTAACTCACCCCCACCCCCTATACAAGGAGAGCCAGGCCCTGGGACTTCCATCATGCTCAAAATTCAGCTGTAGCCCCAAGGATGGGGTGGGAACCTGCACTTGTCTGGAAGGCCCCATCTCTCCTGGGCTAGCACCAAAATACCACTACCTGTAGCCAAATTAGGCAAGCAAATGCAGAGAATGCAAAGGGCTTACTGTGTTGTTGCTTGGGACATCACTTCTGTCTTGACAGGGAGACAAGACCAATGTGCATCATCTGCCCAGGTAAATTCCCCCTCACTTCTGCCAAGAGAGAACTCATTCCCTACAAAAGCACTCCATAAATGCACCTGGACACACTGCTGTCTTTTGTAAATGTTGAGGCAAGCCCCCTATTACAGGAGATTTACATGACTTCCTAAAGGCTCAGCAAACCTTCTCAGTTATTTTAAAATTTGTATGACAAATAAGTCAAGATTTTTCATCTGCACATTTCAAGGCCACTTAAGCACTTGCCTCTTAGAGCAGCAAGTCTAAATCTTGTCCAATTGCTGGCTGCACATTATTTACCTAAATATTTACCCTTATATGCTTCATATGATCTTCAAAGAGGCTCTACAGGTATCCAATGGCTTCAGCACTCATGGCCATGAAACAAATCATTTATGCAAATATTTTTAGCTCAGTTTGTATTTGCCAGGTAGCTGCTGTGTCCCAATCCCAAACTCACCAAGGCAAAGAAAAGACCCTGTAATTATTTATTACTCCTTCTTCACCTGCCATTCTGTATGAATGGTACCCTGCGAGCATTTGCAAGTGTTCTGCAACCTTGTGAATAATTTTACTGTAGAATGTAGAAAAGCAGCTTTTCAGAGTGACAGGGAGTAATTTATAACCTGCATAGCCTGGTAAATGATTTAAGTGCAACTCCATGCACAAATCAGCGTTCTTCACACAGTGTTATTTTTGAATGTATGCTTATTGTTAAAACATCCTCCACTTTCAAAAGGGAAAAAAATACAGGGGAAAAAATTGTAATTATGGCTACGTTCCCTTCAGAAAAAAATTCTTATCCCACAAAATAATCTGGGCTTTACTATCTCATTTAATGAATAGCTAACAACAAAGTTATCAGATGTTGTCTGTTTTTAACATCGAAGAATTTAAATAATAGTAGTCACCCCACCTGGCATATCACAATCAAAATATCTAAAACTGGCTTTTTTTCTGATGAAACTCTGAGGATGAACAGAAGTTTCTCTCCAGGAAAGGGGCTTAGAGCTACAGAATATGAACAGCATCTATTTACTTTAGAAAAGGGAAGGATTTTTGGAGCAGTGGGAATGGTGGGTTTAAACTCTTCACTTCCTAAAAGCTTTTTAGCTGCACCACAGATTCACAGTTCAGGTGATGACAAGGAGCATTTGCAGAGACCTTGCAGGTAATACACTATAAGGTGCCAGAGGTCAGAAATTACTGTGCAAATGGGCTGGGAAGCAAAGCAGCCATTCCAGTAAATACTACAGGGAACAGGTCAGGTAATATCTGACAACCATAAACCTCCAAGGAGAATCCAGAGTTTACTGGATGAGGTGATGTTTTATTATTTAGACTGTTTGGCCCCCACACCTGCCCGTGATTTTTATGCATGAATACTGTGATGCACTTGCTAATAAACTGCTGTCGTCTGTAAATGGAAAGGAAACACAGCATTTATCTCAAAAGGAAACAAGTAATCAGAATATTCCTGGAAGCCTTGACCTTCAAAAGTAAGAGCTTGATTTCTTAGGGCAGCAAGACTGTGAAATAAGGACATAAGTAATTAATAGAATGGCAACTTGACTGATAGCACCGAGTCTATAAAAGACAGTTTTCAAGACTCAAGAGCTACTTCAGCCAACCAAATAGAACTCATATATCTCTAAAAAACTAGTGTTACCAAGAAAAAAACCCAAATCTGTGCCACCTGCACTTGGAACAAAAGATCAGCTAACGAAAGGAAACACTTTGTCAAGAAGAAGAATCGAAGGTCTAGACCTGTGAGAGATGGGTGCAGTGATCAGATTTGTTCTGAGGTCAGCAAACACATCAAAGATTGCCACAAATAGAAACAAACTGATTTGTTCTCCACAATGACAGTGTGCAGAAAAGGAACTTATGGATTCAAACTGCAGCAAGGAAGATCTAATTTAGGCATTATGGAAGGCTTTTTTTTTCCAATGGTAAAGATAACTCTGGGCAGGTTTGCTGAGGGTGCCTGGGGAATTTCCCATGTTAGACTTTTACAAACTGAATACGCAAAATCTGCCAAACATGGCAAAGATAGTCTAGCAGTGCAAGGAGGAAGACTCCTGAAATAATTCCTCAAGCTGTTCTTATGAGTGTATGACAGATTCCTGGATTGAGAAATGGCAAATGTCACTATCAAGAACAGAAAAGTTCCACCCGTTCGTGCGTGAGGACAGGAAAGAAGGACGATGGTGATGGAAGGTTGGAAGGAACGAGATTTGCCTTCAAGAATCTCACTGTCTGGTATTGCTTAAGCTCAAAATGGCAAACTAATGACTGTTATCACATAAATGGTTAAAGCATAATATATATGCACTGCTGGTTTAGTGCTAAACACAGACACATAGCCGGTGAAAGAATACAAAAAAGGTTTTAACAAATACACCAACAACAGCTCGTAGATCCTCATGCCACAGGACCCAAAGCACATCAACCAGGCTCCCACTCAGGGCAGTGACATCCCCACTTTACACAGAGCGGTAAGACAGACAGAGCTTGGTTTTCCAGCTCCAGTCAGACACCCCAAAGTGCTCACAATTTTCCCATCCTCCCAGCAATGTTTTAAGTGCCATGAGATTTCCAGCTCATATAAACCCACTGACTTCTTAATGACTACCTGAGGTCACAGAGCATCTTGCCTAAACTGAAAAACAGCAGGGACTCCAGAGGACTGAGAAGTAACTCATTGGGTGAAAGCATGGGTCTGAAATTACCTGACAGAGGTGGCTGCTGGGAGCTCAGCAGGCTCTGGAACTGCATTAGCTTCCAGATCCACATGTCTGTGTCTTTGTTTTTTCCACTAAATGCTTAGAAGACTAGAAAGCTATCACTGATGAACATGGAAACTGAGGATATTTCTTTCTGACTATGAGATAATATGATCAATTTTCAGCTACCTCTCTCTACCCTCTGTTTCATATTAAAAGGACATTAAAAAAAAATTGGCACGTAGGTGTATTTATAAAGACCAAGTAACATTTCACCCAAATGTAATCCTGAAATCACAAGTACACTTCCAGGTGAAAGAAATGACAGCACAGTTACCTTTGCAGTAGCATCTGCTCTGCTTGCATTGTTTGCTGTCCCAGGGGAACAAGACAATGCTGCTTCAGTACAAACGGAGGCTTGGGAAAGGAGATAATGTCCCAAACCATCATTTCTCAGGTCCTCTGAAGAGCTGGTACAGATATGATAAACAAACTACTGAAACTCCTTGACAGCGGTCAAAAAGAAATTTGTTCTTGGAGTGTCATTTCCAAATTTAAGAAATATGTTGGACTAAAAAAAGCAAAAAATCACTCATTGCATACTAGCAAAACCTAAGAAAAGACCTTTTGAAAGCCCACCATCATAAGCACCCAAGGACACTCACTGTCATATGTGACTTCCTGCTTATGAGGACTTTTCAGATGATCCAAGGCAGGAGCCTTGTCATGAGAAGTTTTATGTACACTGTGCTGAAGGAACAGAACCAGTGCATTAGGTTTGTTAAAGGGAGAAGGACTTGGCAGCATGCCTTGTGCAATGATGCTCAGCTCAGGGCTTTTTCTGGGAGACATCACTGACCGGGTACCACTTGCCTGTACGGTGCTGAACACAGGCTTTGGCAGGTTCCCAGTTTTGGGGTCCTGCCACCTACCAACAAACTCTCATTCAGCCAACCCATCCAAGTCCCTGCATGCAACATGAGCACCATTCTTCAAGGCAACCAGCTTTCAAGGTTGGCATTTCACTCCTTGGCACCACCTCTCAGCAGTAGGCTCTCAAATGAGGACAGATTTCTGCCCCATTTTTAATCCCTAAAGGCTTAACCGCTGACATCTTTATTTATAAGCATGCCCATTAGATCTTCAGATTAGCTATCTGAGGACATCTTCAATACATTTCAACTGCTAGATGGCTCACAGAGATGTTATTTTCCCATCTGTTTTAGCTGCTGGAATTATTTGACAACATATTTATCTAAAACCTCCTCCGATCTAGTAAGATTCTACTATGTGCTGCATTTAGTATGATGGAGCCACAAAATAAGGATTTCTCTTAGATTTCTTCTTCCCACCCAAGGGATCACTCCAGCACACATGGTAAAAGACATTTTCCTGTCAAACCACTGAATATGGATACGCCAATATTATCCTTCAGGGCAGGTCCCAAAGTTTCCAAGCTGCCTAAGAAGGAGCAGCTGCTCATTAGACTTTTTTTTTTCCCCAGGAAAAATACTTTCTCAAGTTGAGAATTAGATTTAGTTTACCTCTTTGGGATCTCTCTGCGCCTGCTAAGTTGGAAGCTTTACAGGCACAACTAGCAGCAGGGAAACAACATAGGACACCACAAACTGTACAGAACAGGTTTTCTATTTCTCTCCCCTTTCCCTTCCTTACCCCAATACATCTCTTACCACCTCCTTAGAAGTGATGGGGTGGTACATGATGAGGGAGGCATCATGAATCTCAGAATTTAATATAATGCTCCTGAGACAAAACCATCTCAGCAAAATGGCTCAGCTTAAGCACGTTAATTATTTAGGGAAGTGATAAAAATATTCCAATTAGACTCAGTCCTTTTATCCTCTTGCTGCTGCCTTTGCTAAGGAATTTCCAGAGCTCTGTACTCCATGTAACTGAAATCTTAAAACTTTTCTACAGGAAAATGAATAACAAAAAAACACCTAAGATCCTGTCTGAATACTGAAGCTCTGGACCACCTACAAAGATGTGGCCCTCTGTGCCCTGTGCCTTTTCACTTCCTCCCAGTTGTGTGCATACACTGAATCAAAGAAATTCAGGTGCAAGTTTGTGTTTTCCATCTTTCTTGCTCATTTTCTTAAGGATACTGCTGTTATATGTGCCGGTTTTAGATATCCACCCAACATTAAAAAGAGAAAATATGCTGACAGCTAATTTCAGTTTTCATCATCCATTCTGGTGGAGTGCATCAGATCTTCAAGTCTGACCTGCAGTACAGAATGTGGTGACACCCAAACTTATTCCTACACCCACGTAAAGGCTGTATTTTAAATATGGCAGCACTAATACTAAGCCCAGTGCTGCCTATTGAAAACTAAAGGCAATATACTGAAGAAAGCATCTCTGAACTACAGGATATTATATAATCACCATAGCATTTTTCTGCATGACAATTAAATTGTCTCTATCCTAGAGAGACACAAGCTTTGCTCAGGTCAATCAATTTGTTATCAAACATAATACTGCTATTTGGAGTACCAGTTAGCAATGAAGATTAGGTGAGTAGTTTAGCTTTTATATGTATTTACATATAATTAATTTTCATGCAAAACATTACTAGATAAAAAGATAGTCTTTATGTATGCCTCCTTTTTATTGTCTTGCAAGGCACTGCACCTTGCCTTTCACTCATCTAACACAGATTTACTGAGTGCTCAGGCAAGACTTTGCTTATTTTGAATGCAACTATTTATGTTCAACATTCATTTGAAGACGCCTCCTTCCAAACTTACAGACCCAAAGAAGGTCAACTAACATACAGGCTAGAACCAGACGACACCAGTTTTTCATGGGCTTTTCTCAGTGATTTTCTTGGCTACCCTCTTAAAACAGAAAATACCATCTATACAGACAACAAGATCCCAAACCCTAACAGAACACAGCAATGCAATGGGTCTTACACCAAGAAGCTGTAAAGCTAAGAACAGACCAAAAGAGAACAATTAATTTATTAAATCAACAGCATAAGCCACTTGGAGAAGGTCTGTTGAGTATTGCACTTACACTGAATGTTGTAAAATTGCACCTCAACTTTAACAGGATTTCTCTGCAATGTCAAACACTAAACCACTACCACCAAGGGACTGGCAACACAACCCACGGTACATCTTACTGCTAATCTGCAGTCTAGAGAGTATTACCCACCCCAAAAACTTTAACTGTAGTAAGGTAATGCCAGGTAGTTCAACAGTAGCTAAATTCTCAAAAAGCACAGCCTAACATCACCATTCTCTAAAGCTCTTCCCTTCAGACATCATCTATTTATACACACTTGGGGATCAGCTCTAGAAAGTAAATTACCAGCTTCTGCTTGCCACAGTGGGGGGCAAAAAAAAAAGATGAGTGAAAGTACAGTGTGATTTAAAAACCTGTATTTTCCTGTCCTGACACAGGAAATTGAAGGAGAAAACCACACAGCCATCAGCACATCCATCCTGCCCCTGTTCCCACATTCCACAGCTGGCACACCCCAGCTCCTGCCCCACAGGGTGCCCAGGCAGGATGGCCATCAGCACATCCATCCTGCCCCTGTTCCCACATTCCACAGCTGGCACACCCCAGCTCCTGCCCCACAGGGTGCCCAGGCAGGGTGGCTCTGCTCCCTGCATGGCTCTTGCAAACAGGACCTTCCCGAGACGACAGCGTCATCCCTGGCCAGCTCTCCCCTGGTCTGCTCCTGGGCTATCAATGTCCTCTTGAGAGAAAATGCCTTTACAAGCTCCTCCAGCCAGTTTAATGCCTTTGGGACCAGTTCTTTGGCTACAGACCACAGCAGCTCCCCTTTGCACCTCAATCCTGCCACCTGTGCCAGAAAAGCTGTCCCCACAGACTCTCTAATAAGAACAAGCAATGACTCACTGAATTAAAGCACCCTTACTCCTGGTGGTTACACATTTAGCACACAACTTCTAAGTTTTTGGCTGAGCTTCAGCCTGCCCCTGATTTTAAACCAGTCTCACAAAGAAGCATGCCAACCTGAAGGGGAAGGATGCTTCACCCCATATCATCCTTGTGGGTGAGTGGAGGGAGAGGCAATAGGAGGAGGATGCACACAGCCCCCACGGCTCAGTGCAAAGGCTGGCCAGGCTGCTGGGGGAAGGAAAGGAAAGGAAAAAAAAAACAAAACACCCCCTCACCTCATTCACCAGCTGGGTCCCCAGGGCTGCGTGCAGCCACGAAAATCACTGCTCTGCCCCCACAGCCTCAGCCCTGTGACATGGGTACAACTGCCCCAAAGCCCTGCGCCCCACGGATCAAGGCACTACCCTCTGGCAGGGTCTCTGGCTCCCATGCCACAGTGCTCAGCTGCTCTTCTCCTCCAGGCAAACATTTCCATTTCCTCTTCACACCCAAATCTCCCCCGCAGTCACTTCCCCAGCAAATGTGATTAGAGCTACACATTTTCTCACATCCTCTAAATAAAGAGTGGGGTTTTCACATCCACAATCACTCTCCTATATGTTTGTTTATCCAACTATTTACATTGGCAAGCAATCATCTTTGTAACCATTGCAAACTAACCACTGGCGAGACCGAACCAGCGTGTTGTCCTGCAAAGGGCCATGGACCACTAGTCCTGCTGCAATAACTGGCTTTTTACACATTCTCATTTAAGCTGACATTTCTCCCCAGCAGTTTCATTATCCCGGCTGTCAGCCAGCAAGTCCGACCCCCCTTGGGAAAAGTCTGCCTTCTTGATTGCCTCGTTTCTTTGACCCTTGGCCGGTCTGGTCATGTTTGCATTCAGCCTTCCCCAGGTCATGTAAAACCAAGGGGGGAAGCAGGGAGGTAGAGGGGAACCCTGCAAGAGGTGTAGGGCTTCTAACATGGGACAAACAAGTCCCACATTAATGCTTGATGTCTGATGGGGTCAGGCAGCACTGCTGGAGGGGCAGGCTTTGGGCAGAAGCAGGTGCGTGGGGCTGAGAGGCATCTGTGCTCCTCACTCATGCTCTTCAGGCAGGACATTCCAGCACCTCCAAGGTGACCCATTAAGGAGTGGCAGGATGCAGTAATGAATACAGAACAAAGAAAACCACACATGCCCAATAAGGCACGCTATCAAAGGGAAACCTCAGAAATTAGACATTTGCTGGCTTAACAGTATTGGGACCAGTATGTAAATGTCCTTTTTTATACATTTATAGACGTTTTCCTCACTGCTACCATTGGCTGGTACACGTGCCTGAATTTCCCTGACTAAATGCCAGAAACTGCCACGGCTGTTGGAAGCCTATGAGAAACTGAACGTTTGCTGGGTTTTAAATAACACCCAGTTTGTGCTATCTATTAAATTACCAGGATGCTTTTTCACAGACCCATTTTGCCAGTCTTGCTCTTTGTTTCAGCAATGCTCCAATCAGTTGAGAAATCAAGAAAGTTGACTCTGGGATCGAGGAATTACTTAGGCACATGGAAAACTGGAATACGACCTGAAAATCAACCTGGAAAAGGACCTGAAATTCTCCTTTAATCATTCTTTTGATACTATGATGCTAAGAGGCTTATCTGTACCTTGGAAGGTTGAATTTTCTCATTCCTTTTGAGAAGCAAAGCATAAGCAGCAAAGCAAAGAGTCTCAAAACCAGGTATGAAATGTCACCAGGAAAACATGGCACAGTTATACACAGATAAGCAAAAAGAAAATACCAGTGATAACAGGTGTGTTTGGCAGGGAGGGCACAGATCTCAAACTGCAGAGAAGAGCAATTAGAACTATCTAATATTCCCACTATTTTCAAAGGGCTAGTCTGTTTGATTTTCCCCCCCTCTTCTTTTGAAATGAGGGAAAATTTTGCCAAAGTTCAAAACAAATTTTTGTGATGCTTGTAACGATTTCCTACTGCAAACACAGGGCAGGCTGCTCTCCATCAGCATGTACCCAATGGGTTTCTACTGATGCATGCAGCACCCATGATGCATCTTGCTCTCACCTAGAGAAGAGGCGACAGTTTTTTCCCTAGATAATCTGAGGCTCACTGGGGAAGCCCATGTATTATTCACTAAAAACTTTTAACATCTGTTGAATTATTACTTAATGTCAACGTTTAATATTCCGCACAAGAACTGATCTGTTTTGCTGCCCTTCAGAATAAATGCTTGCAGTAAAATCTCTCTAAGCACAGGTCCCCCTACATGAAGAGGAAGAGTGAGCCAGCTGGGCAGCGACCTGACCCCCCCCCTCCCCCCGCTGTTTTCCACCATCAGCTTTAATTTTACTTTTTTAACTCATCCCTCAGTGCCTGCAGTCATAAATAATGTCCTTGACACGACATAGCAATAGTGAGACTGGCCGGGGCACTCAGGGTTTAACTTTTCTTCAGAGAGGAAGGAGGACACTTCTTAAATACCAAAGAAAGGTTGGGGAACCCCATCTTCCAGCCTGAATTACCAGCTGGAGTGAGTCATCTCCCCAGTTTCACATCCACCATCACAGCCCTGAGGTCAGCAATGTCGTGGGTTTTACACACAGTGATGAGAAACACCTCGGGGCTGGAATTTCCTGGGGCACTGAGCCTGTTCCTGCTATACACACTAAAGGGGCAGCAGCTATGGCACCCTCTGGAAGGGAAGAACAGCCCAGTCCTCAGCAATTTCTGCTCCCCGCAGCTATGATTACAGGAGACATGTCCAAGCAGTTGGGCACAAACATCCCCCTACTTTCTTTTTTAACTCCTCATGCCACCAAACTGAAGACTTTCAGCTATGTGATGGTTCTTAGGATCTCTGCTCCTTTTCTTATTTTGGGGAGAACATGGAGATATAGCACCCTTGCCTTAAGCCCTCCTTTCAAAGAAGCAGCAGAAAAAATACCTCTTATCTCCAAGGGAGGGACTTAACTGAGCTTCTCACTGCAAGCATCCTACAAGGTGATGCTGACAATGGTGTCTGCAGTTAATGTAGCTGCAAAAGCTTGTATATATCAGACAGGTACCCAGCTGGAAACGGCCAAAAGGCATCAATACCAAATTCCCCAATGCTGGCACTAAAATTTATGGCTGGACTACCTCCTGATTATCAGCATGTACATGTTGCCTGAGATGGGAGTATTTGCCATCACCTCCCAGACAACAACTCTTGCTCCTGCAAAAGTAGTCCACTTAGAGTGGGACCTATGCATAAAATTTTCACTATCTATTCCACCCTTGATAGTGTCTATAAATTACTTGGAGAAACCAACTGTAAAATTGCTAAATTGCTGGTGACATGAAACTGAAGGGAGTAGTAAATACAAAGCAAGTACAAGAGACATCCAGAGGGAATCGGTTCACTTACGTAACTAGGCGAATATACTGAAAATTAAATTTATTGCAGAGCAAATGTAAACTATTGCTCAGTTATTGAAAAAGTGCAGAAGCAAAATAACTGTACTTCTGAACTGAAGCACAAGAGAACAAGACAGTGAAATAGCGACACACACCTATCAAAAATCTCTCTTGAAGGAAGAAAGTCAATCCAGCAGAGCCTCTGCTCTGTTGGAATCTGCAATAACTGGGAACAGCACAGCCCTGGCAAGGGGTTAAGCAATTTGCTGATCACACCCTCTCAGAGACTATAGGGCAGCTATGAGAGCAGGCTGCACAAGGAGGCTGCAAATAGAAAACATCCTTTCTTAGCAGGCAGAACTGCTGTTTGATTGTGAGCCCAGCCAAGGGCAAAGCGAGCTGCTCGGGACGGGGATGAGACCTGCTGGCCATGACTGCAACAGCCAGCAGGGAACCCCAGGCACCTGAGCCCAGTAACAGCTCTGAACTGAGAAATGCACTGAGGCCAGGAAATGCATGAAGGGGTTGTGGATATAAATTATGGCTTTCCCAGATTATCCAAGCAAGGACTCATTTGTCTCAAAGAGGCATGCAAAAATCTGTTTGTTACTTCTCACATCTCTTAAACCCAGGAAAGTTCGGGGAGAACAGGAGCACCATGTAGCAGCCAGGTAATGCCATGAGGGGCAGTTCTATCACATCTGTGACAGCACTTGGGCAATGCTGTGACAGGGACATCAGGAGCTGAGGGAGCAAGGCAAGGGCACCTGCCCGCCCCAGGAACCAGGAGTCCAGCAGCAAGGGCTGCCCTGGCAGGGATGGCCACTACCCAGCAGGATGGAGGGAAGGGAGAAGCTAGCAGCCAAACCTGGTCTAATCCCAGCACAACATTTTCCCAAGGCTCTGCACTCCACCTCCTCTGTGCAGATCCTTGGGAGGAGGCGTGCATGCCACCAGGCAGCTTCTCTGCCAGACTCCAAATCCTTATTCCCATAATATCTCACCTGGACCAGGCAACTTGTTTCCTCTTAATCTCACTCTTGGAAATATCTAGGCCATTTTGGATGTAATTTCCTCCCATTCCAAAATAAATAGAAAATGCAAAAACATCGCTTTGGCTGACCTTCTTGGGAGATTTCAGCACAGAGATTTACAATTTGGCAACTTGCAAACAGACTACAAAGTCCCCAAGTGCAAGAAAGTCAGTCAAAGGACTTTGCAGAGTTTGCTACCTGCATTGCACGCTCCATTTTAAAATGACAGAGGCAGAGAGAGGATCCCCATTATGGAATATGTAAGAAGTGTCTAGTAGATAAAGAGAAGTTTGTGCTTCACTTTAACACAGCAGATCATTGGGTTGGTATTAATGCCTCCAGCAGTGAGCAATACCTGGCACTTACAGCAAAAGGGGACAGTCTCAGGCTCCTGGGCTTCCAGGACCTGAGCAATCCTGCAAAAATGCTGCCAGACTTCACAGGGCACCCAAGGATGTTCAGCTTTCCTTGGCCATTTGCAGGGCCAAGGCACCCAGGCCACTGTGCAATGTGACAAACCATCTCTCCTCATCCCCAGACAAGCAGCTATGTCCCGAAGGATAAAACTTGTTTAGTTCTATTTTCATATGAATAACAGAGTATCTGACATAAAATTACATAAGCTCTATAAATACATACATAAATAAATAAATAAGTAGCTTTGATGCTTGGCTCAACAGCACCTAGTAAACATGAAAGGAGAGAGGAAACTTAAGGAAAAGATTAATTTTTAACTGGAATTCACAGAATGGTCTCAAAAAGTAAAACCATTATGATAAAGAACAATACTGAAAAAGTAATTAAAATGTTGTTAGGCATAAGTTTCAGGAGAATAGAAAATGAAAAGATTAACGGCACTGACAAGTCAAATCTCCCACCTAAAGTGAAACATTGTTTATAAATCTGTACCACATTTCACCCTACATTATTTCCTCCAGAAAAGCTCATGTTTTAAATTTTCCACTTTTTTTTTCTCATAAATATAATATAGTTAGCTGACCGCGTTAGCTCAATCATTGCCTCTCCACCCACACAGAAATTTCCCTCCGTGTTCTTCCACTGTGCCCCTCAAGAGCAGGGAGTCTCATGCCTCCTGGCTCCCCTGGGGTCCCTTCTGAACCCATGACCACTCTCGCTCCCCCTGTCCGAGAGAGAGAGAGAACAAGGTTTCCAAAATGCAGAGGCTCTCCAAAACGAATGAAAATTGACAATGAGACACAGGGTCAGAAGGAGCCAGCGGTCTCGCTGCCTCTCGTCTGCCTGCAGCACGGGGGGCGGGAGAGGGCTGGATGGAGCCTGGGGGCACCACGGGCAAATGGGGGACATGGGGGGCTTGTCAAGGACACATTCAGGATTTCTGTGCTTGGGTAGCACAGGCATGCACAAATTCATTGAGAAAGCTGTTTTCAAGAGCTAATAAAAAATTACTCATTTTCCGTCTGAGGCTCTGCTGGGTTTTTTTTCCCTTCTCTGCCTGATTTTAGCTCATAATTCCACCACGCACCAAGGCTTCTTCTCTAGGATCTTGATGAATCACAGTGCTAAATTGGGAAGTGTCCCAAAATGTGTTTTCCCTTACAATGCCTATTGCAGGATTTCTACCAGCAGCAACCAGTGGTGAAAAACAACCCAGTAAGAAAATAAAGAAACAGATGGGTATGGCTTTTTTTTCCTTCTCCTCCCATCCTGATGAGATTTCAAAACAGACATCAGTTCATGAATAAAGAAAGGTTGTTTTGTTTTTGTTTCCAAGACAGTGAAGTATTGTATATTTTTAGTGCCAAGGAAAATAGATGCAGAAGAAAAGGAATTAAAGCAGCATGGGTGCTATAATTTCCATTTCCCTGAGCTCCATCATCTCCAGACTATGCCTCACAAAAGGAAGGACTGGGTCTTCCTGGGAGTTAAAACATGTGATTTTGTGTTATACTGAAGTAAATGGGACAAAGGCACATACTTAATTTGAACAGCCTCTGAAAGACCTTCACTCAGTCCAGGGCTTCCTTTTGATGGGAAAAAATTCAAAACCGAAGAACTACCATAGGACCATGGGCCGCAGCAACAGATGGGGTTTTAAAAGCTCTGCAGAGAAGGAATAATAAGATGGTAGGAGAGGGTTAACACCTATAGCAAGGCTTGAAAAGTAGCAATCAGAATAACTGCATTTGGATGAGAAATGTTAAAGATTAAGAGCTTGCCTTCTACAGCAGTGATCGGGTAATTGAGTCTTGGTTCTTTGCAGCTTACAATGAAAGCTAAGAGAAAGGGGAGATGGATGGTAATTGCCACAGGTATGAAGTCTGTGCAGCTGTGAGCACACCGGGTCAATAGTGATAAACTCACCAATCTATATGGTTTCTGACACGAGGTGCTCTCCTCTTATGTTTGCTGAAGCTGAATTACTGCCATCTCTCACCCATTTGTTCCCCTCCCAGGAGAAGCAGCATGCAGAGGAACACCTTTGTCTAAACAGGGCTGGTTTGTTCAAACTCTCACGGCTACACATACCTAAAGACATGCTCCTCAGGAAAACCCAACTGACCCCACAGCACTGGGCAAACTCACAACTCTTCCACAACCAAACTGGGCTTTCAGAGTGGCAGGTACCAACAAAATCAAGTCTATCCCAGCAAGCAAATGCATATTTAGGGTAACAGCAACAGAACAACTTCTCAAGTCAGATGTCTACTCAAAAACTATCCTTACCGAAGGCCTGATCTTACACCTAGCTTCAAGTGAACAACATCTGGTCCCAGGCCCATAGGAGACCTCTTTAGCTCATTCAGATGATGGCATGTGTGTGGAGCTACACTTAGAGAAAAAGAAGAAATGCTCAAGAAAGTTTAAATGGAACCATTAATTTCTATCTATCACTAGCAATTTTCTCACCATCGACCAAATTAACATCTCAGTATCTATTTATATCCATGGCACCCAAAGATTAATTCCAGAGACATCAGAAATAACTTCCACCTCTTGCAAACAACTCGCACTCCTCTACTGACTACCAGGTCATTCCAGCTTGAAGGGTTTTAAATACACAGTTCCTGACCTGGAACCAATGCCCCAGGCTCCAGCTGCCACTGGAAACATTTCCTTCAGTGGTCTGGGTTAATTTTACCATTTAGAAACTCACTTTGAAATTATCTCAATTTATGAAAACTGAAGAGTTACATTTCTGTGCAAATGTCACTTGGGCCATGACTCAGGAAAGCAGGTACTGAGCTCCTGCTGCCACTGGCAGGACTACAGCAGACACTTCAAATCCTGCAGGTGCTCAAGTGTTTCCTAAATACCAGGATCTGGGTTTAAAACAATTTCTAGCTCCTGGGCCACCCATGGTGGTACCCACTGGCTGTGCCCCACAACAGGCAATCCCTGCCTCCAAGAGCCTGCAGCATCTACAGTGGAGGCTCTGTGCCCTCTCCTGAAGCAATCTTCATCTTTTTCCCATTCATTCCACCTATTTTTTTCCCCTGCTGCTTCATTCATCACTATTTATATCCCAACTGACTGGAAATAATTGATCCCTGCCTGCTCTGAAACTATTCTTTATGTACTTGTAGATATTGTGTCTCCTCAGCCAAATCTTTGCACAGAGCTCATCCTCAGCCTTTTTTATTGCATGTTTTCTGCTTCCAAATATTTTTACGGTTTCTTTTGTTGATCCCCTCTGACTATTTTCTAGAATATTCATTTAGATTAACAATGGTACCCAAAAGTTAATACAGCACAGGAAGCAGCACTGGAAGCAAAGCACAATAAATTACCCTGCTTTGTATCAGACATGCCTGCCATTCACTAGAGCCCAGAGACTTTGGATGCCAGTTCCAAAGGAACTGGGAGAGGTTTGGCTTTCAAAAAGCACAATTTGTCACCTCCCAGAAGTACAGGGTGTTTTTTACTCAAAAAAAAGTTCCCAGTATCAAGGATCACTTCTGAAATAAAAGCAGAAAAAAAAAAATCTGCTTGTTTTAATAGACTTCTCACAGCTGGAGATGGAGGTTCAAGCCTCAGTCCTCTTCCTGAGGACCAAGACATGGTTTTGTACAGCACGTTGTTAGTCTTAAAATAATAAATGTATTTCATATTTTGATCACCAGCTACTGCTGCTTCTCACTTAATAAGGATTTGTGAGAAAAAGGGAGTCAGTAACAAATGCAACTGTACACATCAAGAAGGTCAAGCTGTGTTTTAGTATTTCAAGTAAGAGTTTAAACAGCACATGAATCCTTCTGTCAGCTGTGTCCACCTGCATGAATTTAGCACTCACATACGGGAAAAAAATGGGTCCATGGATACCCACATCTTTGGGCAATGTGGTAAAAAAAGCTTCTGCAGAGGGTCTGGTCCTGAGCACACCCAAGACAGCCAGGTCTTGACAGCCTCTCCAGGCTGAGACCAATGTAAAAAACACACAGAACTTACAGCATGGGCAGAAAAGTCCTGTAATATCCCCCCATGTATTTTCTCTATGACCTGGAGGACCCACTCAATTAATCAGATGACATTCCAGTTTATCTTGGATCATTACTCTTTGGGCAAAGCTTATGTTTTAGACAAAGCAGTGGCAACAGCATTAGGATGCTAAGGTTAATTATTTAAATAAAAGACCCTTTAAACTTAATTTACAACAAAATGTGAAATGCATTCACATTTAACATATTCTCCAACACTTTTCCCAATGTGCTGTGCTTGCCTGGCTAAAGCTTCTTTGACATGCATGACCAGTACATGGGGTCAGGGGCTCAGATCAGCCAACCACAAAGTTTTTTATTTCATATGCCAACCACCCTCTTCCCCCATATTATGTGATTGGCTGAAAAAGTCGAGTCTATGTATTTTCAAACCATAATTCTTTTTATTTGCTGTCAGCTTTCTGAACCTCTGGAGCACACATGCTTCATACTTTTGTGATCTTTTGCACAGCCACAGCATGTTAAAAACTGATGTGTGTGGTGGGGGTGGATTTTTAGAAAAGGAAGAAAATTAAATGAGCACAGGAATTCTTCTGAAATCTCCAGGCAGTAGCTGGGACTTTAGAGGGAATAAGGAAACAGCCCCCAAAACACTAGCAATAAAATCACAGAAGCTGGAAATAGTGTCACTATTCAAGATGGTCACAAGAACAATCTCAGTGAACAGTGGTCTACAACTGTCATCATCAAACACCACTGAAAAAGAAAAAACCCTGTAGGTTATATACCAACAGCAACACATTTTTTGTGCTTCTTCTGCCAAAAAAAAGGAAGCAGGTTTAAAATCCACAGTCAAAGACAGACTTTGTGGTCACATTTTCAATCAAACCAGTCCCCAGCACCATTCACGCTGATGTGAAACAGAACAATGTCAATCTCTTCCATCTGTTTACTTTTTTCTTCTTACTCTGAATTTCCAAGTTCTCTCTTGAGAGGCCAGGAATAACTGGTTAATCAAAAACACCCTGTGGTTTGGGATAAAAAAAAAAAAATACATTAACTGATTTTTTCTTTGGAGTCTGGTATTCCTGCTTGCAATCCACACTAACCCCAACTTTAGTTACATGATGGTATCACCCTGCTTTGGGTGGCTGAAGAACTTGGATTTTCTTGTTTATACGCAAGTTACCAGCTGATATTCTAGAAATAATAATAAAGTATTTAAATCGTTCCTACACGATGCTTTTAAACTATCACTGTATTAAAAGTTACATCATTAAATAAACAGTTCCCATGGTCCCAACTAACCAATGCTTTCCACTGAAAAATTCTGCTTTTTGTTTTGGTTTGGTTTTGCAGGGTAGTATTTAACTAATAGCTCCTTGGTTTACCCTTGCTTTTAAGAAAAGTTGTTTTAAGTAATCAGATTAATAATGTTGCGACTCGAATTTTAATTTTCATGGGAAAATGATTTACATGCTTCCATTGTTGAAAACTGAAGGAAGATATGAACCAGTGTCTCTTTCAGAGCTGCTGAATATGCAGAACCCCAACAGAACTGGTCTATTTGATTATATATCAATTTATGTTTATGCAAAACTTAATGTGAATGCATCTTTACCTTGAAGGCAATAATCTATTCCTTGCATACACACTTCATTCTGTTACTGAATGCCTTGCCTAATGAATAATCGCAATAATTAATTTTTACAAAAATGTTCAAGAAAACTCTCAGGCTATTTTTAAACCAGACTATTTTACCACATAAAAATGCTGCAAAGAGGACTGTTCAGCTTTACAAATCGCTATTAAATGCCTTGTAAAGCAATGAACAGCTAACTCCCTGCCCACCCTTTTGGGCAATCTATTTCTGTAACCTCCACATCCCTCATGCAAAAGAAAGCAACCTATTACTACAGGAGGAAAAGGAGAGAGTTCTGTAAGGGCTTCCCCATACTTCAAGAGTCTCTATCCATTCAAGATCCATGAAAACCTTATTATTTATGTTTTTTCCTTCAAGGAAGGGATGTCTCTGGAAATATAATATCTGAAGTACTGTTTTAGAGGAAAAACGACCAATAGACTACTCAGGATCACTAAACTCACTTTTTTTTATTAAATTACAATACAAGGAAATTCTTGTGTTGGGGAAGAACCCAACAACCATACAAATACTACTGAAAGCCAGATGTGCAAATGCTAGTTCTTTGAAAAGATCAGATCATCTAGAAGTAGCAGCATGAAAAAATAAAGTATGGGAAATCCTTTCATAAGGGAAGAGAAAAAAATAAAAAATTGACAGACAGATGCAAAGCCGAATCTAGTCGTTTTTCATAATGTACTGTTTTAAATTGTTTTTCAGATTGTAAGCAAAATACACATGTACTTGAAAACATAAATTGAATCAAAATGACATTTTTAAAGATAGCAAAAGCCAATTATTAGATTTTAAAAAAGTTAGATGCATAAATGGAAATTTCTACACGCTACAAATGTTCTAGCCCAAACTTTTAAAATGTGCTTTTTAAATTTTTTTACACCAACAAATTCTCTTTCTCCCCATCAGGCCATGCTTTTCCTTCTACCTTCTTACTTAAGACTCCCCTCACAGAGCTAATGTGCAAGTGGCAGCCAACATCCTGCCGCATGGGTTTATAAGGGTGACTCTGACATAAATGAGCAAAAAGCCATTCAGGCCTGCACCATCATTCCCTGGTCCTTTTTGCCTTCCCTTGGCTGACTCCTCATCCCCCTTTTCTGTGCTCCAGACTTCTCCTTTGGTTAAGTCTTCAGTGTAGCACCTATAACTCCATCATCATACCTCGAAAGGCGACAGCCACACGGGACAGACTCAAGTTATCACTCAGTTTGCTGTCTCTCAACAGAGCCCAAGGACAAATGGAGATAGGAAGATGAGCCCAGCATGCAGACACATTGGATTAGCTTCAAGCACTGCCCACCTGCAGGTTTTTCCACGCAATTCCTGATGGACTGGCTGGTGCCTGAGCTCTGCACCTTCTTAACAACACCTCCCTCCTTCAAAGGGTTGCTTTACAGCTGAGAATAACACCTTCTGTGATGAAAAGCACTAAATGCTTGATGAAGGTCAATGTCACCGTGCCCATGGTGAGCAAGCTATTTGCATGACCTTTCTCCAAAGCACCAGAAAACATAGTGACTTCTTGGGGTCTTGCAGGTGTTACAGCCAAACTCCAGCACTACTGCACAGGCACTACTTTTCCTGGGCTCCAAAATCCAGACTGAGCACTAGTTTGGCACACACACCATTCCTGAACCCATTCTTGGTGCCTACAACCCATTAGAAGGCCATCACAGGCAGAGAAGCAACTTGAGTGAGCCGAGCTGTGTTTGCATCTGCAAGGCCAGTAATAGGTGTGGAAAACGGGGCACATGCTTATTTTGAAGTGGCACAAACTATTCTGTACGTGCTACAAACATTAGTGGGACTGCAGTTTTGCCATAGCTGGCTCAAGTCATCCTCCCCTGTGCACATGCAAAGCAAACACCATCTGTCACCCTGCAACACCACCAGCACATACATTCATTCCTCTTCAAAGCGTTGCCCAAACACTCACCCATTAATCCTGCCAGCACTTCTGAGAAGCAGACACCTCTGTTATCCCCACATTACTGACTGGGACGCCAAGGGATGGAGCTGCAGGCTGGAATATTTAAGGGGACTGAAAGGCACTGAGGGCAGCATTCAGCTACCCCTAATTTCCAGGCACCTGTGTATTCAGACACAGGGATCCAAGGACCACACTTCTGAATGAGCAGCCCCCAGCCTAAGCCTTGTGCTCGTGACCAAACAGCTGTCCCCCCTCCACAACACCAAGCTGCAAAGAATAACACAAACCCAGGCCTCTGCTGGACAGACACAACAAGGCACCAAGATCAAACAACCAGGTGAGCAGACACCTGTCTGAACTCATACCAGTAAATACAGGTTGTACATCTTGAGAATTTTAACCGAAGCAAAAATATGAAAGCTCTTCCCATGGCCTGAACAATTCACCTACGCTGGCCAAAACAGTTAAATTACATATTTATTTGCAGAGCAGGAACACAGGTTCTTTTTCTTGCTCCTTCAATTTAACATACTTGACTGGACAGCCCTTGAGCAAAGTGACCTAAATTTGAAGTTGGTATTCTCTCGAGCCAGGTGTTGGACTAGATGCTCTGCAGTAGTCTGCTCAAGCCCCAGTCCTTCTCTGGCTCTCGCCACCATGGCACTGGAGCACTTTTGGCACTGGTGATTTGCAAGGCTCAGAGTGCAGTGCTACAAACCATGCAAATGTCCACAGCCCACACCTCCCTTCCGGCTCCTTTCTAGTCCTGAACCCCCTTTAACCTACCATGGGGAACCACTCATGCAGGTGCCTCTGCATGGGGGGAAACCACATTTGAAGCCAATCCAGCCCTTTTGAAGTTTGTCTTAAACCACCACCAGGTAAAAAGCTAGTAAAATGCTGTATTTTGGAGAACAACAGGACAGAGGCCACAAACACAGGAAGCTGGAATAGCTTCAGGCAAAATGGAGGCAGCAAATTGAAGAGCATTCAGCTAGAAGGAAGGCAAACAGAACCAGTGCTGAGAAGGGGGAACAACAAGAAGACAGGAGAGAGAAGGGAAAGGAATGAAGGAGGCTGTGGAGAAGAGCAAGGATTTTCCCTGGTCACTCAACAGAATAAGCCAGATTGGCAACTGGTACAAACTGGTCAGACATGTCTCCATCTGCAGAGCTGGCCGTGGTGGGGATGGTTGAAACTCCATTCCTGGTGATGCGGCTGTAGGAAGGAAAGCTGCTGGGGCACCTGCTGTCTTGCCAGCACACACATCCAGATGCTGACAATGCTGACTGTGGAACATCCAGTGACATTTTCTCCCCTTTCTTATTTAACAGTTTCTACAAGTATTTAAGTGCCTGCATTCAGAAGCCTGTGATGAGCACAATACGTGAGTTTTTACAGGAAAGAAAGTAGAAAGAAATTACATGGATGATCTTTTCTGATCTAACCTGTCCTTGGGCTGTGCTCCTCACTGCTGGTACACACAAATCCCATGCACCCGAAGCTGGAAGATTACTGCAACAAACTTTCTCTAGTCCTGAACTAGTTCAGTATTTCCAGTCTCTGTGCCCAGTGACACACAGAGTACTTGTCTTCTCGTATGGCACTTAACACTGCAGGCAGCCTCTCCTTAAACCACTGTACTTAAATACAACTGATGTGGAACAACTACTATCCTGTAAAATGTTTTAATGAAAGAACTACCAGAGCCTTTTATACAATTCCAGAAATTATAGAGTTCCTTCTTCCTTCATACACTAATTGCACTGAAATTGCATCCAATGAGTCCATGCATATTTAATCAGGTCTGGGGCTGCTGAACACACTGCTATTGCATGGGGTGCTATCAGCCAGAGCCATAAATTATTAACTTTGCCAACTAAAGTTCTGCTGAATAATTTTAGGTCGGCGGTGTGTTGTTTGACTGAGGCAAAGCTTGCTTTGTGTATCCCCTTATCATTAATATTCTTCCAGTGTTTCCTACGGCACCAAAGTGCTGGGAAGGGTCACTGCTCAGCTCGAGACAAGGCCCCCAGGGAGGATGTGGTGCCTCAGACAGACTGTATTATATGCCATCACTGAATATTTTCCTAAGCAAAGCACCTCCTCTCGGGTCATGTCTAATCTCATCACTAATTATACCTCTTTGTTAAGGCCAAAGAACATATCTGGTAGTCATCTTTATTAGGCTGAGATTAATAAATAGACATGATCCTGCTTTTCAGCCTTCCAAGTAACACGTAAAGCACGGCTAAGCGCTAGGAAAAAAAACACAGGGAACAGATCCAATAAAAGAATCCTTGCTTTCACAAGGCTTTGCTCATTAAATAAAATGAGGCTGTTGAGAGCTCTGCTCTGGGTACTCTCCACAAGCTCACAACCCACAGCCTGTGGCAGGAAGGAGCACATCAGCTTTGTCCCTACTTTGGCACCACCTCCACTGTCCCCTTCCACCATCGTCCCCCACCTGCTCCCACCCCACCAAAGAGCACCAGAGTTCCTTGGGTGCCAGCACTGGCTGCTGCCAGGGGTGCACACCAGGGTAGCCTCAAGCTGCTGCTGGGGAGTGAGGCTGCCCGGGGCAGCAAGTACGTCCCACCTGAGCTGTGCTCCACGGGAATAGCAATGGGTCTCTGCTGACCCATGCAAGAGCTACTATAATAGGTACTAAAGAAGATCCACAACAAGCAGTCTCGTGTGGGCAGAAGGGGTGCTATCCATAACTTGCTGTTGCCGAGAAGCACAATTGCCAAGATTTTATTTCCAGCTTTCACACACCTTTTATTAGGGAGCAGTGGGGTTAAAGCCATCAACACCAGCTGAATCAAGATTTATTCCAGGTTGCTAGCCCACAACTACATGCATTTTGAGACTCTCAAAATAAATGCTTTGTAGACGTATAAACTATCTTTATCCAACTTTAATTTTTATTAACACTAATTATTCCCTAACATGAAGTGCTCCCCATGGAAGATGCAAAACATAGCCTTAGCTGTCAGTCTGCACAACAGCTGGTGGAGCTGAGAGAAGCAGGCATCTGCTTAACAGGGCTTTTTCCTGACAGGGAGGCAGCTTACAGTAAGGGTCACACCTCACATTAAAAATCAGTGAACCCCCTAGAAAAAATGGAAATTTTGAACCAAGAAACAAAGCACAGATTGTATGCGGACCAGTATTTACTATTCATCAAGCTATATGTACCAGCTCACAGTTGCTATACCTCCCTCTAAATAGGCACTCCTTCCCAAAAAGTGAGAGCAATCAGTGCTATCAGCTCTGTTAAGTATCACACAAAAGCCATGCCCAACCTACTGCTCAGTGAACTGAACTCCATGGAAGTCCCATGGAAATTTGCCATAGTCTGCCATGTGTGTTACCATCACTAGATTTACACATAATTTGTGTCCCAATTCAGTGAAACCAGCAAAAGGAACCACCCTAGCTCAGCTGATGCAAATCTCCTGGCCCAGTCAGCCCAGCAATACTTACATGAAAATTTAACTGGTTTGAAGTCACACCTTTGGTTAATCAGACATAACCTGGGTTAGGAACCAGCTCCCACCTAGGCACCCAAACAATCCCACTGACCTTTGTGGAAATCAGAAGCCCAGCAGCCAAACCCTGGCCCTGGGTAAGTCCCACATATGGGACCGCCTCCAGCCAAGTTACTGCTACCCCATCTGCAGGTAACAGCAGAGGTGTGCCATGCAAGAAGAGCACTAATCCACACTTCTGGCACCTAGCAGCCAAAGAAAGGGATACTATTGATTAGAGCTGTCGTGCAAGCCCATGCCATGATCTCTTTCTCTCAATGGCAGCAATTCATTGGCTCTCCCCCAAGAGTCAAAGAAGAAAACTAATCTTATTTGTCGCTCACAAGATCAAAGTGTCAAAGGATGCTGGCAGAGCAATTTGGGGGGTAGAATGGTGGAAATGCTCACACCAGCAGTAGCTTGAGACCCAAGTGTCCTGAGCATGGGAAGAGGGCTCTTTCCCTTCTGGCCCTCTCTGCGGCAATTTGAGAAGGAAGTGAGGTCTTGGGGTTGGAGGAGGAGGATAGGTGGGTGGGAGGAATAGCTACTGAAGGAAGGGACATGAAGCTGCAAACTGCTGCAGGTGTCACTGACCAACCCCACTGTTGTCCTGTAGAGATGAAGACCTCCAGTTTAAGCTGCAGTGTTTCTCCAGCTGTTTCCTGCATCTGAGACTTCACCCGGTTTTGAGCTGCAATGGCACCTCAACAACTGCTCTGAAACAAAGGGATTTCCCTGCAACAGGATCCAGTGACAGCCCTGCATCCTTACAGGCAGCTGCTGCTCACAGCCTCCCCTCTGTGTACAGCACCAAGAGCAGCCCGTCCCCAGTGTGCCATGACATAAGATCATGAATGCACAAGTACTGCTGCACCAGAGGCTAGGTTTTGCAAAGTCATCACTGAACACAGATTGGGCAATGTTCACCACTAGGTAGTACCATATTTTGCACAAGTATGTTCACAAATGCCCAGTCAGAACTAAAATCAGCATTTTCAGTTCTGAAGGCAGGAGCTGCCAGAAGGGGTGAGCAGTGGAAAGACGTTTGACTGGAAGCACTGGGACACCAGACAGGGGCTTGGTGAGGAAGCCAAGAGGAGCCATCATGACAGAAAAGACAATAGTTGAAGATCCACACTATACTGATACTGAAATACAGCACACTTTCAAATCACACTTGGATGGAAGAAGGGGAGGGTTTGAGACAGTTGCAAGTAAGAAGCACAGAACTGAAGCAGTTGAAATACTGTTGGTGTAATTTTTCTAATACAACTGTGTAATTGAAGCACCTCCCATCTGAGGGATGTAGTGAGAAGTCAGCCCAAGCCCACTCATGTGGTTCATGAGGTCACCAGAAGCAGCAGCACAATTACATCTTTCTGTTGGAGCTAATTATTACTGAAGCACACCACATCATGTTTTCTCTTGGCTCACAAGTACCAGCATTTAAAAAGCCCTACAAACATGCTGCTACTTGAGCAACTTTTCAGGAAAAAAAAAAGAAAAAAAAGAAAAAAAAAACAGGAGAAAGAGAAGAATCATTTCTCCCACCTTATAAGCCTGTCTCCAAAACACAGACCTCAGTTTCTGAGGTCTTACACTGATTTCTTTGGAGTGCCATGGGGTGTAAGTACATCATAGCATTACAGTTTCACAGCTGTGCTCCTTTCAGTTTTTTAACGGAAGAATCTGCTGCTTCAGTAGCCAAAGGCTAGGCCTGATGAATGCAATGATTTTAGTCCTGAAATAAAGACACCAGACAGATAGGACATGAAGTACCATGGTGGACACCAAGACAGACAGACCCTTATGGTCCCATACAGGAACAGCAGTCAGGATCCATTCAGAAGCCTTTGAAACAGGAAAAAGAAAACACTAGAAGGCAAGGACAAACACCTAGACACAGAGGTTTCAGGGAAAGGGTGCAGCTACAGCTACCTGCCCAGCACAACAGGCACATCTCTGTGACTACCCTACTTTCCAAGGCGCCGTGGCACAATAGATATGAGGCTCTGCAAGCAGAACCAAACAAAGACAGTGGTTCATGCAGCACAGAACTATGGCTAAGGTTCCAGGCACCCTCAGTTGTGCAGGAGTGCTGATCTGCTGGAGGGCAGGAAGGTGGCACAGAAAGCAAGCTGGAGAGGTGGGACAAAACCATGCTTGGAAGAACATGAGAGCGCATCATACAATCCACAGCAGAATGACATGACTTCTCCTAAGCTGCTGCTTTGTTTTGAAATAGGTATTTACCTCCACTAAGCACAGCATGATGGCATTTGCACCCCTCAAAAAGAGTAAGGGGGAGGATGGGGGAGCACAGAAGTGGATGTATTCATAACAGCTTAGAAAGGGGAGAGAGGGAAGTTAGGTTGGCAGTGACAACATAAAATGCTGCACAAACATATACAAATAGCTCTTTTCTAAAATTAAAGAAATTTATGCTTTGCTCATGGCCACAAAAAGCATTGCACTAAGCATATTTATGGTCTCTGTGTTAGTTTTCTACATTAAGATGACTGCCAGTGCCTTCCAGGGTTCTGAAAACTTAAACTCTCACTGGAACCTAGCTTCTGCTGATTTATGTTTGCATCATCTAACCTCTATGAACCTACACTGGTATAAATGACTAAAATGCTCAGAAATAGGATTATATCACTTCTAGCACGAGCAGTGTGTGTAAATACTGGACTTAAGTTTCCAGAGCAGTCTAGCCAGAAAAATATAAACCCGTGTTTAGCCAGCTGGAAGTGGAAACAACATGGGCTTTTTTTTTCTTTTTAATAATGCAAAGAATTTACTGTCACAATGTGCTAAATTGGCATAAATACACGTGTTTCTACTCACATTTTAATGCATGCATGTGTATGTACTGTATTTTTATATAAGAACTTTAGGGACGCTTATGACCACCCATACCTGCATATTCAGAACCCTCGCAATGCCCCCAGTCATTTAATACAAAAACCAACTTCTGCTAAACAGGGGGGGGGAAAAAAGAAAAGAAAACCATATCACAACAATTTCATCTTTCAATGCAAAAAATTTTGTTTGCAATCAAATTCCAAGTGTATCGGCCTGTTGAATGCAAGTCCGTATAAAATCCATTTTTTGAAACTCAAAGTATTATCTGCTCCTGCAGTAGTTCTTGATTTCTCAGTCCTTGGTTCTGCAAGGAGAAGGAGTTTGCCAATGCCCACAGAATGCTCCTCGGAGATTAGACCTCTGGGGTTCATCTGATTCATTGCCTGACTTCTGCCAAGCCACATCCTCTCCATGCGTCCATCAAAAACCACTTCACTGGCCCAGAGGCAATTCCTGCAGAGCTGCAGCACAGCATACATTCTCAGCTCTCCATACCTGGGTCCTCCTCTCTTGACCTCTAATTGACTTTTCCAGCTGGCCATGGCTGCAATCATCTCCAAAACCATCACATTCCACACTGGGATGGAGAGAGCAGTTGGTTGCGTACCTTCCACTCCTGCACTATTTTGGTAAGCTTGCTGGGACACTCATGTATCAAGCAGAGAGCACACTATAAATGGGAGCATCTACCAATGCATTCAAGTCTTCTAACCCATAAAGAGCAATTTGATCCTATCCCACAGCATCAACAGCCAGTAATTGTAACTTCTGTCACAACAGCTGACAGACTAAAGCCCAAGTAACAGCACACCAGGCAATGGGATCCCCCAGCAGGTGCTTTTCCCTGCCAGTTGTTGCAGGAAGGGCAGGAATGTTTCCCCGGCCCCAGAGCACTACCGGTGAGAGAACACTTCCCATCACCCTCAGGAATGAAGCGTGCAGCACAGCGTTGGATGTCAAGCTAAAATAGTTCATTTCAGAGTGGAGAGCTAGGTTCCATCCCTCCCCACACACAAGTAACCCTGCAGCATCCTGAAGTGCGGGGCCTGAGCCAGCTCCAAATTAAGTCAACAAGAACTTTTCCACTGACACACCTGGAAGCTGGCTCGGACCACAAGTGACCACAAATGCCATCCCTAGAGGATAGAAGAGTAGATGGACATTTTGTAGGTCAGTGATGACCATCCAGGATCAAGCATTAACTCAACACCCAGAGACCCCCTTCCATGTGTATCCAAAACACAGTCTGTTTTGACAACTGAATTCAGTTTCCGATAATGAGGAGGCAAATGCAATACAGCACATTAGGTAAAAAAAAAAAAAAAAAAAAAAAAAAAAAAAAAAAAAAAAAAAAAAAAGAAACTATCTTCAGATCAGCTCTTGGTAATTTTTTTCCCGTGAAGTGGAAGGAGGCTAATTTTCACTTCTAAAAATTAAAAAGGAAATTAAAAAGGTATTACATACTAACACTTTCATTCTATTTTCTTGCCAAAGCTGCCATTTCTCATAAGCTGTATTAAATCCTAGGCTCCAAGTCTGAGAAGATGGTGCTGCTCAGTGCTGTGAAAACAGTAAGACTATGCGTGTGGCTGAGCTCCTGCCCTGCTGGAGCTAAGTAAATTATAACCTTCACTACTTTCAGAGGAACAGTCCCAGCTACAGAGAAATGATTCTTTCAAATGACAATATAAAATGATACAGTCAAGCTGCCCAATTTCATTCCCAAAGAGATTTTCTCTTGGGATGCAATCTGGCTCAAAGTAGAGGGAGTTATCTGAACACTGCATCAGAATACAGAGGATAGAGCTGTCAGCAGTGGTTTCAGCCTCTTGCAGAGAGCATTCCTCAATAAACGTGAAAACACTCACACGTAATTACTCTAAAGGAAGGGAGTCACCTCAAATGTTTTTCTATGTCTCTGAAAGGCTCCCTGAATGAATAAATATTCTTTCATTATGTTTCAGCTGTTGCCACTGCAGTAGGCTCCAAGGGCAGGATTTAAACTCAGGAGGAAGGAGGGGAGCACCCCACCACAAGGAAAATAAAATGTAATTTCCAGTGGACACTGCTTGAGCCCTGAGGAACTCAAGGTGGGTGCTCCATCACTGCAATGTCCTGCAAGATGCACTCACCAAGCCTGCTCTCTATGGCTTAAAACATTAAGAGTGCTCTGTGACTGCCATCAGGCCTAGGTATCCCAGGAAAATCTTCAAGCTGTCCTACAAAAACCTTCAGTCTAACTGGGATGGCAGTCCTATGCTTTGCTTGAAGATAAGATCAAGGAGCTTAGAAAGATGGTAACAGAAATATTCAAGGCAATTGCAGAAAATGTTGGAAAGCAGTATGACGTGGAGACTGGCTGAAGGAGCCAGTCCCAAGCACCAGGTCATCCTAAAAGAGTCTCAAGGCACAGGACAAAAGCTGCCCAGCAGAAAGTCTACCTTGCAGCAGAAGAAAAACCTGCAGCTGATTTGAAGAACTTTGGGTGCTGTTGATGGGGGCTTCTGTTTATTTGTTTTTTGGGGGAGTGGGAGTGTTAAAAGAGACTAAACAAAAAGTCAGTCTCACAGTAGCTGGTTGCCTCACACAGTTGAAGATTACCTCATGGTACTACCAGGGAGAAAGCAATGGTCCCTGTTGGGTGTGACACCAGGGAATTTGCTGGTGCACAGGAACAAGAGGGACCATTGCTCACAGAGAGCAATTCTGGCAAAATGGGCTGATAACAGAAAAGGATACAAACCACATCTGACTGAGATCTCACTCCCTTGTTTACACATTCATCAAACTGCTTTTTGAGTCAAAAACCTCCTTACAGTCATATAGTCATATAGTGGATTTGCTGGAATAATTAGATAACTGCAAACCAACCAATCAACAGTGTTACAGATATTTACTAATGCCTTCAATGATATTTCATACTTAACATTTTGCAGTATCATAGATAAATATGGAAGAAAAGCCTCACACTATCAACCTGCATTTACACTAGCCTCTCAGAAGCACCACTGGCTTTTCATTTCCAGCATAAGACAAACCAAGGGTCTGGGCTGCTGTGTATGGTGAACAAAACCACACTAATTCGGATTCAGTTCAGGATCCTACTAACTCAGTTAATTCATGCTTATCTTGAGTTACCCTGTTGGAAATGACTACATGGGCTTGTGATGACTTTTCCAAGAAGTCATCCAAAATCACTTAATTTTCACCAGCTCTGAACACCCAGGAACAGGAAATATGACCTTTACAGGATCCAAGCACACAGGAATAACTGGGGGGGCCATAAGGCACACGCTGTCAGCAAATGCACCTGACATACAATGTAATTTGGAAAGAGAATAGCAAGTCTTTGCTGGCACCCTTGAAACCCTCAAAAGCCCTACCTTGTGGGCTTAGCACTTGTCTCTCCATGCCATGGGTGAGTAGATAAGAGGACCTTTTATCTTTCTTGTCTTGTGAGCGTAGCAGGGGAAAACAAAAAAGCAACAAAGCTTCAGTCAAGGTCATTCATGGAATGCAGGCAGCAACAATTAACCCATCCATGACAGCAGTGGGAAGGGGTTCAGAAGGGTCTGTTAAAGCTGGGAATGCACCCAAGCACCAAAACAATGGATCAGCAGGGTGACCCCTCAGCCAAGAAACAAGATATTGAACATCACTTCCTATTCTGCCTTCCCAGGTGCTTTGAAACACAGCAGATAATTAAGAAAAATACCACTGCCAAACTGATTTTAGTTTTAAGCTGCTTCCATGACAGAAGAACCTACAATAAGTTTAAATGAGACTTCCAGCCAAAGCTTGTTCCCACTGGCATAACTAACATCAAGAAAGAAATTCAGGTCCTTTCTCATGCTGCCTCAAGTACAAACCATCTTATTTTACCCCAGCGCATAGGAATGCTAAGCAGGTCCACTTAAGAATGCATTATTTGCTCTTGGTCATATTCTCTTGTAGTCCTGGAAGGCAAATAACATTTGCTTTCTGCAGCACATCAAACTGAATACTCACATTTGATTAGCTAGTTATGGGAGGTATCCTCAGGCTTTCTCTGCTCCTCTGCATTTTAATAATCTCTTTTTAATTTCTGTCTGATAGTTATTTTCACCCCAAGTGTATTAGTGTCTCCACACACCTATGTTAATTCCAGCACTGCAAGGAGCTGCCCATTCTTCTTTGCTGTCCTGGTCTTCCGTCTCACAGCTGCTGCTGCCATGTGAAAAGCATGCCCAGTTTGCCATCTTCAGAAAACTGGGTATTATAGACCTTACTCTTGCTTCACCCAGGCTGCTTGTTAATGCACAGAAAACTCCACAGAGACGCTGTCAATATTCTTCCACACAGCACAGTCACATCTCAAGATTTTTCACAGCTTGAGCACAGATCTGCTCAAATTATGTAACCAATCCATTAGTGCCATACAAAAAGCAATTTTTTAATCTTAATTTTCTGCAGAATGAAAAATATAATGCTAACCTTGAAATAAAGTTATAATTTGTACTTTATTTTTTTAAGCATGCATTTTTTCAGATTTTGCTTTAAGTCCCTGCTAGTACATGCACTTACTTGAAGCATTCTTATGTTAGACCAGAGGAAAGTAAACTGCACTTATCCCCTGCAGAGTTAATTCTGCACACCAACAATAAACACCCTAAGCCTGCTTCTTTTAATATGCAAAACCCTGACCTCAGATGTATATGCAATGTTGTTTGCTGGCTTCAATGAAGACAGAAGCATATTGAAGGGCAAAATCTGGAACAGAGTCTGGTTTTCCTCAGTATTTCATATAACCAGTCCACCAGATTCCTAAGAGCCTTTTTTTACCCAGGTTTCTGTAATGAGCTCTTGTGAGCTACACCTTCCAGTAAACCCTTTTCCCGCCTGACTCCAAATTTCAGAAACCTTAATTTAACTCTGCATATAAGAAGCAACTCCAGAGGCCATTTCAAATCCCACATATTCTTGTGATGCTGCTTCATAGCATGTTGCTTTTTCACAGACTTTGCTCATCCATTTGCTGCAGCATGCTGAAACAATCCCAGCCAGATGTTCAGCTCCCCAAGAGTCAGGCACATAGGAAGCTGTAGGGCACATACCAAAATCAGGGGTAAAGCAGGGATTTGGGGAAGCAGCACATGACACTGCTCTTAGAAAACAACAGGAAACCCTGGCTTAGGTGATGCAGCCATCTCACAGGTCCTGCTTACCTAGAGGGGTAACACCACACTAGGACCTTGCCACCAACCAGCAGACACATAGTATAGTCCCCAGTGCATGCAAGAAACTTCACAGATGCTGAGTTTTGGGAAATAAAAAACCAAACAAACTAAACCAGTCTGATGTAATGAATTCTCTTTCCAAAAAGAGGCTCCTCCAAAAGCAGCACTGTTGGATTTATGCTCCTTCATGAACCAAATCCACACTCAGCCTTATCAAGCCCAATTCTACACCTATGCCAAATACCCCATTCAAACAATAGAGCTGAGCACAAACCAAGGATAATTAATACAACATGAAGTTTCCTCTTGAATGCAGTAAGCCCAGGCAGGATGGAGGCAGGAACCACTGCTATAGGATGGCAGCACTCCCAGCAAGGTCCTCCTCCCTGCCAGCACCCAGGGGTGATGAGACTATGGCTGCTCAGGGGAGACAGCAGTGCATCCTCACCTCTCCTTGCTTGGGTCTGTGGCACAAAATCTTGAAGTTCACCAGCTCCCTGCCTTCTGCTTCCTCCCTTGCTGGCTGCAGCCACCCAGAGCCTGGGCAGGGCTCCAGGCAGTTCTCCCAGGCAGCACAGCAGTTTCAGCCCCTCTCCCAAGCTCACAGTGAGCACAGTCTCCCAGGGCATCTGCCAATGTTCTACTCCCCCAGATTCCCAGGAACATTGCCCTTGTTCTAAAGCACAGGAACAACAAAGCTTCACCCTCTTGCAGATGGCAAGAAGGCAAGACAGGTTTCCCCCAGCAGCAGGGACCACGGGGAAGCCTTTGGACATGTCTCAGGCATACACATAGGTCTAGCTCCCAGGCACGGGAGCAATGCTCATTTTGGGAGGGATTTGGGGTCTTGCAGATGCCTGCTGAGAATGCATTTCTATTGTGCAGAGGGTGGGACAGTGAGTAAAAGCCCTTCATCACCCAGCACAGCTTTGCACTACTTCCCTGTTTTCTGGGTGGAAGGCCAACAAGGGATAAACTGGGTTGCATGACATTATAAGTTATGACAGTAGCATTGCAGAGCAAGAAAGGTGGGTTGTTTTTTATTCCTCCAGCTTCCTGCTGTAGTTTCCATTAGGCACAGAAAAATTCAGCTAGCACGACCATTTCCAATTCAAATGATCCTGCTATACCCTCACCAGGATGACTCCCCAAGGAGAAGTTTCACTATCACTGTTGCTGGAGATTGATAACAAGAGGGTAAACACTGTATTATCCCGCTTTTAGGTGCTCAGCCAGATGCTTACCTGAAATTGAAAAGCAACCAACATTCAAAACTCCACCATCTTTTTCCAAAGTGCTTTTGACCTCTGCATCTGATTCTACATATGCTTCTTGAGATGAAGGTCGTTTGAAAGACAGACATTCCAGAAATGGTTGCAAGTGTACAGGTTACCTACAGGTCTGCTTGCAGAGGTTAAAAAGAGCAGCTGACAACACAATGTAACACTCCTGTCCAGTTCTCACAAAGCAAAACTCACAGGCAAGTTAAGAAAATATTTTAAAAGTGATACTGGACAACACGTTTTATTTCATTATACAGACCAAATCCATGAGACTGGGACATGCACCCCTCCATATGGGTGAAGTGGACAAGATGACAAAAGAAAGTCAGTACTCAACTATTTTTTTTTTCCCAGGAGGGTGAAGCCTCCAACAACAACCTAAGTGATTGCATTTCAAGTCCAAGAGTGGCCACTTATAGAAAATGGTGCTGGAGCTCCCTGCACTGAAACCAGACGGACATCCTCAGTGCAGCCACAACACAAATGTGCTTGTTTTCAACACCAAAAAATGTGGATAGAAAATAAACTTCTAGCGCCAAGCACTTCTTCTGGCTTCAGGGTGATGACAAATGCAAGCCATGCAAAGGGCAAGCTTTGAAAATAATAATTTTAACTCGTAAATAAATCAGCACACCAGAGACTATTTGAAACCATACAAAAGGTATCAAGCAGCTGGATCTCAGGAAACATCTCACCTGGCATTCAGCAGCCTGCTGTACTGAACACTGGCCTTCCCAGGACAGTTCTTGGTCCTCAAATCTCATCCCACCCACCACTAACAACATTTTGTGCTGGCCTCTGGTGTGTCACTTAGTTTACTTTCTTGAGTTTATCCATCTATAAAGTGGGAATAATTACTTTTAATTTCCTTGCAGAGCAGTTATTAGGGTTAATTAGCTAATGTCTGTACACTGCTTTGAAAAATGCAGGAGTACTCTCTCTCTCCTCTCTCACTTTGTCTATATATAAATATATGTCCTATTATCATAACCATCTGTGCCAGTGGGAAATTTTAATTGCTGAGCTAGCTCTTGGGAAAGACCTGCCATTCTGTAATATATAGGTCAGAGAACTTTGTGAACTGTGAAGCAACGATAACACATTTCAATGGGAAATGCAATGAGACATGAGGTAATGCTAAATTTGTTTCTAGAAGGAAAGTGTTTACCAAAAATCTAGAAGAAAAATTTTGGTGACCCTTCTGCGTGAACCAAGTACTAAGGAAAGGACTTGCAATCCCTCTTCAGGAAAACAGATTTATCTTCAACTAAAAAAAACTGAGAAAGCAGTGACCTGCATTTCAAAACAGAGAGGATGGGATAGCCTGAATGCTAACCTGAAGAAATACATGTGAAGGCAATTCCATTGCTAGAGAGAAACAAGTAGGTCAAAAAAAATGGCTTCCCTGGCTCTTGGCATGAAGCAAGCTCATTTCTCAAATGAGAAAATAAATGAGAGAGGAAAGGAAAGAAGTTAAAAGTCTGAATGTATGCTGGAGGTAAAACATTATAAGGTATAATGTTAAGGGAACAAACAGTAGGGGTTTTGTTTTGCTTTTAGCTTGAAAGAGTAATGGGAAACAGGTATATGTTTTCATAAATATAACCAAAGAAAATATAGGCGAGAGAATGGGTCTATTGTTCAACAAGGCAGGGGGATCACATAGCAAGAATCCAGATGGATGAAGCACTCAATAGTTATTTCCCTATGTGTTCTGTATGAAGGACACAAATGTATTTAACAAGAGATAAAACTTATGATTTAGAGAAGCCTGGAAAAAAAATAAAAATAAGAAGAAATTTGGAAGCATATCCATTTAATCAATGTGCCAAATTACTTCTATAGCAAACATCTACTGCAGTCAATGGACTTCAGGGATAAATTTAGCCTACCACTTTACAACTCAGTAAGACCAAACAACATGCACAGAAGGGATCTAAATAAACCAAATATACACCAAGACTATAAAACTGCTGTTGAGCAGTCTTGGAGCTCATATGGAACCAGCAAGATACAAGCAGTCTGGAGACAGTTTGTAGAAAAGAGGTATATGACATAGGGATGGGCTAAGACAATGAGTTAGGAGATTCCAATCAACTGCTATATTAAGAGAAATAAAATTCACAACATAAACCAGCACAATGACTAAAAGAAAAGTTCAATAAAGAAAGATTCTGCCCAGAAAAACCCGAATGTCTTCCAAATATGAATATGTCTTGGAGGAAAAGAATCCTAGATTAATTAAGCAATCTTTACTACTATTCTTATGGGATTGGAAACATACATGGAAGAATAGATAGATTTCAACAATAACCCCACAAGAACAGAGGGAATGGGGAAGTCTCTGCTCAACTATGCTAGTATAAACCTGGAAAACATTCCCCTGCTGCCATGGATTTAGCTCAGTGGAGCTGAAAGCCAAGGCTGACACGTACACCTCCCAAAAGCAAAATTTTGTGTCAAAGGCTGCAGGCTTAAGGGGACTGGGGGGATGAGAGTAGGAAGACAGGCACAACTGGGGAGATGTCACCAAGAGGATCAGCAAGTTCAGGAAGCACAGGGACTTCAGGGAAATCTGTTTATAGTACAGGGAGAGAAGAGGAAGTGAAGACAATTCATGCATAATTGAAAAAGAGCAGTATTTAGCAACAAGGCGGGGAGGGGGAGATAAAACACAATAAATGAAAAATCCTAACCAGAAATAAAGATTTCGAAGGTTATGGCAAAATTATATCAGACCACGCTGCCAGGGTGCAAACTTCCTGGTACTTAACCAAACAGCTCCTCTGTTGGCACCCTACCTCAAAATTGCTTTTTATTTGACATCATCTGCACTGCCTGCAGAGGTACTTTGTAAATAAACCATCCCTAATAACACACCAGAAAGCAAGAGCTCCCTGCAACATCATTATTATTATTCCTGCCCATGGCAGGGCAGTCAAAATAGACGTTCTTTAAGGACCTTTCTAACCCATACCATCCTATAATTCTGTAATTAAGAACTGTTCACTTCAGAGAACGCCCCATCGTGCCCAGCACATCCCTGTGCCTCACAAGTGGGACTTAACACACCCAGGAGGGGACTGGTCCTCCACAGCACCCTGCCCTTGGCTTTGAAGGGACACACGGACAGCAAGACCAACGCCCGGCATTTCCCAGAGCTAATGCATGACCCGCTCAATAGCTCTGGCAAGTTCCAGGGCATTACAAAGCCAGGCCAGGGCTGCCACAGCAGCTGCTGATCAAAGACCCACAACACGGTCATTTCTGTTTCTCAGAGAAGTAACTGCAAGTGCCTGTCGTGTACTTTGTGTTTTTAAAAGGTAGCTGTTACCTTGTCTAGGCAGGATCAGGAAAACAAGTTTATTCAGGCTCACCCGTTCTTTACAGAGTTCATGGCCCTCATGAAAATACCTCCATCCTTCATCCCAGTGTTTGGAGGTGACAGGCATCCCCACAGTGACAGCTGGGGTGGAGGGTATCTGCAGCACATCTACCCTATAATGTGACTTCTTGGGAAGTCCCCGGCCTTCCTGAGAGGCTATTCCCAACTGTTGTATCAGCAGCTCAGGGGATCAGCCTGGTGCCAAGTGGCTTATCAGGGATTATCAAAAGCTGGGTTGTTCCCCACGTCTCTTCTTAGCTGCCTTTCTCCACTCTCAGTGAAGTCCCTGGAAATCCTGCTTCCCCAAGAGCAACTACCAAGGGTCCTTCCCAGGATGCTGGACAATGCAGGCCTAGAAACAATTCCAGGTTATGAGCTGGGAGACATGGTCACATGCTGGTAAGAAATCCCTGCACCATGATGCCAAAATCCAGGTCCTTTGGTGGCAGGGAGCCTCAGCACCAACTGTCCTACCAGTCACACTGCCGAAGGAGCTGCAGGAGGAGGGTACCCCAGCCCATCAATCTTGACATCCTACATCATTGCAAATTTCCATGGCTCTGGTTAACACCAGGGGCTCTTGCAGGTCACAGGGCTGGGAAATCAGAGCACTAAGAGGAAGGGAAAATGTTTGGGAAATACACAAAGCCTGTATCAGCATGTATCTTCCAGTGACAGTACACGGACTTTCAAGATGGTCAGTGTGCTCTTTTAACCAGCTGCATGTTATTAGGAGGTTCTGGAGGTAACTCCATCACAACACATATTCAGCAACCATTTTTGAAGCACATAAGTAAGTAAAAGTGGAGCCAAAACCCACTTACCCTATTTTCACCCCCTCCACTGGTGCTACAGGGGTGATCTACTTCTTCCTTTCCCATCCCAAGCCTAGTTAGATGTTAGACATGTTAAAAGTTTATGTCTAACCCATAAGATCAGCAGAAGCAACTAACCAGAAGTTTTGTGGCCACAGTTAGGAATGAACTTTTGTGGCTCCCCCCTGTCCCTGCAGACTTCAAGTTCCATCCTATTTGAAGGATGAGATAGAAAGGATATCAAGAGAAAATTAAGGCAACTCAACCATCAGAAGCCAAACTGCAAAAGTTAAAAATTACTAAATGCCATGGACACATTTTGTGTCATCCCAAAGCAGCAGAAGCAAGAGCATCTAAAGAAAAAGCTATTTTCAGCAGCACTGATATGAATTCTGGAAAACCAGACTATGGAGTGCATCCACTTGGTTTGCAGGCCCACATGGCTACAGCAATTATCTCCACTCAGCTCACCTCTCCACACACTGGATAAAGGATGGATTTGGAAAGGATGGGAAAATACCGCTCAGAAAGAGCAACACTTTTCCCCAATTTCTAAAACCACTTCTACAAATATTATCTCCAAAGGCTATGAAATATCATTATCATAGCCCACGCTAAGCTGTGCCACCTCATAATACACTATCACCACTACACAGGACCTGTCTGGGGTAGATCAATCACCCAGCAGGGTACCAGGGACATCAGGGCATCCCAGGACACTGCAGCACAGTGGGGACAGCCCACTGCTGCTGCTTCCGACAGCTTCAGAGGTTTAAAGAAATAAATTAAGTACATGGCTAAGTTCTCCCTTTCCTGTTGCTGTTTGCACATTGTTAATGGGAGAACTCCATTTTTACAGCACTTGATGGGTCACACTGAAGAACTCACCATTTAAACCCACACTTGCTTCCATTTTTCAAAACCTCTTTTAATTCTTCATAAGATTGTACTGCACTGCCTGGCATTCCCAGCTTTGCAGTAAGTCATGATCCACAGCAATACTGGCTGCCTGTAACTCTTCATGGCTATGCCTGTAGGCATTTCACACTGAAGCCAGGGAAGTCTGAAACTTTGGGGAAATTGCAGGGAGGGTGGGGGGAGATGGCTGTTTAGATCTTCTTTGGGAAAAACATCACCTTCTGGCAGATGTTTACCCTATGGACAACACACAGGGAACACCAGAGACCATCAGCAGTACAGTAATTCCTAATTAGTAACAAATGCAAGTCAGAATATACGGAATGTACAATGTACAATAATTAGTAACACACTGCACCACACACCCTACATGACACTGTCACTAGGGCAACCTCCTGTTTGGGGAAACAGGCACAAAGTCGGACTTCCCAACACAACACAAAATTTCACTTTAAGAAATTTATTTGAAGGATACATCACAGTGAAAGTCAAAGAACATCCAGGCTGGATGTTGTGCCTCAGGCAAAAATCCCAAATCAGCCCCACTACTTTCCATGGCCTGTAGATTTTAAATGAAACCACACAATCAAAAATCAGAAGTGAAGCAGAAACCTTGTGAAGAGACTGCTCCCTGGGACAGCTTGGGAGTGCTGCCTTGGACTTCACTAGGAAGATGTGCTGCAGGCACAAGGCCGTGTCACAGAGTGCCTTGGAGGAACACGACTGCAGAAGGGACATGGCCACGGGAGCACCGGGAGAGACAGCTGCCGCTACCGCTTCCAGCCAAAAGCACGGCAGCTCCCGTTCCCGCCAAGTACAGCGGGAAGCACCCCGACATGTTTTCTGCACCCACTCACAGCTTTTTTGACACTGCTCTTGCCTCCACTGTGTGCACTTGGAAGCAAGAGAGAGGCGCTGGGAAGGCAATTCGCCTGTAGAAATGCCTGCCTTTCAGAAGCCAACCTTTTTGCTGTCCTGCAGTAAATACATGGGTAAAATAAGCAGTTGGCCTCGAAAACCGCAGAAACTCTCAAACACTGAATGGATCTGCTGCAACGTTCCTGGGCACCACACAAAGCTGGTCCTTCCCTCCAGGTGGCCTTAAAGGAGTGGGAGGAGAGACATGCAGCAGATAAACTGTGGGGTTTGACTACACTGCTCCCCAGATACATTACATTACATATGGGTGGAAGGGTTTTATCCCCCTGTTCTGTGTTTCAATCTCAAATTCATCCTGGCCCTGACTTACAGATGAGGAAAGGGAGGAGTGAAGGTGGCAGAGGGCAGCACCTAATGTCATAATACCTGCTCTAACTGCAACTGCAGAGACCAGTCCAGCACCATCCTATCAAGAAACATGGGATAATCTGACTCAAGATGCAGCCCCTACTTGAGGAAGAACAAGACAGAGGGGGGAAATCATTCCCATGGAGTTCAGCTGGTGCAGGGTGACAGAAGGGAAGGACTGGAAGGAGCCTCCAGAACTCACTCCACACACAGAAATTCAGCCACTGTTTTTGTCACAGGAACATTACTCATTCCTTCCTGCTTCCCTTGTCTTTTGTTACAGATCACAAACCCAACATCTACAACAACTAAAGAAGCAATTATGGGCACGTCACTGAAATACTGCAAGGACAGAACTACTCCAAATTCACAGTGCACCCTCACTGCTTGCTGACAATTGTACTTGCTGCAGGCCTGACTCTGTACCAGCTCACACCCTGCAAGGGGGTGGAGCAGCATTGGCTCAGGTACCATCAACACCTTGCAAACAAACCATGGAGGCGGATGCTGAGCCAGGTTTTCAAATGCGGGCAGCACAATATCATTTGCCAAACCCATGCAATGAACAACTGCGTATTTTCCTTTGAGGCACATCAACAGCTGGCCCCACAGAAGAAGTGATCTAAGACATCTGCTACCCACATTTTGGGGGGGGGGGGGGGGCGGCGCTGAGTCAATATGAAAGCCACTCACACCAGTGTTCCTGAGCAACCAAAACTGAAATTTCATTTAGTTGGTCAAACAGATCTCTTAATTTCCACAGTGCTGCTGGCTAGCAGACAGCAAGCAACCAAATAAAAATGCGGACATTTAAATTTCAGTCAAATTTGATCCTTGCAATGCAGACATATGCACCCTTCATCCAGGCACATGCATTTTCCAGAGGAATAATGATACATTGCAAGGGAGGAGTCTGCCTGTCTGTGTTGCTTCAGGTATTGATCCTGACTCCCAAATAGCATCGTCTCAGGAAAGCAAGGTTATTCCCCTTCTCCAGGTATTTTTTTTTCTGGATAGATGTCTTGGCCTGAAATGTTGTTCCGATTCCAGGCGTCTTTCGAGGTTCAGTGCACGTGTGCAAGAACAGAAGGGGCAGTGTCCCTTGTTACCACAGTATGGTAATTGCAATTCCTGCAGGGATCCACCCTTCTTTGCCACTTCCCTTAACTCTTACCTTCTCTCAAGGAATCACTCACATGCCTGGAGGACAACACACCATGCATAAATCTCCCCTCAGTTTCCTCCAAGTTTAGTCATTCACTTCACACAAGTCAGAAAACATATTTGGCCTTTTATTACCTTTATTTAAAGACCATAAATCCCTCCTTCCTTCTCTGGAGGAGCCAACAGGACTTGTTAAGCCTTCTAGTTCCCTCTGCTGCCATAAAAAGATGCAGAGTTTCCGAATGTGACCAGCTGCTGCACAGAGGCCCTGCTACAGTCTTGGAAAACATCCAGAGTTCACGGACCTCCCGAAAACCTCCCCCGGGACGGTGCCAGCCTCACGGACTGCTGGGATGGGGGACATGGTGCTGGCAGCAAAGGTCACCTCTGAGCAGAGAGGCTTCCAAAGACCCTCCTCTTGGCCCCAGGTCTTTGGAAGCAGCTAGGCTTCAGAGGCGACTGTCCACACAGTGCACAGGGCTGAAAGGAGTGGTCTGGCTCTGCAATGGAGATCAAGAAGTCAAAGCACTTAAGCTTTTGGTTTTGACTAGGCTTCCATGATACCATCTTTGAAAAGACCAAAGCCAGGCATCCTGCTCACAGAGACAGAGAGACCCCATCTCCCCAGAAACCCTACATGGTTTCCACCTGGCAGAGCCCAGCGTTGGTGCAGGGCACTGAGCCAGGTTGGGCATGTCAGGAGATGTACCATTTCCATATGCAAAGGCAGTACCTACCCTTATTTTACATCCCTTCCAGCTTCCCAAGAGTCAGGGAACAAGCTCCCACAGTTAGGCAGCTCTTGCTGCACCAAAATGAGAGGCATCAAACTCCCTCCCTTAGATAGATACAGCTGCACTTGCCACTGGTGCTCTCCTTCGTGAGAGCAGTGAGGTGACAGCAAGCCTCAACATCCCCAGACTGAAATCGCTGCACAAGTACAAGGTTGGTTCCTACATGCTCGAGGGAGGTGGTGTTTCCCAACACTACATTTACACATGTAAAACAGAGGCAAATTGGCACTAGCTGACAGCTTATCCAGCACCCTGAGGCAGCAGGACTGCCTCAAATGACTCCCTGTCAGAAAATTGCTTGCATTCACTGGGAGAAGGCATTTGGTAACCTGATGGCAACAGACTGAGAGCATTTGCTGTATGTGGAGACCATCCTTAAGCTGCCCTCAAAAATGAGTGGCACACCAAAGCAGTGACATACTATGTGCTAATGTCCCCACCAGTCACTCATTTCAAGTGTGTGTATTATAGACAGCTTCCATCAACAGCTTCTACCAACAGCAGTGCTTCAGAAACAAAGCCTGGTATCACTGACAATTGTCTAAGGAGGGAAGTACTGTACAAAAGTTCAAATATAAAATGTTTTTCTCCAACAAGCACACTTCAGGAGCAGAAACTGCAGTAAAACACAGTGATTAACACAAGTACGTACATCTAGGTCAGTTCTCAATAACTCGAGCAGAGACCAGGTCACAGACTCATTTGGTGGATGAGTTCTTTCTCTTATCTTTTTTTTTTTTAACACAGTTATATTGACTTCAGTGGATCTTTCCCACTCTTCAACCACTAGATCTGCCTGGTGATATATTTACCTACATGAAACTGAAGACACTTTCCCTCACACTAATGATAAGACTAAGAAAGATCATTGTAGCACACCACCAGATCTTAGAGGCAGAAATGTCAGGAAGGTTTACAGTAATACTCGAGGTCATGAAACTAAATTGTGCTTTCATTACCAGCTGTGGAGTTTTGGGCTTGGACCTGCTGCTCAAAGTCTACAGACAGGGTAAGGGAAAAATCAGCCAGTATTTCCATCCTTCTCTGTAATTTGAAACCACTGAGACATATCTCAGGGTATAAATCACACAGCTCTATAAATAAAATAAATTACAATTTTGTGCTCTTTGGAAGAAAGCTGACACCAAATTCATGTAGCAAATCCAAGAAAAAAATAAGCCTGGCCCATGGCCCAAGCACGTAAGAAGCTCCCCCTTGTTCCCAGGGAGGAAGCTTCACCACCACCATTAGTTTGCCATTCCCCTGAGGACTTATATCTACAGGTAGTGTACAGTACACTAAAGGTCTGTCTGTACATAGCACCTCCAGGTAGAGCCAAGTATTTATTACCAGAAAGTGCTACCAGCAAAAATCCTGCAAATCCCCATGAAAGGCTGAGCTCTTCTTTTCAGGTAGATAAATGAGAAATCTTCCCAGTTAAGTCCCAAGATCACATCACATGGATACCTACAACTATTTCTCTCAGATACTTGCAGTATCCCATCTTTTAAACACTTGCTGCCAGTTGTATGAACTGATGTATGACCTCTCCCTGGCAGTTTTTTTTTTTTTAAAGAAAAGCTGCTACATACATATTTAAAAGCAAGTAACCCACTACCAGAAAAAAATACTTACTTTTGTATAAGCCAATTATCCTTTGTGGTAAAAAGATCAGATAAACACAGTTTTGAAAGTGTGTGGTTAGAGAATGATTAAATGTATCATTTTAGCTCTTTTATAACAAATTAAAAGATGAGACCGAAGAATTCTTTCATTTCATATCACTAAATAGATCTCCCAACAGAAAATTGTCACTTAAAATCTCTTCATAAGCATCCTTTTCAGTTTCAAAGTGGGGGACAAAAGTGCATTATAAAGTCCTTAAGAGAATTTTATTGCCTCTATTCTCTATCCCCCCTCCCACCCACAGTACATAGCAAAGAAAGCAGGAAAACACCTTGGAATCCACCAGAACAAAACCAGCCAGAGCTCTGCCTGCCAAAGACACCAGGATCCTTGGCAGTGCCTATAACCCACCCTGTCAGGAGCCAGAGCTGCAGTTCCTGTAAGCCTCTGCCTTCTCTACTTGATGCAAGTGTGACTGTTCAGGGACTTCACATGAAACATGAATGAGCACGTGGGGACGCATTTATCAAAATCCTAGCAGAATGGGAAGCTGCGTTTATCACTTTGTTTTTAAGAAAATGAGTTTTACATGGTGGCACACGCCTGCCGGTTCCTCCACCATATTTCAGCAGCCTTCCAGCTCAGGGGCAGATTTCCACGCCCTCTGGACAACAACAGCACAAGGGATAGCCACAGTTATGGACCCTGGGAAAACTCCAAGTGCTATGGAAACCAGAGATTTAGGAGAGACTACATCATTTTCCCCCATGGACAGGAAGGCTGGCAGCAAGCTGAGCTTCTGTCAAGCACTGGAGAAGCAACGCAGGAGGGTGCTGAATGACAAAAAGACAGAAACAGAATTCATCAACCCAACCCAAACACATAGCCACTCTCCACCCCCGGGTTTTGGTCACAATTGAATAAAAGACAGAGACTACTCACTGTCTGAGCAGCCCACCCTGCCTCATGGCTTACTCTGTCTTTCCCCAGGGTCTCCTCCCCACACCATACCTGGATATCACCAAAGGGGCCACCAGCTCCTTTTCTCAGTGAGATCAAACCTTTCCCTGAGGGTACAGCACTCAGTCAAGCACCACATCTCAGACAAATCCAGTGATGTTACCTCCACCCAGACCTCAGACCTGCTATCCACAATCCCATGGGGAAACACATCCAGGCAAAGCCTTGAAGCCCACAGCCCCTTCACAGCACTTTTCCCCCAGGTCAACTCCCACGGTTGTCACAAAACTTGGGTGTAAGAGAGCAGAGCAGCAGCCTCTGGCACACTACTACATGTTGAACAGGGATACCCACTCCCATCATGAGACACATTTTTATTATTTTCCTGCAGAAAACCCAAAAAGAGCGGGGACAAACTCCTTGGATGGAGGAAGTTGAGCTCAAATGCCCTGCATCCACTTCTAATAGAAATTGTTTGCAGCACTTAATTGCAAGAAAGCCACAATTAATTGTGCTACAGTATCAGTAAACACACTGGTCACATCATTAGAGCCCATTATTCTTCCCTCCAAGAAATTACATTATTACATTATTGATGCAGCAATCCAGTGTAATGAAGTGCTTTGCATCCTTCTTTCTGCTTTACACCAAGTTCACAGTACTATAGCCCTGATACCAAATTTAGTGAGGGTTGTTTTGTTTTTTTCCAGTAGGTCAAAAATTCCAGTTAACAACCTAAAAACAGCTGCACAAGAAGTTAAAACACCTGTGCCTAATCAACTGCAAAGGCTTGGGTTTCTACTTGATACAACTCAAAATTACAGCTATTTCTAAATACTCTGCTTCAACAGTGAGTATTTTTACCTCATATTTTTACTTGGACAGACTATTTTCAGAAAGGCATTTGAGAGAGATTATGCCAGAAAGCAGTAAAATAGCAAGCAAGCTGCTTATGTAAATACAGAACTTCTCTAAACTTAGGGGGAAAGAAAAGGAGCAGTATCCAGAAGGTCACCACTCCTAACGAGGAGAGCACATACGAAACTCTGGGAAGGAAGAGTTGCCCATGTCAAAATGGCAAAAGAAAACCTAGAGAAGTGATCATGAAAGGAGCTCAGAACACCAGAACATTCGGTCCTGAGGCTCTTACTCATTCACAGGAGTCCTGAAAGCAATAAAGGTTTATTCGTGTCAGTTTGCAGTGCCCATCAGCACCCAGTGGCTCTGCTGCACAAACGACAGTAACACCCACCACATCTTGTGCAATGCCTGCAAAGCCTGGCCAAGCAAAGCTTTGGCTAAAACACAAACCAGTAGTTCCTCTGCAATTATTAATACAGGATTAATATAATCTTTAGAACCAGTCTCCATGTGCATAACCCCAGCATGTTGTTTCCCAGCCACTCCTTTGCAATTATGCAGTTCCACAAACCCTCACCAAGCTGGGAAAAGGAGAGGGCTCCTTAGAGTAACTTTAAATTTACTCTTTCAGTGTTGCATCTTGGCTCTCTGCAAAAAATTCAGAAGTTGCTCAAGTTCCTACTTTACCACTCAGTCCCTTGCATGGTGCAATCACAGAATCCCCAGGTGCCTTCTTTCTGGACCAAATGCCACCACTGTGATTGACTATCACTGCAGAGAAACAATTCCCAACCCCCAAATTTCATTATCTTTTCTGCTGTTCTGTTCTTTCTGAAAATCAGGCTACGAAACTGAACTAATTAATCCAGGCTGTGAGAATGTTTTACGTGGGTGCTGAATTGTTTTAGTTTTTCCTTACGCCATGGTCAACATTTGTGTTTAAATATCAACAGCTTTTTCTGTGTATCAGTGCAATACCAACAACACTGCAAACCTCTAAAGGAAGAAAGATCAGAACTCACCCGATGATGCTTCTCAAGTCACAGTCAAGGGGAAAATTAAACTTAGAAGTCCTCATTTTCTTAACACCTCTTCCTTCTAAGTGCTGTCTTTGTCCCCAAAAAAGGATGTTTCCCAGGGACTCACCCAACTCAGACCCTACCAGACCAGAAAATGTGTAAATCCCAACCCTAAAGACACTAGTGTCTGCACTCCACCCTCTCACTCCAGACAGGAATGTCTTACCAGCACCTTCAGAAGTATGCAACATGGATTGCACAAGCAGACAATGGTACAGGTTCAAATCTGCTCAGCAGCCAGCTTTGCAGCCAATTTTGCAGTTGGGGTGTGTTTGCACTTTTTGCATGACAAGCACCTATTAAGCAGGCAGCAGCCTGGTTCCAGGTAAACTTCCAGGGAGTCTCAAAACGTAGTTCTAGGTTGGGCAAATCAGAGCCATCTAATCTCAGGCTGACAGAGGGGGTGGACAGGGTCCCATCCAAAGGAAAACCTTGCCTTGTGTCCTCACTCAGTGAAAGAAGTCACCTGCAATAGTGGCTGACACCTGAGCATCCAGCCCCAAACCTTAGAAAACGCTTTGTGACTCATCAGCTCCTGCTTCACACAGCCTGTAATTAGAAGCTCAACAGCTCTGATAAGGCAATGTTCTCCCACCCATCTGGTAACTCGAGTCCCTCCACAACTCAAGCTCCATCTTGTGCCTTTTTCTCCCCATGACATCCCTGGTCAGAGGAGGCAGAGTGGGCAGACATCAGCATCCCCATCTGCTCTGGTGGTTTGAGGGCTCTCATCATCACAGGTCTCCTTATAAAACCTGCCAATTATCCCACGCATAGGCAGTTTCTGTGTGCTGAACAGAGGTGACAGCCCATACATCCTTCCTGAAGATCAGTTAGACTATCTGTACAGTAAGGAGGAATGAGTTTTGGCTAGGGTGTTTTTCTCCTGTTGTATTTAATCTTGCCTTAGAACCCTTCAGCGACCACAGTCTAACTGCTGATGTGCATCAGACAGACAGCACCACCAACTTACTTATCTTGGCTTCCAGCACTCTGCTGCAAGAACATTGATACCTAAATTCAGCATCCCTTGAGTTACATAGGTGTTTGTGTCATTCCTGCACTCAAACCTGTAAAATATTTCGAACTAATCCTTGTCTTACCCATCATCTACCACACACACTCTCTAAGATGGAAGCAAGGCATCGTATGCATTCCCATAGGCAGGTATTTTTCATTTAAAAAGTCTGCACATTGCTGGTGTCTGTTCCTGCACCCAGCCAGCTTGCAAAGCTGTCTTCATTCTCCAGAAACAGAAGGCAATTCTTTTGTGAGCACACTGGTATAATGAAGAACTAGTTAATAGGTAAAGCACAACAGCAAAGCAAGAGCAGGTCCTAACTGCTGAGGGACAGCTGTGCTTGGAGCTGGGGTTTTTTCCCTGTTAAAGGACTGCATACTTGGAAACTCTTCCTCCTCCTCCTTACTGAGAGCATGCCAGATAATTAAACTGAACCTCTTATTTTTAAAATCTAATTTACTTTAGAAAACCTACACTGCTGGACTATTTTTAGAATTTTTCTTATGTGGGCCAGTGGAAATAGGCTAGAGCCAGGTAGCATAAGGCCTTACAGGCTGTGCTGTGCAATCTTTAAGCTGAACACCATTAATCAGTGAAACAATGGGGAAAAAAAATCCTTTCAAATTAGGAGCAAGTATCTGCAGTGAGGTACTGATACTCATCTTCAGTTTTGGAAAAGCTTATCTTAAGCAAACCTGCATCTGGGCCTACAGCTTTGACTCATTTGAAAATTTCTTTAATTTTTAATTCTTTAATTCGTTATCAAATGTAAGAGCTTTTCTTGGTGTTTGACAGGCTGTCCTTACCACCAAAATAAGTGGTAATGTTGCCCAAACAAGGACTACAGGATTGGATTTAGCACTACCTTTGGAACAGCTTGTATCACACAGCACCCTGCACAAGACATGCATTAGAGAAGTTAAATAACACAAGTAGCACAGGGATACTTTTTCCAAAGTACGGTGTTCTGTGACCCTTATTTTATAAGCATCTAGGGAAATAACAGCATCAGAGGTACCTGCACCTAGCCTCTAGCAGTTGTCTTTGGTATTTGGCAATCCAGAGCAAAATAATCTACCTACCCAGACTTCCAGTGAATGATTCAGTGAAACTACTTTCTGTGATATGCTGGCATGCAAAGAAATGCCCCTGTATTGCAGGGCGAAAAGAATCTTCTTAGCCTTCTCCACAAAAAAAAGCATCTCAGTGGGTAGCCAAAATGACTCTGACCTCTGAAATCTCTCTCATTTCTGCTGGCAGCACTTCCCACTGAAAGTCTGGGAGTCCAGCACGCATCCCCAGGCATCTGGCCCACCTCCCCAGTGGCAGCTTGCCTTGCTGCCGGCCACATTCACTGCTTAGAGGTGACAGAGAACTGAAGATGCTCCAACTGGGGTGAAGGACCTGCAGTCTGGGCAGTACATATGGCCCACAGCACCACAACCTCTATTTTTCCAAATCCCTGGTGGATAACATCCCAGAGACAGGCTTGCAAGACTTGCTTAGCTCTTTGCAAGAAAAAGCCAATCTTCCCTGATTGTAGCAACTCAATCGCAGCCAAACACAACACATAAGCAAAGGCACTACAGCCCAGCAGTGTTTATCCAAAACTAGCACAGGGCCAGAGAAACTGCAAAACACTGCAGGATGCAGTTTCCTTCAATTATTTGACTGCCTCAAAAATGCAAATACATTCAACATACCTCTGCTGCAACCCCAGCCCTGCTCACTTCCCCCACCTGGGAGCAATATTTCATAGCAGCGCAATTTAAAAACAGGGTGATTTTATGAATTTTAAAGCCTCAGAGTCTTGCAGGTCCAGGTGCTACTCCACATCACTTGAGGACAGAAATCCAGTCCTCGAAGAGGCCTCTCCTCTAATCTTTTCAGGGGTTCGTGTTCACCAGCTCACTCACCAGCCCATCCCAAGACCTTTATGGCTGTGTGAAGTTCATGTACTGCTCACATGAGCAAGGTCTATGCATAAGAGCTCTGGAAAAGCCACGTAAGGCTGTGAATTTGCTGACCCAGAAGTCTTACCAGTCCCTCACAGCTCAGCTGCAACACCTCCATGTGCTCCTGTCTCCTGGCGAGCATCCCAACCCCTCTCACACATCCTGCAGCACTGATCCCTTCCCGCACTTTGGCTTTCAGCTGCCTTCAACCACCACAGAAAGAGCTTTATCTGCCTCCTGTGCTTCCATGCAGCTTTTTTATCAACATCCATTACCACCTGAAGCACTGTGGCAGGAAGAGCTCAGTCCCCAAGTGTCACGCCAGCCGAGTTCCCACCAAGGAGATCAACATTGCACCAAGCGCCAACATCAGTCAGCCACACACCACTGCCCACAGGGATTCACACCACGCTTTTAAATGGCCTGGAACCAACTGGGGTGAACAAGTCCTTCTTCCCTTATCCACCTCTGCCAGCTTGATTCATCAGGCACACAATCACCTGTCCTGAGGTCTCTTGGTACAGGGAATATGATTTTCTTTCTATTCCATATTACTAATCCAGTATTGTTTAAAACAAGTGAAAGACTATTTCTTTTCCTTATCAGTGATGAGCCAAGAGAGTCCCTGTGGGAAACTTCAAGTCTCTTGGCCACCTTTTCAGCCTCCAAGCTGGTCCACGTATTTACCACCAGATATCCTCTTACCATACTATAAAACCTCTTGGGTTGTTTTCAGGAACAATTACACCAAAAAACGGTACTCCTTACTATGAACTCAACCTAGGAATCAAGGAAGGGGATAAAATACCTCAAGATGCCAGGCACCTCTTCAGTGGAGCCCAAGAAAATAGTCATGTCCCATAAGCCATGCTGTAGAACTTTCTCCTTAGCCACAAACTGCCAGAGTAAGGAAGTGTGACGACTCAAAAGCATCAGCACATCATGTTAAACTAATTAAAGTAACTGAGACAAGTCTCAGCAAGGTGTCAGCATGCCTGTGCTCCATCCTTGCTGCTGAACTGATCCATGCCAGCGGTGGCTCCTTCTTCTTCAGCTGCTCCCAGGAACATGCCCCTCATTCCCTGCTGTCAAAACAAGTCAACAGCTGCCTTCTCACTGACTCATTTCACCTGCCCAGTGCCCTCCTCTCTTCTGTTTTTGAGAGAGAGAAATGCAGCCCTATGGAAAGCAAAAGGAGTGACCAGACATCAGATTATATCTCCTTACATACTTCAACAGCAGGATAACTATGTTACCTTCTGGGAAAATAGGAAGCTTATGCGCTGCCAGACAAATGTGGCCACTGATACTCTTTATTGTAGGAAACCCCTGAAAGCAAGGGCAGACCAAGAACCAACCACATGTGACCATTTGACTGGCACAGTCCTTCATCACGTCTGTGTTTTTTTCAGGCTGTCTAATTGAACTCTTCTGGCAAAGTAGCCAGAGGTTAATAAGCTGGCTGTGCAAGCTCTGGGGTAATTTTCACTTTATGTCTTTTAAAATCTTTAAAATACTTATCAGGTACGTAACAACTGTAATTATAGATTTATACAGAGATGGTGCAGTGTGTTGCTTTCAGCCAGCAAGCAAACAAGGACAAGAGCAAAGAAAGAAAATAGTCCTTACTTCTTTCTTATGCCTTGCAAAAGCCTCCTACGTCCTGAGAAAATAGCTTGCAGACAGAGCAAAGGGACTGGCAGGATGGCACCACTGTCAGAGCTGGACATGATGGCCCAGCCTGGCAGACTGAGGCAGCAGGAATCTTGAGCCTGGGCAAGTGAACAGGCACTGGTGTGATCCACCATCCACCAAGCATCCACTTCAGCCCTCACAAGTACACAGTACGCCAACCTGCTCAGGGACATGAATGGTGGCAGTGCTGCTGCTCATCACACTCATGGCCAGAAAACACAGCCTGCTGATGAACTCCCTCATCCATCCTCTCCTTGTTTTTCCTGTATATCCTTTGCTGGGCCAGCAACAGAAATATTTTGCATGGAAGTTGCTAATTTCAGCAAACCACCTGAAAGGAAGCCCCTCCACTCTTTCTGCAGTACACATTGGCCAGAGGAAATTTCTCCAGGCAGAGGACTTAACTCCTAACACCCATGTGCTACAGGAAACAGCTCTCTCCTCCTCTGGTGTCATCTCACTGAGCAGGGCTTTCTTCTTTCACACCTGTAGTAGGGGAAAGGTGAGGAGAAGACCAAAAAGCTTTGTTTCTAACTTCTGAGATAGGAGAACTCAACCCCTAACCAGGACAGGGGAGAAAGGACCCAGGCTGCAGATGTTCCCAGCCACTGCACTATTGGGTATTTACACTGGACAATGTGGAACGTTTGTGACTGACAACCAACTGCTTGGTATGACACACACTGCAGAAACACCAACACACCAAGAGTGGTGTCTTTCTCATTTTTATTAACTTTGAGCAGCAGAAGAGAAAGCATTTGCAGCAGCATTAGGAAAAGGCACAAAGTTGTCCCTCATGCTCACCTGCACCTTATGTCATCAGCTCACAGGATGGCTGAAAAACTACATGAAGCCTGTCAGCACTCAGCAGAAAAGCCAGGAACCCAATATACTGCTAAAAATATGCTGTTATTCCCTTAACATACTCCTTGTATACACAATTCCATTACCCAATCATCATTTCAAAGTCTCATTTACATCAGAAACTAAGTAATGTAGATGCAGCATGAAAACTCCCTAGCGTGGCCAAGGTTATAAATGCTATTAAGGTACTTTCCAACATGACAAAAGGAATAATCATATTGGCAAACATAAGCTTTATGATTATCCTGGGTGCTTCTGGTATAACTATTTCTGGGATTTTTTTTTTCTTAATGTTAGACTCATAACTGAAACAAATTACATGAATCAAAACATCCAGAGGGGAAACAAATGTTCACCAGCGAGTCAGTCAATCTCACAATGGATCCCCACTTCCCATTCCCAAAATTGCTCCCTTCTCAAGGTGTCCTCTGAAGGCAACAGAGGTCTTTGACAAGCACACACAGGCTGATTATCCTTCTGTCCCACTCCTGCCAGCACCACGTGTCAAAGCAACCCACCCCACTACAGAGAAGGAGCACGGCTTCCCCACTGCCATCCCAGCTCCCACCAGCATCGCTGGCCAGAAACCACAAACAGGCAAAATCTTCTGCCCTTTGGGAATTCGTCCCCTTCTCCCTCCCATATGGAGAGGGGACAAATTCACAACTTGTTCAAAGAAAGTGTAGAAGTTTGCTTAGGAGGTTGTCAGGTAAGAGAATCAAGCAAAAATACACATCATGTCACCACCCATGTCAACCTCTTGGCATGGGACTCAAGTGCCCTGGAATAGATGGGAAAAACAAAATAGCAAATGTGTCGAAGCATAAAGCACTTATAAGAAACTTCAACTATACTATTATTTTTAACAAGCAAAAATACAATGGAAATGTAACAGGGGGGTGGGGGGAAGGATACCCTTGAAATTACAGTTTAAAATAAGGCCAAGAAAATAGCATAAAATTCCATTTTGTGCCCAAATATACCCCTATCGTCTTAGCTGAAATAAGTTTTACATTGATTTTTGCACTGCCCCTAAGGCCATAATGGCATCCTGAATGGTTCAATTACAGCAAAAAGCAGAGAAATAACAAGTAACAGTATGCCTGCCAGTAAAAGAAGGGTATGGTCTCTGCACACATGTATGTATACATATGTATTGAAATTTAAAAGCATTTATTGATTTGGTTAAGATGTGCTAGTATATTGGTACTCTCATTTGCTTAGAGTCCCCCTAGTTCTCCTGAATTAGAAGAGGCCGAGGTTAAACTGAGGTTAAACATGTCAGCCAAGCCTGACCTAAGCCCGGGTTTCTAACTAGTTTGATTTCCTTCACTAAATAATATTAAGAGGAGGAAGAAACCACAGGGACGTAGTTGGGTTCCAAATCACTATTTTTAGAACCTGTATATAAACAGACAAGGCAGAGCTGTGCATGCTGACTCCTCCACAGAAAACTCCACCCTGTGATCCCCCAGCTCCCCGGCTGTGTCCCTCCAACCACAAGTCCTGACACAAAGACATGGAAACCCCTGAAGACGGAAACAGGAAAAAACAATTTTCTTAACTCTGCATTAATTCAAGTGTTGTCTAATATCATCTCTCCTCCCAGTGAAAGAGGACCTCCATAAAACCAAGTATTTAAGCTATTTGGACCTGCCATTCGAGCCCCCTGGTAAAACAACATACATGGATTTACTCCAGTGATCTGCACTGATCCAAGACCTGGGGAAACTTCCCATTCATCTCAAATCACTTCTCAGATTTTTCCTAAAAGTAATGGTTTTATAAGCAATAAAGAAACTAAAATAATACTGCTTAAACCACAGAGGTGCCAGCATACTGCCTTTCATTGAGCATGCAGTATTTTTCTCCCACTGTTCCAAGGAAAATAACACTCCATGCAACTGTTACAGGATGTAAAACGTGCAATGTGCTGTTCAGACCGAGCTCGTAATTGAAACATTTAAGCATCAGTGAAATCCCAAACGTAAAGTTTTTAATTTTCATTCAGCCATTATGTTAAAATTCTGGGGGGAGTGGAAATTACTACCTCAGAGTGCTTTTAAGGTCTGTTCTTTCTGATATAGCAATCAGAAAGATAAGCTCAGTCAATATGCCAGCCATCCTCCAGCAGCTCGCTGCCAGTGGCATCGCCTGCTTTGCCTTTGTCATCAGTGCCCTGTCCCACAGAAGAGGTTACCAAGGGGCTTATCAAGAACTCATGGCCTGCTGCCTGCAACAGGAAAGACTGCCACTACCTTCATCCACAGGCTTTCGACTCTGCAAGAGCAATGAGCAGGCTCCTGTTGGAGAGTGGGGCTCCCAACAAGGCAGCTGTCCAAGCTCAGACCAAACACACCCAAAAGAAGCCCAGCAAGCTCAAGGGCCACAGAAAGAACCAGCTCAAACATCTCTGTCTGAAGGCACATGACCATCATTTATAGGAAGGAGAAGATTATCTTGCAATACTGATCTTATTCAGTAGCTTCCAAGATGACTGAGTATGACATCACGCTAAAAAACCTCAGATGAAACCACTAAACATTCTGCAGAACTTACAGAGAAACCCTGAAAGCCTGTTTTGTGTCTTGCAGATGCTCAGGTCATCTTCCCCAATGCTCATGTTCACAAACTCTGTTAGAGCAATCTTGGACTGCATCAGGCACAAACTCATGTTCCTCACATAATTGTATCCCATGATCTTCACAGGTTGCCTGTTTCACAGTCTGGATGAATTTTACGGTGTTGAATTTTGCCTGTAAATTGTTTAAAGGTTTGACTTTTGCCTCCCTAAGAGAGGCACCTCCCCCCACAAAAACCTGCCTGCAGATAAGGTACTGCTAGAGAGTTTGCTTTTGCACTGCTTTCCATCCCCCACCTTCACTCATATCACACTGGACATGGTACATCCAGAAAGGACTCCACCACCTCTTCTTGTCCACACCTGATGGACCAAATCCACCGATTCCAGTGTGTGTTCACAAGCAACCCAGCTGGGAAATAACACCCCAATTTATTGAACCTCAAGAGTACAAGATCTGTATCTTCTGGAGAGGTGCGAAGAGATGTGAGAAGTCTGCTACCTGTTAAGTTGTGCTATCATGGTGTTTCAAGTACTGAGGACAGAGGAAGGATGAGCTTGTGGTTAGGTCACTAAATAGAGATGCAGCTTCCAGCAGCCCAAGCCTCCAACCACAGACCACCCTAACAGTTTCAAGCCAGTCAAATAATCTCTCACATCAGATTTACCCACCTGTTTTGAGTGCCTGAGAAGGAAACATTTGCAACCAAACATGGAGCACTCAAGACATCGAAATGGTGAGGTCTATATAAACAGATACATACCTCACTGGTGAAGAAACAGACCGATGTGTTTAATGGTTTATAATGCCTAGCTTAGATGCCTTTAAAAGTACTTAAAAGCAGGCAACACACCCTTGAATTTAATCTAAATAAACATTAACAGCAGTAAAAAAATGGCTTTTACTGTAAGGAGGCCTGGCTCTTGCTTGCACCTATAACTCTAAATATACTTAACAGGATCCCAAACTATGCATTATAAGATGTTAAAAAGCAAAACAACATTATAGACATTTGCACAGAAAGCAGGGAGACATAGAGAGAGAGGCAAAACAAAATGGACAACTTGCTAGGGTCTGATTCAAGCATCTTAGAAAAATGCTATTTGCTCAACTCAGGACTGAGCTACCAAGGAGGTTTGTGACCGCTAAACATACAATAAAATGGAGATTAAAACTGTTTTGTGTCCCTAGAAGGGAGATAAATGAGGGTCAGAATGAAGTTCATTTAAATCCACTGAGCTGATACAGAGGGAGTTAGAGAGAGCCGCAAAACAAAATGAAAGGCTCAGTAGGAGCCTGCACAGCCAGTGCTGCAATGTCAGAAACACAACACAGTGGCATCTGAAACCTACAGGCACTGTAGCAGGACTCAAGGAAAAAAACAACGGTGGCACTCCAGGGGAAGCCATGCCTGCCTGCACCAGCACTGGAATAACACACCAGGGTCCTACAACACAAGCCCCCGAGAGCAGATGCATTTTGAGGGGTGGCTCAGCGAAGCCTCTGGGGAGGACATCCGCTGCTGGAGTAAAACCACCAGAGGAACAGAACTAAGCAGCATCTATTTACAGCAGGGAGCAGTATCTGCCCCTTTTGCTCCCACCTGGCATCCTCCTTTGGGTCTCCTATGGGATAGAAGGTGCCTTAAGACAATAGATAATTAGCAGTAATGCATCCTCTGTGGCTATAACAACTTAACAAGGCTTATCTGGAGACATGATCTAGGCTTCCAGTTAACCTTGTTCTCCCAGTTCTCTTCCTCTTCCATACCCCCCCTCCCCAAATATTTGCATCTCAGCTTGTCGGGTATTTTAAATTTAAGCTTAATAAAAGTGTTTGCATGTGTCTGTGCACGCTTAGGAGAAGGTATGAAAAAACCACCCTATTTTAACTCTGCCTCTCCATATCACGTCTCGTTCCATTTTCCCTTCCCTGACAAACAGAGGGAGCTGAATTAAGGAACATCAACTTTGGAATGCCGCTCTACCGAAGGATAACTTAACAAAAATATCAGATTCATCGTTTAAAAAACGAAGTGAAAAAATGCCCAGGAAGATGATGCATCACGGTGTTGCATTTGTGTCAAGCTCCGGGTAAACGTGCACCAACACGAATGAAATCTGTCCAGAAAGACTGCATTTCAGCGCCAACCACGCAATCGCTGGCCAAACCACTACGTATGTAACAAAAGTTTGATCTCGCCTGCAAGCGCTCAGCTGCGCTTCTGCCATTTCCTGTGGAAAACTGAAGCTCTGAACCACTGTCTCTCAGCCAGCTGCCCCTCAATTCACGCCCATCACGCCGCGGCGGGCGGGCGGGCAGCCCCGGCAGAGCCGCGCGGGGGATGCTCGGCATCTCCCCTGCATCCCTCCCGGGGCCCGGCACCGCCGTGCAGGGGCAGTCGCGCCGCTCCTCCCTCCCCGGCCCCCCGGCCCCGGCGGCAGGTGCGGCGGCCCACCCAGCGCCCGGGGGGGCGGACGGGGACCCGCCCGGCGCAACAGGTGGTCGGTGGCGCCCGGTCCCGCCCGGCGGCCGCACTTACCGCTGGCGTTCTTTCCGCAGATGAGGTGCTGGTAGGGTTGCAGTAAGCCCCAGAGCTCGGGGTCGTTGTTGACCGTCTGCTCCAGAGCCTCCAGGGTGAAGCGGGGCGCCTCGCCGCTCTCCTTCTCCTTCTCGGCCGGGGCTGCGGCGGCGGCCGGGGGGCGGCCGGGCGGTGGGAGCGGGGCGGCGGGGCCGGCCAGCACCCGCGCGTGGATGTCACGGAAGAGGCTCTCGGTGCCGGCGGTGAGGTAGATGGCGGCGTGCTCGTGGATGCGCAGGGCCACGCGGCTGTCCACCATCCAGCGGTAGAACTTGCCCACGGAGAAGGCCAGTCCGCACCGCGCCGACTTGCCGCGACTGAAGCGGTCGCCGCCGCTGCTGCTCATGTTGTAGAGGGAGAGGGCGCCGAGGGCGGCTGCCGTGCAGCGGGCAGCCAGCGTCCAGCCCAGGACGATCTCCATGGCGCTCCGCACCTCGTGCTTGGTGCACTTGGCGAAGCGGAGGCTCAGTCGCTGCGCCTCCCGAGCGATGCGCACCAGCGCCCGGCTCACCAGCGTCGAGAGCCGCGCCGCCGCATCCCGGCTCCCGGGGCTGGCGGCGCCCGGCGCCCGCGGCTCCCGGCGCGGCGGCGACGGCAGCAGCAGTGCCTCCACCTCCTCCAGGCTCCAGGGGACCTCCTCAAGGTCGGGCAGGAGCCGGGAGCACTGCTGCCCCGCGCAGTCCAGCACCTCGGAGTCTTCCGCTAGGACGGTGTTGACGGTGTCGAAGCTGTTGTGCCGACTGTGCATGGAGTCAGTTATGTGCGGCCAGCAGCTTCCTCCATAGGGGTACGCGGGGTGCGAATCCGAGCAACACAGCGACAAGTTGGAGGAGCGCACCGAGTCCGCCGCACCACCATACCCGGAGTCCAGCGTCAGGTCTTCCAGCGTCCTCACCGCCGTCTTACCTCTCCGGGCCATCGCCGCACTTCATGCTGCACCCGCGGGACCCGGGCGGGGAGCGGCTCAGGGGAACGCGGTGGGAGAGAGCAGCGAGGGGGCGCGGCGTGACCCGCCGGCCGCTTCCCTTCGCCCCGCTCCAGCTCCGCCAGACGGCAGCGAAGCGGCGGTGCTGCGTGCGCCCTGCTGCTGCCGCTGCTGCCGCCGCCGCCGCCGGCCAAGCCCCGCTGCCGGCCCGGCCCCGGCTCCTGCACTGCGCCGCGCCGCCGGCCCGACACCGCACCGCAGCGCAGCGCCGGCCAGCGGGCGCGGGGGGCGGGGCCATGCAAAACGGCGCCGGCTCGCAGCCAATGGGGAGGCCGGGGGGCGGGGACATGCAAAGCTGTGCGCCCGGCGGCCAATGGCACGGCGCCCTGCGGCAGCCGCGCCTCCCTTCGCTCCGCGAGGCCGCTCCGCTCAGCTCCGCTCAGCTCCGCTCCGCTCCGCGGGGCGCGGGCCGGGAGGGGGCGCGGCCCGTCCGGCCCCGCCGTGTCCCGGGCCCGCCCGCGGAGCCGCCGGTGCGCGGAGCCCGCGGGGCTGCGACCTCCAGGGCTGGCACTCTGCGCTGCGAGGCGAAGGTGTCTTAACGCGGTCCCGGCCCCGCCGGCAGCCGGGGGACCGTGGCCAGCCGTGTCCTCTGTTTCCGCGGCTGGGAACAGCTACGTCCATCTACGCCATTCCCCAGGCGTACGAACTGAGTCCCGCTCCAGCCCGTACTGGGTTTTCACACCAGCAGTTCCCTGACGTTGCTATAAACAAATGACAGGGAGCGCAGGCACTCATACATCTCATCAGACAGACAAGACGTTTTGAAATCGAGCAGAAACTGCCACGTAAGACTCTCAGCCGTCACTCGAGTCAGGAAGAGCAATTTCCAAATAATTAAAACAAGTACAGTAAAACCCTTTGACATTCTTGACGTTAACCCATTAAATATCGTGAAGACTTAGACAAGTAAGAATTGTACTGGGCTTAGGGCACATTTCCTATGCATAGTAAGCTGGTTTTTGTGCAAGACAATTTCTCCTCCGCTAATGTATTTTAATCTCGCATTGCTAGGCTTTAGCTTTATTAGGAGTTACCTGACTAATGTCCCAGGCAACAGACTGAGAATGTATATGTTTGTGTGCTCTGGTTTTGAAGAAATCTTACATCCTTTTTAGCGTAAAATACCAGAAAATTTATATCTCTTTAAGGATAAAAGCCTAGCAAACATATTTCTCTATCATGCCAACAGAGGCAGCCAAAATTCTTGGACAGACAAGGCAAGTCATGTAAGTGATTTCCCCATCCAAGCAAGCCTGGCACTCCTTCCACATCAGCTTCCTGGAGGAAAGGGATGAGCACAACTACAGGTAGGCTCATTTATCAGTCAGGTAGGGGACAACTATGACGAGAGGGGGCTGCTTTCCAAATGAAGTCAAGTGCTGTCAAAAACTGCTTTCTCAGCATAGTCTTGGCCATTCCATAAGACGCAGTATGCACAATGGGTTTCCATGGATTTCCCAAACACCGCTTTATCCTAATGGGACATACAAGAGCTGAGAATAGGAGCAACCTGAACTTAAGCCACTGTCACAAGTGAAGTAAGATGCTGAGGCCCGCGCTGCTGGCAGCAGCCCATCTTGAGACTGGCTCACCAAAAATGAGAGCATACCTCGAGAGTAAAATCCTGCGGACGTTGCAGCAATCCAGCAGTACAGCTGGCAGTAGAGCCCTCTGGTGTCTCCACCACCTCGGTGCAGTGGTTGCTCAAAATTCCCCTTTCCCATTGGCAGGAGAAGGAAGGCATCACCAGGACTAAACCCCTCAGGATAGTTAGTTTTCTTACTCCATTCACCTGACTCCATCCTTATGTTCTCACAGAATGCCACTACTGGTGAGCATACAAGAGCAGGTCAAACTCAAGGAAAGTGCAAGTTGGGGAGGTTTTCTAGTAATTGGTTTGTAGGGTTTCATAGAGACACAAGGTGGGCATCCAGGGAGGATAGAACAGGAGAAGTGGGTATTTTGTTCACCAGCCATTGTGAAAAACGGTGCTGCAGAGGTCAACATCCCCCTTAGGTGCCGCATAATTTTTAGGCTACAACATTGCATTGAGATGAATAGGATAAATGAAAAGTGGACAGTTGTCTTGGGCACCATGCAGACTCGGGCATTTCTATTGTTGACTCGGAAACCGTTTGGACTTCTAAAGAGGTTGGGGTTTTATTTTAATTCAGAAAGCAAAATATTGAGTCTAACTAGAGATTTTATAGCTATAACCTTGCACACAACAGTTTGATTCCCAGTCACACTACCAGCTCAGAAGATGTTGCAATACTTGGGACACACCAAAGGCATGTCAGCAGCACTAGGTTGGTTTAAACTTTCAAAAGTCATAGTAAGAACTTCTGACTCATTTGTTCAGAAGACTAATTACCTTCCCATTTGAAAGGGCTGAAGTTCAAATAAGTTCAGTGTGACCAGCCTGGATGTCAGGTGATCTTTTGATACCCAAAGAATTTCACCTGCCTAGGTGTGGACACACTGGCTGCTGCATCCCAAAGTGAGATTCAACATTATTTGAAAAGTGCTCCGCAGACAGGATTCTTAACGCCCCCCCTCAGAAAAGACAGGAGCAAACAGTTTGGAGCAAAATGCACCCCTGCAATATGTAAAGTGCCTGCATGGGATGAGCTCTGGAGACAGTCCTTAGCTTTAATCCAGAAAGGGCACCACACCTCTCCTGGCCTGGGAGGAAGGGCAGGTGTCTGCAGCTGCACTCCATTCTGCAAGCCTTACAGCCAGGGTCATTTGCCTATGAGACAAGAACGCCCACTGCAGAAAACAAAGTCCCTTTATATGTCAAAGGCTGGGTGGAAACAATTTTCAGCTTGTTGGAGACAGGAACATCAATTATCCTTACAGACAATTCAGACAGGGACTGATTAAGTACCATACCGGGATGATAAGTGCCAGCTAAAACTCTGAAAGAGGGAAATTGAACCACATCTTAAAAAGGTGCTTAGGGCAAATTTGAGTGAATGGAAATTTGGCATTTTTATGGGGAGAGCACCAAGTGCTGCAATTCTTTCCTACCCCACCCAGTCAACTGCCTACAAAAGGCATCTTTTTGACAGCAGTAGGGAAAAACATGACAGCAAACAGGCTGCCAGAGCAGGAATTCACCTAGGCCGCTCCACGTAATCTCTGTATTCAAAATCCAGTGTGCTGCACTGCAGTAGCAGCTCAGATCAACAGCAAAATTTGCAGCATCTCCCAGTGCTATCCCCAGCTGTTAGGAACAAGCAGCAAACCTTAAGAGGACCTTGCTTATATTGTTGGGGGAGTCAGAGTGCTAGTGTCTCTAATCACAGAAACAGGAGTTCATTTACAAAGCAAGGCTGTAATCCTGTAGCAGTAAAGCAGGTGTGAAATGCACATCCTTGGCAGAGGAACCTTCGGGGCTGCAGCATGTGTACAGTGTGCTGCAAAGAACACACAAGTCAAAAGAACTGAGAACTGGCATCAGGTACCACTGTCCCTGCAGGACCACTGGGAGACTGCTGCCAACTGTTTTGACAAGCAGGCTCAGGGAAAAGACTCTAGCGTTGTTCCTCAAACACATACAACTCCAAAAGCAGTGGGAATGAGTGACTCAATGAGGCCACCGGCTTGCCAGCTGGAAGGGCAGCACTGGTGGTGCCTCCAGCATGAGTGGGAGGGAATAACAAGTGGCAAGCGGATGCCACACCACCCGCTTTTTCCCAATCAGCTCCATCCTGCTGACTTCAGCAACAAGCTGACTGAGGACCCCGGCTAGGATTTAGCAAGAACCATTACCACAGGGAGAAGCAAGAATCAGCTCATCAGTTTCCCCTCCTGCAGATACTAAGGAATAGAGCTGCCCCTATGCCCCTAAGCAACAGCCGACTGTTGCTTAGCCAGGGGCAGCCACCCACCTGTATTCCTCTGCTGTGCAAAAGCAGCAGCACCAACTTCCCACTGGGCTCAAAACCTCTCCTGACTTTCTTCCTGCAGCCCCCATGCGCTGGGAGTGGAGCTCTGTAATAGATGTGTAGACTTGTAGATGTGCCAGACGTGGAAGGAAGAGATTACTTGGGATTTCTCAAAAGACACAAACTGAGGATGCTCTGAGAAACTGCCAGCCTAAACCAAATCTCACCTCTCATAACAAAGCCGTGGAGCCCATAGCCACAGTACAGTTTGGAAGCCAAGAACACAAATGATTTCAGAATGAGATCTGACAAATTCCTGGAGGCTAAAGACACTGGTAACTATCAAATACAATGGTGCATGTGCAATCTTCATCTCAGAAAGTTTCTCAACAGCTGTTTGCCAGAAATGGGGAGGTTATGCCAGGGGACAGAGGACTTTGTAATTGCTCAGTTACTCAACGGGTCTGTTACTGATGGTTATGCACGAGGAGCTACTTCACTGCAGAGACAGGGCCAGAGCCTCCAAGGTAGTTCTTTGATTTAAACACTTACTTCCACACCAGCCAAGGACGTTACCACCAGTTCACAAGTGCACCTTAGTTCTGCACAGCCAACACAGAAATATTTGCTGTCTTTACAAGATATTGGATCTTGTCCTTAGACAGGATCAGCTGCAATCTCTACATGAATCCTGACAGGTTTTAAAACTTTTCTTCAAACCAGCCATGACAAAGTCTCTAGAACTTCCCTAGGTACTCTGATTCCAAGTTCAAATAGTCTTACTGCTTGAAACAGCCTTCCTAACTCTGACCTAACCTTTACCTTGCCACAAACTGAAAGAATAAAAAGATGCTACCAAACCCTTCTAGCGTTCTGGATTAGCATCTGTCTTGTTTACTCTTAGGCAGTGTTAAAAGCATATGGAACCAAGCAGAATACAAGTTAGCTCCCAACCAGCAGGTATAGGTTCTTCTCACATTGCACTATACCGCTCCAAAAAGCATAACAGTGTTTGCATACTTTATGCAGTAAGATTAGACATACACTATGTTTTGACCAGAACTGAAAGAAACAGGAATAGCAGGCTTCCCAGAGGACAGACACAAGGAAAAACTGTTCAGCCAGCGGTAATTTTCATTCCCAACCAAAACATGACAAACCTGCATAAGGGATATATGTATGACTATATGGGAAAACAATTTAAAGATTAAATCTAAAGTGACAAATGTGCTTGAGATCAGCAGTGGCTGTCAAGTAAGCCAGCCCTTTAGTCTTCCCTTGGGGGAATGTCCAGCATAAAACTGTTTCAAGTTACCTACCATTTTAACTAATTGCTTCTTTTGTCTGTCACCAGTGAAATCCTCTTCCTACTTGGTAGCTCAGGAATGACAGTTTATCTCCTCAAGGTACAGAGTGCTCAGACTTGCTGGCTGTTTGCAGAGGTTCAACCTCACAGTGTAACCATGCTTGCAGCATCCTGGTGCTGTGAGGAGGTGACAGGTGGCTCTGGCGCTCACTAGGTCCATGCTGTGTCATGCAGTGCATCTGAATACAATCCCTAAGGGGTTGCAATAATTTGTCCTTGTTTGCAATTTAAAAGTCAACTCTGATTTCAGAAGAAAATAAGTGTTTTGTAGGTTGTAAATACTATTCTTTGTGGTACTGTTGTCCAGTATGGCAATTTTAGGAGGAACAGGTTCTACAATACAACATTTTTTTCTGGCACATGTGCAAAAGGAAAGGAAAGACTTAAACTATGCTCTCCATTGTCCCCACTCATGGGGGCTTCTTTTAAAGCACAGCAGAGGGAAAAAGACTAGAGAAGGTTATCTTTAAATCCATTCACACCTCTTCTTCTTGACAGCACTTCAGGCTTACTTATATTTCTGCTATTAAAAAAGCAAGATTCCCAGCCAGCACTATTTGACAACAGAAACTCCTAGGTAAAGACTTTCTCAGTTTTCCCATTTAGTGTTATTTTTTTCTTCCTTTGCAGGTAGAGAAAAGCTTGCTATTCACATAGCTCTCCTCTGCACCACAAGCTCCCATCTTCACCGTACACACTGCCACAGCTGAGGTCCTGCTCCCAGCATCTCCCGTGGCCTCAGTACCACATCCACTCACAGGTGGGTTGGCAGCAAAACAAGCAGCCCCAGCCATCTCAGCAGGAAACAGCTCTTAACACCATCACTCTCCAGGCCAGTTCCAAGGAAAAGAGGCTTTTGCAAACAGGTTCTCTACATCACTTTTTTCTTATATAAGCAGGCAAGATTTTTTTTCTTCTTCCGCCCTGCAATAACGGGGGAAGGCATTAGTGAGCTGCAGGCCTACCCTATTGCAAAGCATAATTAAGATAAGAGACTAATAATTCCCTGATATTAAGTGAGAACTTCCTATTTGTAGGCAAATCAAAAAAAGACATTTTAAGATTAAGTTTTTTGGGGTTTGTTTTGTTTTGGGGTTTTTTTGTTTTGGTTTGGTTTATTTGTGGGGGGGGGTTTGTTCCTAGAAATAAGAAAACAAAACCTAGGGTTTTTGGCATAAGATAACATTTAAAGAACTGAGCAGTATAATGTAGTGTCAATCCCTTTCCTTTGTCCTAGCACTTACAACTTCTATTGCTTTATTTCCCTTCAAAAGTTGATCAAAGCTCCATTTTTTTAAAAACATTACAGCATTCTGTTCATTGACTGGCCAAAAATATTGCTGAAATGTTCATAAATAAATTAGAAAAAACCCCCAAACTCCACCCAGCTCACCTCAAATTGAGTAAGAACCAGCTCCAGAAAAACTCATATTGCTGTGAATGCTTTTTCTTACAGAGGTATCACATCACTGCAGTCTACCAGGTTCAGCTATAATGGTACATGTAGCAACACATAATAAAAATATCTTTTAAAAAAAATAATAGTAATTTTTAAAAATTAACAGTAGAGAGCACTAGGCAATAAGAACTGACATTTCTGAACTCTGTCATGAGGTGTGTTTCATCATTTCATGCGGCCCTGACATGGTGCAGTGATGTCCAGCACAGGTCCCCTGGTGAGTCAGAGATTAAGGGCACAGCAAGATGGGAAGGAGGAGGCCAGCCCTGCTCTGGGGAATGCACTTGCAGGAGGTTATGACTGGTTTCGGATAACTGAGGACTCACCCTACAAGGGCAGTGGCCTCCACAGGGGAGCAAACATCTCCTGTGAACCCACTGCAGCTTCTCAGTAGCTGTTTTCAGGAATTGGAAAGTTATTATAGACTCCTGCTTTCACACATGGTGAAGGTGGGAGCAAATTGTAAAATGTTTGTGGGATATCATTCCCTCTAATCAACCCATAATCTCCACTTTTCTCCACCCTCTCCTCTTCTTTGTCTCCCATTACTGCGAGTAGACAAACTATTTATGGTGCACACAGAGATTATGCTTTATCCTACCAGTTACCTACTGGAGTTCCATATACTTTAAGAAATATGAGCTACCAAACTGCCTCTTACAACTGTTGTTATTTCAAGCATATTTTTGCATTTGCAGATGCCTAAAGGCTGGGAAATAAGCATTGCAGAAACAGTGAGAAGGGCTGGAAACCGTTTCTACTTCCCATCACAAGCTCTCAAATGACCTGTATCTCATTTAGAAACCTGTCAAAACACCTCTCCAAACAAGCAACTTTTTCTCCTTTCAGAGCTCCCTGTTGTACATCTTGAAATACCTCAAGGCTGATGTCAGTTGCAAAGGTAAAATAACATTTCCAGTACCTGAAACAGGGGCTGGCAAGGGCTCACATTTGACAGCTGCTGGATGCTCGAAGCAATAAATAAAGGACAGGAGTTTACCCTGCTCCTGGGAGGAGGTGTGGGTTAAGCACAATTTTACCCTGTAGTTACAAGGGCTCTGAAAGGGAAGAGCTAATGACACACTTTGCCCTCGCTCCTGCCCCTCATGGGCAGGGCTTGTGTGCAGAAGGTGCCCATAAGTGGCAGCTGACCACATGCTGCAGAAGGGAGCTGGGACCCAGTTTGTAAGCACAGATGGTTTAGGCCCTGTTGAAGATTAATACTGTGATTTTCTTCAGCTGAGTTTAAGTCAGTGAGATAAGCTCTCCATAGACTCAATGCCGAAAGTTTGTTACCCCCAAGCACAGAACCTCTGTGTGATGGTGACAGCCCATTGCCTACATCTGGACTCCAACTGAAATGTCAGTTTAGTCTTAGGAAGTCGCTGAATCCTCATACCTCATGGTGCTCATGGACCTGGACAAATCACTTTGTGTCTCTGAGCCTCTACTTTCCAACAGTAAAACAGAGATAATTATATTGACCTTCATAATAAAATGCATTGCAAATGCTACAAAACAGCTAAGTACTATCATGATTATTATAATCCATTATGGCCTCTGGATGCCAGAGAAGAAATGAATGATGGCTGGAGTCCACATAAACACTGTGTGAAATCAATGCAGGCACTATTACAGTGTTGATCTGGTTTCCTAGTGTGTGTTCCCACAAATCCACATGGGGATGAAAAATCCAAACATATCTCTTGGCTGACAACTGACTGAAGCTATGGAACAGGGAGGAAAAAAATACCTAACGCCATTGCATTAACCAAACTACATAGTTTCTGCTTTGATCACTGAAGTAAAAACATTATTTTGGCCAAGTGTTCTGCATTTGAAGAAAATTGTTTTCAGTTTGTTTTTGGGATTACTTTTGCAGATGAGCCATTTGAGTTTGATATGAAGAAGACACATATAAATGTTTAACACTCTGTCAAAGTGAGGCACTCATCAGCTTTAAAAACTAAAAATTGTCTGGTAACAAAAGCACTGTCCTATTTGCTGACAATGGGAAAGAAAAATCCCAAACTCCACGCAAAGTCAAAAGAACATCTTCTGTACTCCACTGAGCAGAGGCAAACAGGAGAATGAATTCAAGGTTTTTCTAGGAAAGCTTCAGGAGAAACCAACTTAATTCTATGCTGTGCTAAGAGCCAGTCCAAATCCACTTCCTACTTTGTTGCTGAGAAACTGTCTGCTTCCGACCCTCTCTCTACATACCCCAGTCATCACCAGTCAATGCCCATTAAAGCTTTGGAGGACCTACCCCCAAAAGCAAAAGATACTCAGTGTACTCAAAGAGAAGTGCATTGCTTTCTTTCTTATAATGGCCCAGCTCTTGCATTTTTAACAAGGGTGTGTGACAGATGTGCTTCACCCACTGGTGAGCAGAGAGCAGTTGTGTGCCACAGTCTTGCTCTAAGTGCTGGGTACCAGTGTCTGCTGTGAGTACCAGCATCCACGATTACCCTGTACTGCCAGGAATGGAGCTGCAGGGATGGTAGACACTCCTCTGCCTTTTCCAAACTCCTGCAGTGAGGAAGAAGAGGAATAGGTTTATATGGATATTTTCTTCTAAAAAGAACAGGTGGAAAAGCTTGGTGCACAGCCTCTGCAGTCACAGGATGCACAGCACAGCCACTGGCTCTGGCATCCGGATCAGCATGTAGGAGCTGGACTCCCTGGGGTCACCATCTGTACAGCACATCTGTGGAACCCTCACCACGCACAGTGAGGCTGGCATGGTGGCTGTCTTGAAGGACAAGCTCATCAGGGTCCACATGACATTGCACTTCAGGGAACACTCACAGCTTGACACAGGCTGGTTCCTAAGTGCCAAGGTGGATATTAGTCTTCCCAAAGCATTTCACCTGCTACCTATAGCTTTTCCAGAGCTGCAGAGCATAGCACTTAACTAATCTCCTTATAAAATCCCTTTATTTTAGTGTGATTTCTTCCATCCTTATACTCTATGCTTTAAGCCTCATGATGTGTTTCTTGAGGAGACTTGTTGCTCCTGGTACATTATCGTTTTGTGAATGAAAAATGCCCCAGTAACATACCAGCAGATAGAAGGACCATGTGTCTCAGTGAGGCTTTTTGGTTGCAATAACCCATCACCTAAACAAAACAGCATGCAGCACAATCATCCTCCAGAACAACAGGGGTTGTAGAGGTAAAAGCCCAGGATTCAGATTTTCAATCGTGGCCTAAAATCAGAGGCCCAGCCTGAGATTTTGTAAAAGCCTCACTTATTCCTCTTGGTCTCAGTTGCAGTTTTAAAAAGACAGTTCATCTCAGGAAAAAGCATGCACAGTATTGGATATTTAAAACCTGCCACATTAAGAAATACAATGGTGTTTTGTCTGCACATATTTCAACATCCCTGTCCCATGAAATTCCTGCTCAGGATGTGTAGAATGCATTTAAACACTGAAATAATTTTCCTTCCATAGACCAAGTTTCTTATTTGGAAAAGAGATGACATTTATTCAGTTGGTAAAATAATCCAGCAGCACATATTGTGCCCCTCTCACAGCTTCTGGAAGAAAGCCCAGGATGCACATTCTTATTGGTATAAAATCTTTTCTGCAGTCACTGGTGAAAGTATTTGCAGAGTTTCAAAATACTGGTATCAACAAGATGCATACGCTTGATTTCTGTTTGCGTGGCTCCAGTTGCAGGAAGTCATGTAAAGAAGTGGTAAAAAGGCCTTTAGTTACATGTTAGAAAACAAAGTGATTGCAACAGTATTTAAAAGTGCCTTTGCTAATGGGAACCAGACAGCTAATGTCATTCCTTTCAGTTGTTTGACAATAGCTAAACCAAGGAAGTTAGATCCAAAGGCAAATAAAATAACCAGTGCTTCACACATCCACCCTCAGGCACAGAAAATCTTCTGTTCCCTGGAGTATGTTCCTGCCCCAGCACAATAGTCCCCAGCCACACTGGGGACGCTGGTTGCACCACAAATGGTCGCAGAAAGCTGAACTGGTGGGAAAAATTGTGTAGAGAAAGCAAAAGGGGAAGGGGAGGGCATGAGCTCCACTCTATGACAGAGTTCAGAGCTGGGTCAGCTTTCTAGGTAGATACAGCCACATGAAGAAAAGGGGGGAGCAGGAGTGAAGGCACAAACCTGCATTGTTAAAACCAATGCTCAAAGGCCCGGCACAGGCGTCCCTTGGACAGCCATAGCTAGAACACAACCTCTTTTTGCAAAGCTGTCATCTCGATACAGCAAATTTTGCCTCTCTGGTTTTCCCAGGTCAGGCTAGACCATATTTGAAGGCTGAAGAGTGCTCAAGGGAAACATTGCTCACATTTATGACTATGCTTTTCAGATCCTACTGTTACATCCATGCAAGTGACCACATTGCTAATGTAAAAATTCTCTCTCGATAATAATTTCTTCCCAGATGTTGCCACAGCAGCAATTATTTTTTTTTTCATTAAGAGGTACCCCTGTCATATTGGCTTGAAGCATGAGACTATTTAATTGAATATCTGATTTCTGGCAGTGTCTGATCTTGTCTTCTTCCAAAGAAGTCTTAAATATGCTCTGTAACACATGCTACTGGGCAGAAATATGTTGTAGAGGAAGATCTTATTTCAAAGATGACTGGAGCTCAACATGTTTTTTGAGTAGATAGCATTAATGGTGTAACTGTGCATTTGTTTTTCTCTATGCGAGTGCCTCAAACTGACATTTCCAAAATTTCAACACTCTAAGCAGTGACCTTGGGGCAGCTAGGAAGAGCTAGATTTTTGCAGTTTTATCAGCATCAAACATCTTTTGCCTGGCACCTCTACAAATGTACACACATGAAAACCTAGAGGCAAATTGCTTAACAAATCAGAAAAATGGCTGAGCAACCTCCCCTCACTCCTGCAATGCCTCAGAATTATTTCTGGGGTTTTTTTGAGGTGAAGTGGAATATTTTTAAGTCTCATTCTTCATTAAGGCTGTGCTCCTCCTTAATTTTGTATTAAGGCAGAGAGTACTCACTAACACTTTCCTCACTGTCTGCTGTTCGTTCCTCCCCTTACTTGATTTCACAGACTCTGGTTTTCATCTTCTGCTGAATTCTACAACACATTTTGTCTGATATACTAATATATATACATCTATCTATCTCCCATTTTTGCATTATTCTTCTCATGAGGACACCAAGACAAATGCTGTATTCAAAGCAGTGCTGATTTTCCAAGCAGTATTATTTCCAAGCTGTACTGTGACCAAGGGATTTGTTTGCTTTTTCCTCCAATATAACCACATGCTCGGTTTCCAACACTGACATACCTGTGTTCTTCCTCGGAGGTTGCCACTAATTCCAGCACAGCCAGATGAGACAGCAGTGAATATTGTTCCTGACAGAGTTATTACTTTGTACTTAGAATGCTCAAACATTTATAAAAATTATCCCAATTTCAGTGTTTATTCATATGTTATGACATTACTGTTCCAGAAGCAACACTACACTCTGCCATTAATCCTGTGTGACAGGGCTGCTCTGCTGTCCATGCTGATAGCATCTGTATAAAAAGGAGAACAGAAGACCAAACCACACATAAACTGACTTCAGGGCTGAAATTAGGAATAATCCTTCCAATGAAATAATAAAGATTTGGAAAGAGTTGACATGTTTTATAATGTGCTGCTGATAAGACAAAAATGCAACAAAAGCTTTTTGGTTCAAAAATATATGGAGGAATGCTGAAAGCTGTAATATACTGCTTGTTTAGATCATCCATAAAGGATCCAGCTGCTGAGAGAGGAGGTTCTGGTGAAGAACCTAATTTCTCTGCTTAAACACTTTTTTAGTTCAGAAAGTTCTGTCTCCAACTTACCAGATGCTGTAGGCAACCAGAGCAGGGTAAAGAATAGATTTGCAGCTTGATGCTAGATCTAAAAAAAAAAAAAAAACTGAAATATTTGAAAAAAGCATTTGATGAAGTAAACATTTAGCATTGTTTAAACATTTTGGCTTTGAGCATTTAAAACTTTCAAACTGAACCTGAAGAATTTTGATATAAAGTTGTGGCAAGTCCGAGGATGTTGAAAAGAATGGTCTAGCTGCTTTGAAGTTTGGGTGCTCGTTTCTCCCCCTGTTTTGTGTATATGAGCAATTTGACTAAGCTGATAATTCAGTCTCCAAAGTAATTTTTTTCATTTTTTTTTTTTACCAGAGAACCTCTGGCTATCAAAATGTCATCTCTCTGTGTAGCAAGCAGACACAGGTCTCCCACTTGTGTCCCTTTAAGTTGCTCCTTAAAATTGTGAGATGTGACACCCAAACCCCATCACTTCAGTTGAAGTACATACAGTGAAAGAAAAGTGACTGCTTTACACTGACAACAATTTCTGATTACTGGTATCCCTTGCTGAGCTGATGTGGAAAACCATCATACTCCAGAAGGTCAGTTCAATATTAAGTTCTATAAAGATTTAATCATAAAATTCCTCCTTTTCAGAAAAGAAGCTTCTTGTGAAGTCCCCAATGAAGAGAACTTATGCCTAGATGGGCAGAACATTTCCCGTTACAAGCACCATACCCACTCCATCCCATCTTCCTCCTTGCACAGCTCTCTGCACCCTGGGAGAGCAAGAGATGCAGGACCAGACTAGTGCAGCTACCTCTCTTCTGAGGAAGGGGAAAAACAGGAAAGTCCCTGACAGGGAGAGGTCCCTAAGACCCATCTAACTGTAGGAATCATGTACCTCCCGGCTGGATGTGGGCAGGGGTGAGGCAGGCATCCAGCTGCTCAGTGTACCCTAAATAAGCACCACTGCTGTACCTCACCAGTGACATCCACAGCAGCACCTGCCTCCAATGTTACAGGCCTGAAGGCAGCCAAGTGACTCTATTTAAAACTAAAGAGGAAAGTACAAAGCTTTGAAGTCAGAAGGCATATAATGAATTCAGCAGAACTTTATATTTCAAAGCCAATTCTATTTGTAGAAGCCATCTGCCCAGAGAAGAGCTCAAACATGCACCTCTGACAGGAGTCAAAAGAGTTGAGGGAAACAGATCTCATTGAGGATGTTTCAGATCATCCATTCCCACAATATCTGAAATGTCACTTTGTAGTGGAGCAGCTTCCATCTTTATATCAATTACAACATTTACATCCAGCTCCCACAGCGTTGCTGGCATTTGAAGAGACTGTCCAGTCCAGTAGCTCCCAGCAATCTCTAATTAGATATGCCAATAAGACATCACTGCTTGTTCCTCCTAACGGTATCTGTGAGCTCCCTGAAGCTTTACCTTAAGCTACTGTCTTACTTATCCCTCCAATGATCATTGACCTTTCTCTGTCCCCTTGCCAGCACTCAGCTTTCAAGCCATAAATATAGAGATAGCTCCATCCAGGAGGATAAGGGGTAGTGTGATGTGCAGCCCTTTTTTCACAAGACAGGAGGCTGTCTTCATAGGCAGCAAATGCAAACCCACCCTTGGAAAGGACCAGCATCAGAGACAGCTTTTCCCAGCACCATCTTCCCAGAGCACCCATCAGCCAAACTGTTCTGAAGCATGCAAGGGCTTATATTTCTACTGCAGGCAAAAAACATTGTGTAAAGCTCAAAACAAGTCTGTTTAAGAATTCTGTCTGATGTCTCTGGTCTTTCATATGACCCATAAGAGCCATTAAAATTCCGTCTGATAACTTGTTTCCTGAGAGCATAAGAGCCAGGCAAGACGATGCCAGCCTCAGACTCTACCAGCCATTTCTCCTGGCTTAAAACAGACACTAAGATAAGCCTGGAAGTCATCTGTGAAGCCAACCTATGTCTTCAACTTTGAAGATTATTCTCTTATTCACAAGGAAGCTGAAAAAACAGAGGTTATTCCCCTAGGAAAAGGTTGAAAACCATCACTGGAAATTTACATCAGCCAGCAGCTGGGGCAGCTGAGAAGAGGTTGGTCACGGCCACTGGTTCTAGCAGAACTTGGGACTGTGTGAATGCTGACCTTCCACAGGCAGCATCTCCCCAAATCTCTCCCCAGATGCACTACTGGCATTCACAGACCTCATAGGATCATTGCTGTCTTTGATAGAGAACAGTGACTGTAACAGTGGTAAAAGTTACTGTGGAGAATGGGAAGGGTATAAGCCAGCAGAGAGATACAATATGATTGTGCAAGCCTTATTTTATTAGAAATAATCTTTAAAACAGTTTCTCTTATTCCCAAAATCTTTACTTTCTTGTAGTGCTCACTGGATGCAGTCCAGTGCAAATGTATACAGTTTCCAGTGCTGCAGTGTTTCAGCTCATCAGAATATTTAGTGTATTTCACTTTAAGACATTCCTGTCAAGTTGCTATTCCTTCACCCGTGGGTTTGGTTAAGACATTATCAGCCTTTGCTCACCTGCACTCATATTTATGCCTGTGGGGAACCAGGTCCAGAGCCCTGCTGCAGCACGTCACAGAGCCCTTCGAGGAAAGGCTCTCTAGGATGTGGAGGAAGCAAAGTGCACTGTGCGTCCTCGATAGCCTTGAAAGAGAAGCTTTTAGCCTCTGCAGCTTTGTCAGTCCAAGAGATTGTTTTTCTGTGCCTGTAGTGTGCATGAATGGGGGAAGGGGTAGAGATCCTCCACATTGTGACAGCACTTCAGAGGGGTGCTTCAGGGACCCTGTGCCACACAGATACACGCAACAGTCCAGTGCATATAACCAAGCATGTGAAATTAAGTTGCAACCACTGGCACACAATCCCACCTCTGATTTTACTGTGACTCCAGGAGAGGAAAAAACTCCACACTTACACACAGCTGCTGTGGCTTCAGCTGGGCTCTGGCTGCATCCAGTTCTTCTTGGGTCAGTGCCTGCACTGAAAGAGAAGCAAGCCTTCAAGTCAACTTTTTCTTAGTCTCAAAATAGCTGCTGTAAAAGGAAAAGCAGATTCTTCATAAGCAGTGACAATTATTATAATAATAATAAAAATAAAACCCCACAATAAACCCACTGGTATTCACATAAAGAAATTCCAACTGCAGCCTTCCATTAATACTGCCTGAATTAGCATAGCATCCCAACCAGATTGCAGACCGCATCTGAGCCACATGGCGCATTCTCCAGCTGGTGTCTGTCAGGACAAACCCACACAGGTATACAATCACCTCTAAAATGCTGAGGTTTGGTGCTTCTCACTGCCTCACAATCTCTGTGTCCATCCTGCTGGAGGACCTCCCAAGACCTGCTAGAAAACCTGCTGTGTTGCTGCTGACGCCTAGTGATAATTGCCCACAGAAGAGGCTTGCTTAACATGGCATAATCCTCAACCCTTTATCTTAAATTTCTGGACACCAAATTTCTTTCTTTTTGTTCTCAGTTTTTGGGGGGCTAATTTATTATCTGGACACCTTCACTCAGCAGGTTATCTCCTTCCCATTTTGAGGCCAGCTGTTGTCTTCAGAGGCACCGGACAGCCAGATGGACTGAGCGATGTACTCGCCCGTTCGACACTGCGCTTTGTCAGCACTGCTTTTGGTGAAGGGTAAGACAAGGATATGGCAAACACCACTGGCTGGCTTTTTCTACCTTCTCGTTTTAAAATGGCATGTTATGGGTTCATTCCAAACTGAGCATTTTTTTATTTTTCCTTCTCAGAAAAAACCTGTAGCAGAGCAAGCTGATGCATAAATTGTCATTGCTGGCAGTTAATGCATTGCTGAGTTTTAATGCATAGAGGTGGGAACTGGAAATAGTTTCCTTTTGGCCCCCAAATTTTATCTGGAAGGATGGGACAGGGACCATAAAAACCTGAAACAATTTCTGAAGGTGGAAAACAGTGGCAAGCCCTAGTTCAATAGGTCCTAGATCACAGACCATCGCTGTAAGGGGCAGAGGACACTTTTCCCAAGGCAAAGCTGCCTCACCATGGAGGCCAAAATATTGGATTTGGAATCCAGAGTACTTGCTCCCAAAACTTTTTAAGCACATAAATCAAGGAGTCAAGCAAGTAAAATCACAGCTGCCAAATTATTTGCGTTCCAGCAATATACAACTGAAGTGCTAACACGTACCAGCTGTACCTACATCAGCTTTTTTGAAACTTAGGTAATTTCTTTGCTGTACCAAGAAAAGGAGAAGGTTAAGAAAGACACATTTAGTCCAGGCCCTACACTGAAAAATGTATAATGCAGGCTGCTAGCTCTTTCCTGCTTCAGAAGGTCCGAAAAAGCAGGAGCTGGACTCTTCTTTAGCATAACCTGACATTAAAATGGCATTCTTCAAAAAGTGCCTGCAATAAAACAGAATTTTATTACTGAGGTGTGCTCTCAGAAAGGATCAAGGTCGTATCTGCTGAATTTAATGACAGAAAATGAGCTTGTGACATATTACTTGTGCAGAGTTAACTTGGCCAAGAGATAATTAATGGAAGATGTGTAGCTGAGTCCCGTGTGCTTCTTTGAGAGTCTCAGGCTTTAATTGGTACCATTGGCTCATGTAAAATAAACTGTGCTTCTGATCCAGCTCAGGAATCAAAACACGGCATTAAAAAAAAAAAAAGGCATTTTACTTTTGGAACTGACCTTATGATAAAGTGTTTTTCAAATTCAGGGTGTTTTAAATGGGTTTCTGGCTTCCAGAGCTGTTACTCTCCTCAATGTTGCATTATATATTCTCTGATTTCCCTGCCACGGCTCATATGTTGTGTAGCTGGAGACTCTTGATGACGCATTTTGATGCATTCAGCACAGCCACATACTAGCATGAACCAGAGCTCACCATATTTCTGGCTGTGGAGCTTGAGTAAACATGGACCTGTGCCCAGACAGAGTTGGTGGTGGCTAGAAAGCCCATACTGAAAATCTAACAAGAACTGGCAAAAAATCTGCTCTACTTGAAAACATGGCACTGGAGCAAAGCTGTCATCTTTCAGTGTACTGAGGGCTTTCAGGCAGCCTAGTTTTGGTTTTGGGAGCAGGCAGGCACTACTCTTCCCATTTCCCTGGCTCCTTCCCACTCTTCACAGCCACTCAGGAGCCATTTCCACAAATCTTACTTGTGCACACAGATCAGGCAGAGCTGATAAGGAAGGAGAGGAGGCTCTGATAGCAATATGTCTCCGCTGCTGACTCCCTGTGTGGCCTCATCGCACCACGGCTCAATTTCTCCCCATAAAATGACTAACAGCACTTCCCTACCTCCTGGGGGAATTGGGAGGATAAAAACAGCGACAGCCACAAAGCACACAGTTATTACAACCATCCGTCCAGAGTGACTGTCAGCTTCAGCACGTAGGCTGCCTGCCATCAGACATGGTGCTGAGAGCATTCCCAGCAGCTCCCCTGTTGGATGGAGCACGTGTCATGCTTCTCTGGTATAGGTGCCCCTAGGCTCAGAGGGTTGAACCTCATACTAACTATATTCTGCCTCAGAGAGAGAAAGTAAACCTCTATCATTAGGTTCCTTATTTTCCTCCAGGAGAAGGCAGCAAAGGAAACCTCTGCCACCTTGGACATGCTGGGGAAAACTGAGCATGGCATCACCCCCTGCTCTGTGACAGCCTCCTCCCCTGACAGGGAGAAGCTGAAAAGCCATAGTGAGAACCATACTGGAAGCTTCTGCTCGTCCCTCCTTCACAAAAGCAACAACTAGGTGTGAAAAGACACTGTCAAACCCTACACTGCATCAGTTCTTGCCACAAGTGCTCCCTCACTTCTAACCACCCTGCAAGGAAGCACAGTGTAAACAGTCTAGTAAAATCTATTCCAGATGCCTGTTGTGGTACATCAGGAGATTAACATATTAACTCTTAAAAGCCCTCTAATTTTAAGGAGAACTCTGTACTTAAACTGAAAGAAGTTTTGCAGAGATCAGCAGAGTTCCTCTGATGGTAGGAAACCAGGGAAACCTGTTAACAGCAGACTCTGTGGATAATTGAGGAAATTATTTTCAATGCTACTTTTAAAGTACTTTGGATTACAATATTACATGGGTTGCTAACACTTTTCTCTTAATCTTTTCAAGTATACATTTGCAATGGTTTGTTTATTACTAGGTTTTGCCTTGCAATCAGATGAACACAGGCTTTGCTCCAGCTGGAGCTCCTAAGCAGAGTAAGCCAAGTCAGACATGGCAAGAAAGACCATGGACAAATATGTCTACTTGGTGCAGTAAGTTTATGGGGTTTTGGGTGGTGGTTTTGGACATACTGTACAACCTACAATCTGTCATCAAAGTACTACTTGTTAAAGAAACAGGAGACAAAACAAACAGCTCAAAATCATACAAGAACCTGAGGCAAATACCAAAATGGCCCATGGGGCAGGGAAAGGCAGAAGCAAGTACACGATAGAGGTCAGCACAGTGGATGGGAGGGATAAGCTTCCTGAAATATCCAGGACTGGCACCATGCCCAATATATGCATACTGGAGCCTGGCAGGCTTCTAAAAGCAAGTTCCCAAGTCACACTACATCAGTTGGACCGCCCTGTCACCAGGCCTGATTAAGGAGAGCAGCCTGCCTGTGACCAGTTGCATCTTCTAGGCAAAGAGGAGGAAGAGGCAGGTGTTACACCTTTTACACCACAACTGATTTGTTTCTGTGTCTTCCACCACACCGTGTGCATACTCTAACTGAGCTCTACAGAATTCAGCAGTGACAATAAACATGCTTTCACAGCCAGCTGCTCCCCTGCCCCCTTCACCTGGCCAAACAGACAACATATACATATTTTTAATTATCAAGGAGTGGTCACAAATATGCTATGAAAATCTGGCCCTGAAACAGTGCTCAGAGCAAAAATTAGCCCCAAAGCAATTGGATGTTTAGGCGTGTTTCCCACTTTTTCATCTAGACATACTAAGCAGCAAGCAAGCTGGTAGAACCAGAGAGCTGGGAACATCTCCAGTGGAGCAAAGATCTGGCTGCTAGGTGTCTGCAGTGGTTGCTCTGGAGGAGCTTCTCCATGCTTCCGGGCAGGCAGTGCTAGAGAAAAAAAGGGACACATCTAAGGCAGGCTAGGCTGTCAGGGAGCCACAGCAAGAGTGGCATGACATGGCTTGCAGACACCAGAGGCCCAGCTTGCCCCAGAAACCCTGTTCTCAACCTGGTGTGCACCTGCCCTCATTCCTGAGCAGTACCACATAAAGTATCCATGTGGGACAACACCTTGATTTAAAAACACAAAACCCAAACCAGTCAATAATTCAGGAACCCAGAGCTGCCGCTTTTCCTCAAGGTGGATTTCTTTGAAGCCAACTATTCATATTTCCTCCCCAGTCTTGTCAACAGTGGTCCATGCAAAAGCTTTGGTTAAAGTAGGCTGTTGCCCCAGTTTTGTCCTGTCACTTTCACCTTTACACCACATGAGAACAATGCATATTCCATTTCACATAAGCCCAGAAGTACACAAATGATTATGTATGACCAGCTACATATATAATTGTCTTAGATGTAGGCCTATAAATGATTAATTAAGATCTGTATCAGCTGGTTATTTAATGTGTCCTGCTAATTAAAACTTTGTGATAAAGACAACTACAGCTCTCTGTAATTATGCCTCTGGACAATGTGATGCACTCCCAACTAGTATTTGAAATCCTGGGTGTAAGTTGACTCCTAAAGTAGGGTAGAAAAATACAGGTTAACTACTGTTCTTAATTGCCCTTTATGACTAAGATTATTGTAGAATTTCCTTGTGCAACTCCCTGAGACTCTTCTGCATGGTGCACATTAGAGTCACCGTTAGGTGACAATGCTGTACACTGCATTATCCTTTTGTATACCTGAGAAGCTGGGGGTGGGGAGGGGAAGGATAAAAGGACTATTTCAGCTAGAAGGAATGTGTCTGGCTTACCTCATCTGGAAGGGAATGGACCAAAGAAGTGTTTGAGGAAATACAGTGTTTTACCCTACATGATCAAATTTGACATTTTGTGCTCAAGCTAGAGATCCTGCTAGGCTCAGTGTAAGCTTCTCCTGAGTAAGGTCCACCTTACTGTGGATCTGTGGTCACCATATGGTGGATATGGCTTCCAGAAGGAAGAAACACAGTGACTCAAAGTACATTAGGTGCTGTTTTGTTGGTCAAAAAGGAGGCTTCACTAAGTTTATGTCAGCGTGACTAAGCACGTCTAATTCTTGTCTACAGTCTTGTTCTCTCAAAATATGTTTGATGTTGAAGGGAGTATGTCTATATATGAAACAGGTAAGAACATAAAATATTTTAGGTGATGGCTATCAATGTAATAAAACATCAGTAACAAGTGATAAATGCTAAGCAAAAGAAGCTTTTCCTAAGCAGCTTATGCTAAGAATATAAGCCTTGCCCCACTACCAAAAGACTACATTAAGTGTCATCCCTCTAATCTCATTGGCAGCCTGATATCACCTCTAGGATAAACACTGAGATCAGTCACTTCAGTGGCTCTTCCACTGCAAGTTCTGCTTGATTAGACTCAATGGGAAATGACTGCCCCTGTGTTGACACTTGTCATCTCCCATGAGGATGCTTAGCTGGCTCCTGTCAGCATGTTTCACCCAGGAGAATGACTCAGGTATAACTTGTTGGCTCTTGTTAGCCATAGAACCTTACCTCAACCCTAAAGTCTGCATCCCACGGGAGTAGTGCACTAATCTAATCTCTGGTTAGGCTCTGTAAACACTAATTTGCGAAGACAAAACAAAAACTATGGAAGATGTATCTATCAAATGCATTTTAGTCCCCAAAGGTTACCTGGTGTAGTCCATACTGCTGTGGCCAGTACCATTAACTCAGCAGTGAAGAAGAAGCAAGAAGTAAACTCCATGCTGACCCTACATGCTTTCTTCTCCCTGTTGTCTTTTTCCAGCTTCTCATATCCAGCCTTGTTCATGTAGTACCACATCCTCAAAAGCTACTGAAGGAAAGAGCTAGAATGCAATAGGTAAAGAAAGTCTTTAAATATAACTTTTTGCTTTGGTTATCAACATTTTTACTGATTGACCTTGTGTCTATAATACCATAGTAGTATGCAAAAGCCTTGACCATATTGTATAAAAAGACCTAATGAAGCCCAGTTTCCTACAGACCTGTGTCTCAGACCACCTTACAGAGCCAGTGTCTATTTACTTTTCTGTTTGTTTCATGATACAATGGATGTGATTAGTCCTCAATCACTGTTGTCTCATCTTTCCTTTGCCATGTGTTGATGTCTAAGTTTCAAGTTAAGTTCCTCAGTCATTTCTGATCACATAGCTGATAGCAGCCTCTGGTGATTACTCAGGGGAGCACTCTCAGTTTCTACACTATGGGAGCATTTCACAGGGGATCTCTCTACAGTGATCTTCTTTAATTAAACTTAACTCTGGTTGAGACTCCTATTGATAGTCCATCAAAAGTGATTCAGACCGGTCAGTCTCAAACAAAGAGGTGCAGACCAAGTAAGTGTTTAAGTCTCAAATTTCCCATAAGACAAAAAAAGTTTACAACAGGATAACTCGGTGTGTGCCAGCTGCAGACTGTGATGGTTGCAATAATGCCAGCACATTCTAGTAGCTTTTAGAGAAGGAGTCTAGGCTTAAAAAGGAGAGACATTAAGCTGAAGCTGTTCAAGAATTCCTCAGCAAGCACCAGCCTTTCTCCTGTCTTCGAAAGATGTCTCAGACAACTTTGTTCTACGTTAGGAGCATCTTTCAGAGTGACCCCACCAGCAATACTGACCACAGTATTCCCAGCAAGGGAAATGAGGTAGTGGACAACACTCAAAGGGTTCATCTGTACACAACTCAGTGCAGTTTTCCAAGCTATTTGTATGGCCACCTTAGCAAACAACCCAGGACAGACAAGAAGGAGCTTCTATGGGGTGATAAAATCCAGTCAAGTTCATCCTGATGTGAAACTATAAGGTCAGTCAGAAACTATAAGCACATCAAATCCCTGTCAAGCCTCATACTTGAGCAACATTGTAGAGCAGTAGGTGCCAGTGAGTGAAGGCCAGGCACAGACCAGGCTCAGGTTTGGCTGCAGTCACAGGTGCATGGCTGTGGTGCTGCACAGGCGGAGTACAAACAGGGTGTGCTGGCATCTGGAACAGCAGCAGGAACACCTAGAGCCTGAAAGGACAGAGAGGAGGAGAGTCTGCCTGATAGCCAACAAGGGCAACTCAAAGGAATGGACACGTGCAGTCCTGGGAGGGCAGAAGGGAGATTCTACTGCTACTGAGCTGAGGGCTCAGTGAGCAAACAGCCTTGGTGCAACTCAAGACTTGCTGTGCTTTTCATCTATGCTGTGCATATTCTCTGGGTGCAGCAGCACCAGAGAAAAGGCTCAAACTCCCGTTGTAAAATCATTCCACTGAATAGCAGAGACACTTGAACAGGGAAAATGCTGGTTCCCACTTATGCTGCAGCATTTACCTGCAGCCTTTAGGTGACATCATCCTGGCATTCTCCTCCAAAAGCAGGTGGATACAGACATTGACTGAAGGTAGGAAATGAGCTATCATTTCCCCTGAAAAGATACGGAAACAGAACAGGATTAGATGTTTTACCCCAAGGGCCAGGAGAAGAAACGGGGTCTAATCCAGAATCAGAGTGAGGGTGCTCTAACAATAGGTACAAGCTCTAGTTCTGTGTGCTGTCTAGCACAATGTGGCCATAATTCTGCTGAGGCCTCCAGGCAGCACTGCAATATGCATCATCATAATAATGAGCTTCTAATCCCAATCAAGTGCCCAACCCAGTAGGCACCGCCTGACTCACAGAAAGGATTAGCTGACAGATGTAAACAATAGTTGTGGGAGTCCCTGTGTCCATTATGCAATCCTTTTATGCTGAGTTTACAGAAAGAGCTGAGAAAATTAGGAGCTTTTGCTGAGAACATAAGTAACTGAGATTTTTCAAATATACATAATGGGTAGCCTCATTCTCCAGCCCTAGGGATAACCCATTGATACCAGCGCACACCATTTCTACCTCTTGAATCAACCAGATTAACAAGGACAGGGACTTACGTTCCTACCATGAAACAATAAAGACAAGGTACTTACAAGATGATCCTCTGAAGCCTCCAGATCATGCCTGCCTCTTCTCAGGTCCTACTTGCTTTCATCACAGAAGTGCCTCTGTCACAAGTTGGAATGTGTGGGAGAAGCAGGGGGTGCATGGGAAAAAATCAACAGAAATTAGAGAAATTAACATTTCTTTATGAGAATTAAAAGAAACTGGAGATCAAATAGGTGTTTTGCTATTAAAGTTCATGCTAGTGGTCTAGAATTTAATTCCAGGAATAGATGAGAGCTGGCATCTAGGAGACAGACAGACTTGCTTGAGTTACTGTAACACAAGAAGAACTCTGAGGATAGACAGATCTATTGCACACCACACTCAGAGACCACAGTGTGCAGTTTCACCAAGCTTGGGCTTCATCATTCCTCTCACAAGGGAACAGCTTAAACCCTCCCCCCAGTTTAAGTTAGAGTGAAGGTGTATTAAAAAGGAGTCAGAGACAGTCTCCAGGTCTCACTTTTAGATAATTATGAAGGAAACAAAAAACTGTTTTTATTACTGTCTCTCAGCATTCAGTTTTTGTAATTTATGATGTTTTTATGTCATTTGTTTCTAATTTTGCCATCTTTTCCAGAAGAAAAACAAGATATATAATAATAAATCAGGCTAACACTTACCATTCCAGATTTTTTGATTGAGGAGATAAAAAAAAACTCATAGAAACAAGGGTTGCTGCTAACCTTGTCTGCAGGCACGAAGAAAATCAAGGGGAATTATGTGTGCTAATTTTGTTATCTTTCTAAGGTTTGTGATCTTAAAAATCCTCAGGGTTTTTTTGAGATGCTCCCTCTCTGTCAGTTCCAAATAAGAACATGCAGAACATGCTCCATGTGCATTCCTCAGATTATCAGCAATTAACAGTGAAACACCAATTACAAAACTATGAACAATAATTAAACAATGGCAAGAGCAGTAGTTTCTGCCTCTCCATTTGCCTTTTATGCACCATCACAGCTCACTCCTTTTTTTGACCAATCAGGACAAATACTCCAGCACAACTGAGGGCAGAGCACTTGTGCTATGGACTTCAGCAGCAGCATGGACAGGGGCAAAGCAGAGCTTAGTGAAGAGATTTCAATATGATCTGCCAAAGAGCACTTTAAACTTTGTATGCTGAGTGATGCTGGACTCAACAGCAGCAATGAATACTTTGTTGGTCACATAGTTGTGGCTATGTCTGTCAGATCTGTGCAGGGGCTGCTGTCCTGGACCAGCATCCTCATCAGCCTCTGATCCATGGGGCAGCCCATAAACAACAGAATTGATATTAAACTCAAACACGCACTGTCAAGGTGACAGAGGGAAGGGATGACAGCAGTGCTCTATCTGGGAAAGTGCCCCACCACTCCACAGAATGGACCAGCGTAGCTGCAGCTAATGGAACTAGGCATTGAACTAATGTAGATATTGCTCACTATTACGACAAGCTGAAGATAATATTGCTTTGGGAGGAAAGATTCAATTTACTATTCTCTTTGTGCTCCAGTTTTCATTTTTCTCATATGCTTTACCAAGCTGTCCAGTTTTGGTAAGTTTCAAATTGTAGATTTTTGTAAGAGAGGTGTATAACAAGCCAGAGTGCTGTTTAAAACAAGAGTACTTTTGCAGAACAGGAATAAACAGCTAGAAAAGCATGGGCTCAAGTAGCTGTTGCTGGATCAAGCTGTTGGCCCTATTCAGCTCAAGCCAAAGGTCACTCACTCCCAGCTAGTTCAGTATAAAGCCTCACACTGGTGTCATGCTAGGCTCAAGTACACAAAGGCTGCTGAGAACACCAAAAGAATGGACTGGGGTTGCTCATAAAGATCTGGAACTAATATGCCTGAAACAACAAGAGCAATCAAGTGTGCTAGTATCTATCAGACCGGCAGACCATTTTCTGTAACAGCAAGAGAATAAAAAAAAAATAATTTTGTTGTTAATTGTGAGATTTTGCTAATATTTCCTTTGCTTCATACTGAACAATGACAATGATTTAATCACACATGAAAGCAGTGAGGTTGCTCCTTACATGTAGTGCTGCCCCAACACAATGGGTACTTTGACCATATGTCTATACACTAGAGCATCCTGCATTTCATTTGTTTTCCAGAGAATGAAGTTGAAGGTTGTAGCTGACTGTATAGCTTATTATTCCCTTTGCCCTTTTCCTTTCCCCATATCTTCTTTCTAGGTAAGCAAGTAATAATGTAGATTATTTTTGCCATTGCTAGAGTATCTTTGTGATGCAGAAAAATTAGATCCATCCATACCTGTTTGGTAAAGCAGAAGAAACCTTTAGAAACCAAGCAGGGCCCAGTGGTGAGAAAAGCCGAATATTTAGCTCTGATCACAAGGCTGCAGAAAGTCAAAGAATGTGAAACAAGACTCCAAAAAATGGTCCTTGAGCAATGTACAAGAACAAGCCAAATCCCAAGGTTATGCCAATTCACCACATGAGGAAATTCCTTCCTTTCCCAAATGCAGTCAGAACTTCAGCAGCATGTCTGGGAGCAAATATTGTTAGGTCTGATCCAGCTTGTTTTTATCCAGGCATGACACTGGCACTCAAAAGATGATGTTGGGTTTTGATCTTGCCTTTCAACAATTACACAAGGAATCTCCCACGGCAAAAAATTCCAAATAGTGATTAACCTTCTAGGGCAAAAGCCAGACTTTCCATGTGTTTGATCTAAATTCAGTTACTTTTTAATTTCCAGGAGTGGCTTTTTTTTCTTCCTGTCACTGCTTAGTTCACATATGTCCAGGACCCTGTGAGGGTCCTGAAGATCTCCTGAGGACATGTCAAATCCTAAATAGAGATCTGAGGTTCTGTGGGGGTGAATGTATTTAAGCTGTGAAAACATGTTTCTGTAAGTGGCAGCACAGCTATGCAGAAATTTTGAATATGAAGTAATTTCATATACAAGGAATGTCTTGCGGTTCTCAGTGGAGTCAGGTTGCTCTTTTAATTTCCATTCTTGGGGTAGTAGTGACTGCTCCCTGGCAAGGAGAGCACTGTGGGGCTGTTACTGAGATGGGCTCCTGGGGAGTCACTCAGCACACTTGCTTTCAAGGAGTGCAGCTAGAGTGGAGGATATTCAGCACTACAAAGGATCTGGCCTTTCAAATGCTTTTCACTCTTGCAGGCCAAAATAATAAAAAAATCAGTGGGTTTCTTGTTTATATATTGATGTTTCCCATGTCCAGGCACTTCATGATACTTAAAATGGTTATATAAACTGCTGTTAATCTGATTTGGCAAGCCAGTCCAATGATTCCTGCTTCTGATTAAAAATGTTTCCACACTTGCTGAGTGAAGGCTTAACTCCAGTTAAGCCCTTGCACTGAAGTGATGAGCAGCAGACCCAAGAGATCATTTATAGATTCCAAATCTGGTTGTTAGTGGTGCTTGGCAGAAGTCAACTTCACTGGCAGCAGCCATCTGCTGCCTACCTCTCTGGATCCACCTCAGAAGACAGACAGCAACTTGCTGGAAGCACTGGTTGTCCCAAGACTGTGGGAGCAGCAAGCTGGGTCAGAAATGCAGTCTCCATAGTCATGAGGTGAAAAATTGGGCTCAGTTCTACTAAAATAAGCAAAAACAAAATAAGAAGCATTCTTCAGTCTTCTTGCAGTTCATCATGTAGCCTGACAGCATTAGTCTGTGTAACAAAACTTCTCCCAAACCAAAGCTGCATTAAGGTATAGCTGAAGGGAGACCGTTCAAAATAACATTTTGGGGTAAAAAGCTACAGACACTGCAGTAATCCAAAAATCTAAGTATTAGATGTTCAGCATGAAAAATGCACTGAGAAATAACATAAGCCTGTCTGAGCACTGAAATAAAACGTTACTGCAGTCAAACTATCTTGCCTCTGTCTTAAGATGGTTCAATATCATGACCATGAAACTAATTTAAAACTGTGGCAGGTAAGTGTGATCAGAGTTAGAGTTGGATTATTTTACAAAAAATTAAGGTTTAAATATGGAAACATAAATAAATAAATGCAGATCCCAAACATTAGCTGGCAGGTCAAAACATTACCCTACAATATATTTCTAATGCACTTTGACTAGGCTCTTCTCCCTTCCCTTGTTCCATTGCCTGAGCTAGTGTATTTTATAATTGGAAAATAAAATATCCTGGTGTAAGGTGGGGAAAAATTGGATTCTGATTAAGTCCTTAGGAGACCAGGGAAAGGGGATGGGTGAAAGAGCAAGTCTGCTTTCCTATATATTTTATTCCATTCTTGATCCCAAATATAAGTTCAGAAATACACAAGTATCTGATCCCTCATCCTATTAGCTATCTAAACAACAGGATGTTGTTGATGGAAAGGAGACAGCAGGATGGAACTTCTGCCTCTTACTTGAGGAGCAACTCCCCTCTATGGAATTGTCTGGAAGCTTGTAGCAGAGATGTCCATGGAAAAACACATCCCCTGGGGATGGCACTAGTGTCATGGCCAGCAGCAGTGTGCAGAGGAAGGAGAGGGAAACATCACTACCTGAATTGCAAAAGTGCAAGTAATTGCAAGTGTTGCCTCCCAAGTTCTCAAGTGTATCTTGCACCAGCAGCTCCTTAAAACCAGACATGCTGAAAGAACCACAGCTCCCTTGCTCTTTTCGCTGCTCTGCTTTCTTGCCAAACTCCCATGTGTGCTGAGCTTCTGCATTTGCTGATGTCTTTGTCCATCATCAAACCTGCAGGAGATGGGAGCAAGAGGGAACTCGATGACAAAAAAAGTTGATCACAGCTGTACCAACATGGTCAGCATTGGTGACGCTGAATCTGCTTGTTGCATACCCACGTAGCCTCCTACAAAACCTCTGTGTTACATTTAGGACATTGTCCTATTTCAGTTCAACCTCTTTGTTTTCATTGTGCAGAGTGGTAGATTTTAAGATCTGGGAATATTGCGAATAGCACTCAGAGTCTTTCTGCATCACTGGAGTTCAGACATAGGAAAAATCTTTCCCAAGCTATGGATTCTTTAAATCTTTTTTCACTCTTCAGAGAGGAATACATACAGAGCTGAATGTTTTGTTATATGTAAAACAAAAGTACATTAGATACTTAATCTGTGCTCTAGGATTCATGAAGTCAGTTTTGCTACCATGCTGTCCTTTGGAGCCAGCCTGCCTTGTTCCTTCCAAGGCTGTGAGCAGCACTCAGGTCCTGTATGTCTCCAGCATATGTTTCCTGCCTGGAATCATTGGATCCAGGAGCTTCAGCCTCTCCAAGGTGCAGAGTCCTTAGATGTTCATTTTCCATTTAGCTATCCAGGAAACGAACCAGGGAGAATTGCAAAGACTTTAAAAAGCCTCTTCTTAAAAACAAAACCAAGTTGCTTATAAATTACAACAAGGAGGTGTGCAGCCATGGAAAAGCAGAACACCGAGCACATCTGCCTCCCACCAGGTACCCATGCTTCCATCAGGTCCCTGATATCTGCAGGAAACCCAGGGACTCCAGGTCTCCTACTTCTGCCTCTTGCTCCAGAGAGTCCCTGTTCCTTGGTGGAAACCTTTTCTCTCTAAAACAGCCAGCCTGTGGCACTTCTGCCCATTCCCTCACTGCTAGGATTTTCCATGTGCCAGTCCTCAAGCAGAAACACTGACAGAGCTATTTTGAGTCAACGACTACCCATTGCTGCCAGGGATTTTGTCAAGGTGGGGTGTGCCTTGATGGTGTGGGGTGTGCCTTGCTTCAGTGTCCGAGACTGAGCTGGTTTCATGGTGCCAAAACCCTCACAGTATTCTCCAGAACAGAAATTAATTAATTGGCTGCCACTGATACTCTCAAAACCCTTGCCATCTTTCCAACTTAGGCAATGGAAAATTGAGTTCTCAGAATCTGCTTTGCCTACACAGGGTAGGCAGTGTACAAATTGTACCTTACTGATTTGGGATTTAAAACCTGTATTCTTCTCAGATGAAACCATACCAGTTTTCTACATATAATGTGTGAGAGCAGTTTTTGATCCAAGACACATTCCCAGTAAATACCCCCCCATACTTGCTGTGGATACCCAGGGTTTTACGAATCCTCAGAGTATGTGCACTGCACATACAAAACAGCGGAAAAAAATCCCTGTGAAGGAAAAGTTAGTACCCTGTTTATATTTAGAGCTAATATTTAATGTAAGCTGTGATGTTAGAAAATCAAGTGTGTGTAGTTTTATAAAGACATTTCTCCTTGCCCCTTTGTACATAGCTTGACAGAAGCAAGAGAAAGTCTCTGACAGATGCTGATGAACTATCTGGTTACAGAGCTGAAATATTTGGAAAGGACACAAGTGAGAACAGAATTTATTGCCTTTGTGAAAAGGGGATTTAATTTCTAAACTATCCACACGTGGCAATGAACAACCTTGTCTCTGCCCTCTGGTGACAGCCTGCAGGCACCATGCAATTATGATTAAAGCCTTTTATTTTTTTTTGTCCCAGATTAGATTAAGTTGGTATTTAAAGATACAATTTTCTAATTGTGTTGTCACGCCAGAACAGAGACGTGGTTGTCTGTTGTCTGTGCACTTTTACTGAGGAACAAAAAAGAAATCGGAATACTTTGAGGTAAACATGGATAGCAACACTCCTAATTTCCAGGAAGAGCAGAAGAAGTAATTACAATTCTTCTAGATTATTATTAATTCTTAGTGTTCAGTTTAACTGGGAAAACAATTTTGAATGAGTTTACACAGCCACTAAAGACAAGGCAGGGAAGAGAAGGCCACTGCTCTGTGCTTCTGGTACTGCTTGCAGCAGAAATCCTCTCCCTTCCTGGCCACAGCAAGGTCAGCATCCCTGCTCCCAAAATCATACCACTTTGAGGTAAAAATAAATCATAATGACATACACTAATCTGAATGAATTCATACTGCTCATTTGCTGTATTTCAGTATTACAAAGCCAATGGGTCTGAGCGTGAGACAGATCTAAGAAATGCTGTCAGAACAAGGAAAATATGAGAAGGAGCTATACATGAGAACTTGCAGGTATCTAACATTCCTAATTTTAAGAAAAAGCACCAAAGATGACATGAAACAGCTAATTGCCCAAACAATTTCAGAGAAAAGGTTATGAAGGAAAGAAGAAACAAATCAGTAAGGAGGTTGAGATGACAAGGAGCACCAGCTTGAAACAGAAAGGGAAAAGGAAGCATTTATATTAGTCCTATTTAAATATCTCTTCCAAAAAGCAGTAGATGTCTCAGGGATTTCTCTACCATATCTTGCGCCAAATAAGGCCCAAGGGATCCCAAATTCTGTTTTACAGCACTTATACTCCATTTACTGTGGGGATTTTGTATAGGAAGAAGACTTCTGATTTGTTTCACAAGTTGTGGACAATGAGCTCCCTAAATATTTTTTTCTGTGTGGGTACAGAAAGTCACCCAAAAATTGAAAATAACACCTTGGTGCTGTGAAAGCACATGGAAAAATGGCAGTCATGTTTCTGTACATCATTTGTCAAAGTGAATGAGAGCTCTGCCAGCATTCACAGTGGTGCCATGTGACAAAGCCAGCTCATGCTCATCCAGCAAACAAGAGACCAGAGCAGCTGTAGGCTTGCTGCATATGGAACCAGAGGCACCAAAGAGCCTTATATCAAAACCTCTTTGGACAACATTACAGGTTTGCTCTAGTTTGCATGGGCTGCTGCTTTTAATCTTTTGGGATTGGACTGTGATGCTTCCTACACCCATTATTTGCACCCCCTCAAATTGTACCAAAAGGACATTATGGAGAGATATCAAATCTAGTGCATCATGGGCAGCACCTACACAACGAATTGGACTCGCTGCCTGCTTACCTAGCCTGTGCAGCCACACTGCAATGTTGCTGCCTGGACAACACCACACTCAGCAGTTAACTTCAGCTGTACTGGCAGCAAAGCAGTACCCCAAATGTGGAGCTGGCCTGGATGGATACCAGTGCCTTCTGCAGCACAACGCCTCCAGAACCTGATTATTTCTAATTATAACGCCTGGCAGATGTGTAGATGTGTTTTGGCAGAGTTTGGCACAGTGTTTTACATTTCTTCAGATTTTCTGAGGGAAGCAAGTGCCATCAGCTGAGCAGCTCCCAAGGCATGTCCATCAGCAAAAGTGATGCTCTCCAATCAGCAAGTCAGCCCCAAGGCTCTTTAGAAATAGAAACTTTCTACGAGCAGGAGGCTGAGCAAGAGCTCCTGTGCCTGCCACCACTGGGTGAGCCACAAGGAAAACCCCTGCTCTTTTCCCTGCTTCCATTAGTGGGCTCACCAGCTTCCTTACCCCTACCAGCCTTCACTTTATATATCTATGGGAGAAGATCCTCAAGGCAGGCAGTGCCATTAATATGAGTGCTTCCAAGGAAACACAATTTCAAATGGAGCCCCCATGTACTGTTACACAACTCATTATGAATGATCCCAACTTAAAGTGATGCAGAAAAATACCCTAACACCCATCTTAAAGAGACAAATGAGTTCCAAGTCCAGTCCTGCTGCCTGTAGTCTAGGCAGACCTGGGCGACCTGCATTTGCAGGAGCAGAACATGTTTACTTGTATTTTTAAAATACAAAGAAGAAATATTTTGTTGACTATTTCAGTGTCATGTTTCCATCTCTGATTTGGGAAGTGGGTTTGTGCCATTTTAAAATAGAAAATACTTGAGTTGTTCATGAGATGTTGAGAGCAGTATGACATGAAGAAAATCTATCAAGCCCCCATAGAAATCGGGATAAGTGTGGCTCTACAGCTTTGTGGAAAAGGCTCTTGAGAACAAGACTTCATAACAAGCATTGCTGAGAATCTGAAACTGTCACAAAAGAGAATGGAAATAAATGTACTATCTTAGAAGTGTTTCTCTGACAGACTTAAGAAATATAGCTACAACTGCCCCTTCAGGGTAATATCTCTGAAAAATCTAAGTGAAGAGATGTATTTCATATACAGGCTGAGCATTCAGCTTCTCTCCCCTTCCTGGGCTCTGGAAACAATTTCTTTAGACCTGCCTGGGAGTTTCCTTCTACTTTTTCAGCTTTTATCTGATGAGCTTCTGCTCACATACAGTCCTATTCACGTGATTGGCCACTCAGAGCTCTAACTGGGCCTCTAATTATTTTTTAAAAATCTAGCAAAAGATCTGAGAGGAAAAAAAAGTGACTTATGAATAAGAACATCCAGAGACTTAACACACTTAAGAATATTAATTTCATGGCTCTAATGGATTTGTCCTAATAATCACAAGCATTCTAGTACTGATTGCTCTTCTTCCTTCTCCCCCACCCTCATTTAAAAAGTAGTGAAATTAATAGAGCCAGTGGTTCGACAGATTTACATTTTCTGTTCCCCAACAATCCTCACCATCCCAGCATTAATAAGTTCCCACCCTCTGCTTCCACTGCCATATGGATGGGCAAGATGCTGGATCAGCATCACGTAGACTGAACTACAGGCATGGACCTCTTTGGTGGATCCCTGGCTAGGCTCAACTTCTTGATTTAATGAGCTTCTCCATAGATCTGCTGAGAACATATAATTAACTTTGAGACTCCTAAATTTCTCTCAAACCCTGATGGATTTGGCCAGTGGGATCAAAATTTAACAGTAGTGTCAAACAGCTACTAACCTATCCTGCCACTGGGGGCTGAAAAAGGTGTCCATTCCGTGAGTGAGTGGCAAACTCCTCCACGGTGCCCACATCCCTCCATCTCCTTCTACCTTCTACCCTCACACAGTGGGTTGCACTGCTCCTGCAACAACTGTTTCTGGGAGGCAAGGAGGACTCAGGGCAAACTGTGAGCAGGGTGGCAGTGGGAATCTTACTTGGGCTGCTATTCCCACTCAGTATGCCCTTTCCTCTCATGCTCTGTGAGTCTCACAGCTTGTTTTTGAGTCTCCTGACTTAATTGGGTGTGCTCCAAGTGGCAGACACCTGCACAAACCCCCACTAATTACACTGCACAAATAAATACTTCACCTAGAGAAAATAAATGAGGAAGTAATTAACTCATCATCCTTCCCAGATATATTAACAGGGTATTTTACAAACACAGCATCCTTGACAATGCCACCAAGCTTCAGGGCAATAAAGGAACTTGTGAATGACCTGGAGGCTACACAGCTGCTGACCAGAAGCACCAGGCAGCACCTTGGATTGCTCCAAGCTTTCTAAGTGGAAAGCTGTCCTGCTCAGCTTCAGCTAGAGGGCTTTCCTCCCTGGTAAGAAAGTCTTGTTATCCAGGGTGAGAAGGGTCTATAAGAAACTGGCCTCAGAGGGAACCCTCCAGGGTGACCTCCACACTTCCTACACTGTCTGATTGATACCTCAATATTTAGGAGACATGCCCTAGGGTTGTTAAGAGTTTAATCTATTATTGAAAAAGCAAACCCAACTGTTCCAGCTAGAGCACAAAGCTTCCATCATTTGAAAAGCAGTTCAAGAGAGAGCCCAACCTACAAGGCTGAGTGGTTCCAGTACCAACTTCGTTTGTGTCTGCCCTTGGGGGAATGCGGCCTCTTTCTATGCCTTCATCTCTAGCCACCGAGCTTCCAAATGTCATACAGACAGATCTAAACACAACAAGTTGTCTGAAGAACTATAGAGAAAGAGGCTTTTGGAGGAGGGAGAACAGTACAGGAGAAATGTGATACAATAAATCAAGTTTTGCAATACGAAAATTCTCAGATTTTCTGGCAGATAAAGAAATAAAGCTTTGCTGTCTGAGAAGGAAAAATAAAGGTGTAGTTTTAGACATTGCCAATCCCTGCCAAGGATGAAGTTAGGCACATAAAAATTCTTGAGGTATTTGGGAGAGTAAGCAAAAGCCTTACTTGGGCATAGGTTTGGAGGGCAAAATCATAATCTGTGCAATACAGGTCAGGGCTGAGTGCTCTCACCACTGGTCACCCAAGCAAATGGTTACCAAAACAGGCAAATATCTGCAAAGTGTTTCAGTGAATTGGCATCTTACAGCAAAACAGGTTGCAGAGAGCAGATGAACTCCAGGCTACCAGAGCTCACTAGTGGACACGGTCCCCTCACCTCAGAGTCTGCAGAGGACTCCCAAGAGCCTGTACCTGTCCAGTCTCAGATTCAGAGCTCAAAAACTGCTGCACAAGCTGCTGCATCTGCCAGCTGCACTCGATAAGCTTGTCCAGGCACCTTGGGCTCCTAAGACCTGCAAAGGGATGAGACCAAGACTGCAGCCCCATTAATGAGAGCTTCAGTCACCCAGGGATGCTCAGATGTCTCAGAGGCACCTGGACCCACACATGTTCCTGCAAAAGCCGCTTGAATGCAAAACCTGGATATTTTCTCCCCACAACAAGCAAAAAAAAAAAAAAATTGAAATGGTCACATCAGCTACAGGGAAGGATGGAAGGAAAACCTCAAACAGCAACACCCATCCTAGTTGAATGAAATCCCTGAGAAAGTCACCTGTTTGGGAAGGGCATGTGCTGCATGTGACACATCAGAAACCTGGTTTTGCCAAAAAACGAGGACAGTGATTCTGGCATAAGCTCAGGCATTTCTCCTTTCCAAGGGCACCTGCTTGGGAAGCAGGGCCTGATTGGTAACATAAGAGAGAGAAAACAGGAGCAAAAGTGAGAAACAACCCCCTCCCCCCCAATACTTGCAGGTATAGAGACAAAGCATAATTATGCATATACACACTTTAATTTTTTCATGCCCTTAAATGGGTAAAGGCTATATTCAAAAAGATAACTTCCTTTCTCCCTTTAAAAAAATTGAAGCATTATTTATTGTGAGAGCTTTTTTTCTATATTTCAAGGATGCTCTTTAAAGGTTTCAGGACTGTAAAAGAGTCTTTTGACTTTTCTGTCTCTTCCTGTCTTTGCCTTCCACAGCTGGGAGAAAAATCTAACGGCCTTAAATAAGTTTAAATATGAAAGTCAAAAAATGGCTTTGAAAATAAGCTGTGAAGGAATACTCTGTATTTGAACTCCACAGAGAAAATTAAAATCAAGGGAAAATGTAGAGCTGTAATACATCAAATTTTTACATGTATTTATATATATATATTTCAATCAGAGGACTCAATGTCTTACAGCTTTCAATGGGACTTTTGTTTGTGTAAAGATGGAAGAACAGAGCTCTGTTTCACCATGGCTCTGTGCTTTGTCTTCTCTGTCCAGTCCCCAAATTTTTACTCCAAACTGTGGTAGGACACCCGTCTCTCAGAGCAGCTGAGGTTGTGTAGGATGGGAGCATTCTCCTTTGTGTGGCACCACCAGTGCCAAAATCCCAGCTCTGCTGAAATCAGTGGCAAAACTGTTCCAAAAGAGTTTGCTTCTCACTGCCAGGCACACATGGCCACCTTGCTGACTTCCCAGCACCCTGCCACCCCACGGGGCTCTTGCCATGTAAGATTAGTTGTGCTTGTGCTCACAGGGACTGTGCCTCGGTGGGTTTTCTCACCTAGGGATGAGACTGCTCTTTGCCACAGCCTGAGCTGCCTTCAAGCTGGTTTTCATCACCTGTGTCAGCCCCTAGAACCAGGCTGGAGGGAGCAGGGCTGAAGCTGAGTGGACACATACCGACAACAGACAGCATCCTCCAGTGACTGCTTTTTCCCCCTCACAACTTGTCTGCTGACAGCTGCATGAGGTCTCTGTGGCAGGTTTGTCATCCACGACCACACCAGGGTGAGTCTTTCCTAGCAAAATCTGGTGAACACCAGCTCCCCCACCCTCCACATTCCATGTCCTTCCGCACAAAGTACAACATCCCACAGCACAGAAGCACTTCCCTGCAAAGAGCCCTAACTCAGCTACAAACAACAAACACACTCTGCAGGTTTTCTAACATATTTATGTAGAAAATGCTTCCTCTACCCACTGAGTTTTAAATTGTGGCCCATCACTGCAATGGCTGAGCACAAGACTAGACATGGTACACACTGCAGACCCAGTGCAGTGCTCTCATTTGGGGTCAAGGAAAATAATTTATAGGCAACAAAAGATTGGACAAAAATTAAGGGAAGACATAATGTTTCCTAGTAAATCACAGGCAGAGGAAGGCAATCACTACCACTTTTATTATTGTGGTTTGTAGGAGCAATGAGGAGGATGGCTTGAAAGAGTCTATTTTAACAACAGTACTCACCATTGAGGGAGGGGAGAAAATTGTTGAAGCTTCAGTCAGCATCTCACAGCTTCCTCTGTTGCATGCACAGGGCTCCAGGGGACACAGCAGCAAGTGTGGCATCGCAAAATATTATTTTTCTCCCTGTTTCTTCTCCAGAATCTCTGCACCCTCGAAGAAACCTCTCACCTCCATGCCATGGCTTTGTCTCCAGGAACAAACACAGTACCCACCTGTATGAATCATTGTGGACTCTTCTGCTCACCAGGACTGCATGGATGCCAAGTGCCTAATTGCAGTATTTTTCCTCTTTTTTAAAGCAATTCTTGTTCTGCCTGGATTAACTTTCAGAGAAAGTGAGAGACTTGCTTTCTCTATCCTTGTCTGTATCTCCTCCAACCATAGACAGAATATTACAGTGCCTTTTGTTTTTGATTAAAAGACCTTTAGGTATCCATTAAAGAGCACTGACCCAGTTTTTATCTGACCCCACTGGTAAAGCTCTCTTTTGGGAGACAGCATGCCTCAGTGCAGCTATTGCAGCAGCCTTGCATCACCGGAGAGAATAATTTTCCAGAATAAAAGCTAAATGATGGAGCGAGACAGAGTGGGTGTCTGTGTACAGAAACATTAGAATTTGTTTACTAATGCAAACAGCTCTCAGGGTGAGAGGAAAATAGCAGAAATATTCAGTTAAACATTTATCTCAGTTAAACATTTATGCAGGATTTACATACGGTGACACACACAGAGGTGGTGTTTGCATGGTTGACGCTACTGACAGTGTTGGATTTTTTAGAGATGCTTTCCCAGAGCATTTTTCTTGCCAGGAGAATTTTTAGTGAAATTGTGCAAGTGTAACAGATCCATCATTCACATACAGAGCTGTGCAATTTTTCTTCCTTCCAAAGAACAGCTTGTTCCTGTATTTACAAGGTATTAATATAAGAGGTCCTATTCCTGACACTTGGATATAGCTTCTCAGGTTTCCCACACAAGTTCAGATCTCTGCTGATGTAACCCAGTGAGGTCAGCACATAAAATTGGAGGGAAGTTAGCAGGTTAAAATCCTTTTTATTTTAAACAACAAAAATGCTTCTTCTATGTACATATTTGCCTAGAAAAGTAACCTCCAAAGCCCAGGACTCCCTTAGAGCACTTACTGCTGCTATGACAGCACTGTGCTAAGGGTTGAGAAATCACCCAGAAGATCTGAAAAAAAGAAAAAAAAAAGAGGAAAACCCAAAAAAGCTTGAATTTTACTTGTCTCAATCTAACTGAGACATAAATTAGATAAATAATACAATTATCAAAACTCAGAGCAAAATCCAAAAAGCACCTCATATTTACTAACTTACATTTTACTTATATTAAGGTGCTCTGACAGACAGGATATTTTGCCCAAACAGACCCTAGAGTAGGATACTTCAAGAAAGTTAGGTCCCATGTCAGTCACGTGCTTGAGGATTATACATTACTGGTGTGCATTTAACTTCTCATCAGCTGTGAAAGTCACCTGCATAACTGAACCTACAGCTCCAAACAGTAGGGTCTGACTCTGCTGCAGCATAACCAACCTCTGGTCTCTCAAATTTGTCATGCAAGGATTCAAAAATGCATTTGTGGGGTAAGTTTACTATGACAACCTGAGATGCCTTTATGGACCTTCTCATGCCTGAGTCATAAGGGTCCCATTTTTCATACTCATCCACAGGTAGAGGGAGAAACTTCTCCCCTCTTTTCTTTCTGACAAGGACAAATGAAATGCATCAGGGCTCTCATGATTCCAGGAGCTGCAGCTGTAAAAAGAAATGCACAAACAATTGAGTGCACACATTGAAACCATGAGGTCATTGTGAGAAGTGCCATTTTTTCTGGTCCAACTGCAATTAATTGTAACATTGCTACAGTTTTCCAAGGCCAGCAGGACTGCCTTTTCCTGCCTGCTGAGCTCTGTGGCAGGTGAGTTTCAGTAGGATGAATTCCAATTTAATTAACAGAAAACAATTTTCTTAAAGAGAAGAAATAAAAAAAAAAAATCAAACCAACAAACTATTCCTACAGTTCTCTCAAAATGAATATATACATCATATAAAAAAAGGTTATACAAAGAAACTTGGCTGCCTTCTACTCCTAGGAGATGCTAGAAACCCATTTGACTTTACATTTAAAAATACCATTTATATTAGCACTCATATTAGTTGGAGGACCCCATGACAGATGGATTTTTTTTTTCTCTCATTGAAAAGCTTCCATTTCCTCTCTTAGGCCACAAACATAAATATAGAAATAGATCATTCTGAATTGGTCTGTTTATGATTATTTATTTAATGGCTAACCACAGTGTCTCAAGCTACTAATACATAATTTAAATGTCTCACAAATACAGCACTTGGTTTTCAATTCATTCTCCGTACATATTCAATAAACTGAGCATGTGAAAATAATAAGGGAAGTGAGGCCTCAGTTATCAATTCTGACAGGGTTCACAGTCCTTCTAAATGTGTCTTTAAGTCATTTTAGCTTGCAATTGAACATAATTATCATGACAGGCATGGCTTCAACTGAGCCAACAGAGCTTTAAAATAAATACTGGAAGCTGCTTGCTCAACACTGATTCAAGGTCTGAGACCCAGTCTGGCAAACATCCCCATTTCCCTCAATAACCCCAGTCCTGGCATGGCCTGGCAGGGTGAGGATTCTTTGTTACCTAGGGTGAGGGTCACCAGAAGCATCTGCAGGAAATAAAACACCCAGCCTTGAAATTCAGATTTTGTCATGCCTCCACTTCGTTTTCCAGAGCCAGTCTGGATTTGGGGCCTATTTGCCCTTTGAACAGGGGTGAACATCGCTGCCATGCCCCATCCCTGGAGGAGCAGGATGATTTTTCAGGCTTTCTGCTGAAGTCCCACAGGACCATCTGTGTAGCCTGTCCTGCACAGTTTCAGCACTTAGGCTAAAACTCTTTGTATGTGAAAACATTGCAGCCCACGTTTCACACTTACACTCATTCAGGCTTCACCAGGGGATCCATTTCATATTGCAATTAAAAGCTACTCTGGCATGCAGCAGTTTAAGAAAAAATGTACCTTTAACATTTAAGGACACTGTATTGTGCTGCAGGAAGGCAGATCTTAAATGAAATCTAGTCTGCTTTGATTAATAATTGATAATATTTTTGCATAGGAAAGAAAAAAATTCCAAAGACACTCTCCCTATTGATCTGAAAGACTTAAATAAATGAAACAGATTCAAACTTTTGCACATGTTTGTTAACTATTGGTAAAATGGCAGTACTGAGCAGAGGCAGTCACATGTACAAATGTAAGGTACATGATAGAGAGAGTTTTAAACTGCATCTGGTTAAATTTCTTGAAAATCTTATTTAATTTTGAACAGCCATAAAACCTGTATATACTGACAGTACAAGGTTATGTATATCTTCCTTAGGTATTGCAGTGTATGTTAACATGCAAGAAGCAGTGGAAACTTTGCAGGCACTTAAATGACAGAAAGATAAAGATTTGGGGACAGATCTTGAGCTGGGAAAAGTAGTTCAAAAAGTACAGTTCATTAGTCTGACCTCTATCATGTACAACTTTTTCAAACAGATATTGGAGAAAATAATCATCAAGATGCAGAAACAAAAGGAGGCTAAAAGGCAATGTGATTTTAGGAAAGACAGATCGCATTAGACTAAACTTGTTTGGATAGGTGCATGTCTTGATCAGAGAAAAGTGGTAGATCTAATCTTTGTACTTTGTTTACATTTGACTTAGGCCCACATAGAAAGTTATCTGTGGAGCTAGAGAAGACACAGGCTGTATTTTGTTTGTGGTTAGGTGAGGAGTAGACACAGGCTGTATTTTGTTTGTGGTTAGGTGAGGTGTGTTTGCTTGTTTGTTTTTTAATTTGCTCTCATTGCTTCAGTTCACTCCAACAGGAGACTAGTCCTCTTTGAATTTCAACAACTTTCACTAAGTTTGTAGGCTGGGACTATGAGCACTGATAAAGACAGAGAGTTTTCTTCAACCAGAAGCTGCCGTGGCTTCCCCTGTGGGTGACAGCAGAGCCAGCAGGGTCGCAGCAGCACCTCGGGCTCAACATCACCCTGAACAAACCTGGGGAGCTACTGGAAGATTTGCCTGGTTAAGAAGCAGAAGTCTGCACCATTTGATCTGTGGGAGGAGTTTCAGAGTTAAGGTGAGGGGATTCTAATTAACCAGCAAGGATGCACTGGGGGGGCATTTCCAAGCAATGCATATTTGATTAGAAGAGCTGAGAGGCAGAGGCAATCTATAAAATAAGACTGATGATTCATTGACTGTCAGTCTGTGCCTTCCTGTGCATCAATATTTCTACTGGAAGTTCACAAAATTAAAAATATTAATGGGTCAGATTTGGCCCCAGTAGTTTTGAAAAAAGTTGAGTGGAGTTATTTCCACAAAATCATTTTATCTTTCCAACTACATTTAGCTAGTGTCAAGTCTGCTGCCCTCCGGTGTTTCTAGTCCCATTGCTTCCTCCCAAGTTTAAATTCCCCTCTCAGACCAAATGGCCTGTATTTGAGGATGGCTCATAGGGCGTACATGAACATTTATAAAAATGCCTTCCTAAAAAATATCACTGCACACAATTCTCCCTAGCAGGACTACAAAAAGGAATAAGTCTCATATGAGAGCCATTAGGTACTGATGAAAGGAGAACAAGTCAAGATGAAGAATGACATCAACAAATCAAACTAGCCAGAAGCACAGCCCCTTTGAGGCTTTTTTCCCTTGTATTTCTATGTCAAGCTCATGCCTACTGCAACACATCAATGGTAGAAAGCAAAACAGAAAGCAGATTTAAATATAAAAAATCAGTTTAGTATATGAAAAGCAGTCAAAGTTGACATTGCTCAATGGAGAAGTGAATACATTTCACTTTTACATTTACCTTTGACTATAGCATTGCATGGGACAAAGCTGAGGGAAAAAAGCAGTTGTTTCCATTTGCCGGAGAGATCATTGCAAAGGACAGGTATCCATTCCATTCCAGATGATAAGTTAAATATCCAAAGATTATCATATTTTGACACACCATGTTTTCTTTTATGTTGGATGACTTCAGCCTGCCATTTTACACCTAAGAAATTATTCTGGGTGGAGATGCCTAGGCGTGCACAGGTCACTCCTTGAATGACTGATATAAGAGCTGCCAGGCTCTGGTTTTGTGGAGTTGGTAAGTGTCTTAAATCTACTGATTTCCCACGTGATTATTGATAAGGATTTCAGACTAGAATCTGTGTCTATGCCTATGCCAGGGCAGGTATGAGAGGTGTGTTTCACAGTCCTCACCACCCTGAAAATGACAGTTACAATGAATTAGTTAATCCAGTGACATCAAAATCCATTAGCATTTTATACTGACTTTAGCACAGACAGGATCAGACTCTGTCACCTTACTGCCTGAAACCTATTCTACAAAATAAAGAGTTACAAAAAAATTAATTAAATCAGTGATGAAACTCCTGTGACTCTGGAGGCCTGGGAACAAGCCTGTGGTATGAAAAGCTAGCAGGATAGCTTCTGCAGGAAAAGCTGAGCAGAACTGCTTTTCACTCAGTAAGCAGTAGAAAAGCAGCAGCTACTAGACAGCCTCTCACAAGCTGAGTGTACAGCTGAATCAATACTTTCAGTTTTACACTCTTACACAGGCAGTGGATAGAAAAGTTTATATTCCAGTCATGATATCTGATGGCTCCACAACAAAGACTGTTAAAGAAAAATGAAAAAAAACCCAGAGGCATTTAATAATTCATTGGGTGATGGTGGGTACCTTGCCTTTATGTAGGAAATGCTTCCACTAAAGAGACTTTAGCAAAATTAATTAAGTCATCAGAAAGGTTTACAAGCTACATTCACTGAGATAGCAATTTTCATGAAGCAGTCTCTTGAAATAACTAGCTAAACTCCATAAAGAAAAATCACTTCCTGGGTATGTCCCTGCAGATTAAATACACTTGGTAGAAAGAGAACTATTTAAAAAATTCAAATCAATCTTCTTGCAAGCAGTGAATGAAGTAAAGTCCTCCCACGCCACATCCCCAGCTTTAAACATGTGCAGAAGTACTGTTTGGGTCACAGAGAAGGAAGTCTGCCCTTTGAGCAGCTCAAGCCTTTCAGAGAACGGGCTGTCCAGTGACAGCAGTGCTTGCCCTCTGGAGACAGGAACCCGTGCCTCTACACCACTTCTGGCTCGCCGCAGGGTAGAGGAGGCTGTGGCACCCTTGGGCTGCAGGAAGCAATGTGGGACTCAGCTTACAGCCAGCTCGGTGCTAGTGAGCTAAAAACAAGGGATTTTTGTCTTGTTTATCCTATATTATGTGCAATGAAGACTGGTGGTAAACTATCTAGCTGCATGTCTGCTGGTGACTGAGGGGTTACAGCGGCAACCCAGCAGTGCCCTTAAACACATGCTTAGATTTGTCTCCAGTAAATCATACACCTCTTCTGCTGCACCCCACATGCTGTTCTGCACTTTTCTACAAACCTCTCTGCCAGGTGAATGAACTCATTCTGTTAAGAACACTGCATTCAGAAACAATGGTTTAGACTGGATTGCTCTTCCTGTGGGCTCTCAGAGAGAAGGACCATGTAGAGTACAGCAGAAAGTAAATACTGTGCACAGAGCAAAAGGGGTGGTACACCATCTCCAATGAGTGCGACAAAGGGACATCTTGGGGCCCTGTATGGCAGCACTGCATGATATCCTATGGTTTTAAAAGGCATAAACATGCTTACCTTTTCTTATTTTGTCAGGCATGTCCCATTTTCAAAATTTCCAGTGTAAGCCTTTTACAGTAGCTATGTAATTTTTGTATGCAGTATGTAGTCTGAGGACTCCATAATTTTTGAAATGTTTATGTGAACTGAATTGCTCTTGAATATGTGAATGTAGAAAGCTGGACAAAGGCTCCTGAGATGCAGGTTAGTGCCTTATGTGGCACAAGCATGGGGATCCTGCTTCAATTCAGATAATGCTGCTCATCCTGAAGGTGAACCTTTGCAGTTTGAAGGATGGCTGGCTTGTCTACAAAGAGCAAAATATGTAATTCTTTAATGCCTGAAACTGTCTGCAGAGTAGTCAGAAGACCCCAGTGTTTCATAACAGCTGACAGCCCATCTCAGGGAACAAGCAACTTCAGAGATACCAATGCTTGACTTATTTCCAAGGAAAAAAAGCCTGTTTTATAAAACACTGATTAAAAACAGATTTGGGTTCCTAAACTAACTCAGCCCAAATATCAGGAAAAAACCCAAGTGCCATAGATTGAAAACTGACAAAGCTGCTCCAGACCAAAGCAAAGGCAAATGAGCATTAAATCATCAGTATTTCAGTGACTGGCTTTTTTTGCATGGGGAGCAGCAATAAAACATTTGCATTATACAGTGCTGTACTGCATAACATGGAAATGCCTTCAGCACAAGTGTCCAGTCATTTGTACAGTGTGGTTACTCACACACTGCAGTAAAATAAATACTGAGTAGCAAAAAGGGAAATCTGATGGATTTTTTCATATTGCCCCTCTTCTGCGTACATGCTCTTGCCTTTGGAATATACTGCTCCTAGTCAGGGCTGGCCTGGAGAGCTCACGTTACATGACATACTTTTCCCTAGTCAAGTCCATGGGCAAGACACCAGGTCATTTCACAGCACCTACCTCTGGTTCACGTGTGACCATGTCTTTTCTTGGATTGTTTGTCTGCAACTGTTGTGAGCCAGATGTGCTCTGAACTTCCAGCAGAGGCCTTTATCTTGGTAACTTTGGCAGGGGGAGAAGGCAGCCCTCTGCACTGCACGCTCCTCTTGAGCGGGAGCTGCAACTTCCTGGGGAAGCTTTTGCAGCCACCACGCACATCAGCTTTGCAGCTGGCCCCACACTCCACGAGAACAGCTTAGGCACACCTGGGAGCCCCAAGAACAATGATCTGTGTGGAAGCTCCTCCAAGGCAAGACACCAGAACCCATGCTAGTCATAGCAGATAGAAAGTAGCTCCAAAGAACTGCCCTGTATTCAGGAGAGCTGTAAATCCTCCATGTTCCACAGTGATATTAGCAAGGGCTGAAAGCTGCTGAGTAATCCCAAGTATTTGCCTTACTGGCAAACTTCCAGGCCTGCAGGTCCCCTGGAACCTTCCTACCATGTTGCCTCTTTCCAGGTGGTATCCTCTGGCTCTCCCCCAAAGTGGCACATTTCTTCAGGTGAGCTGGTACATGGCCAGAAATACATTTCTTTGGTGCTGAAAACCAACACCCGCCAGGTGCCACCACTTCTTCCACACGTGTGGTTCACCCTATGGCAGAGCACAAGTATATTTAACACCAGCAATGATGATTCTACCCTTAGCTAAGGCATGTGGGCAAGTGCTCTCTGCAGGCACTGCTCCTGGTAGTACTTTCTGTTCCCTGAGGAACCAGGGCCTCTCCATGCCCAATGCCTTGGTTTGTGTTACCACCAGCAGCACCCACAAGGTGTCCCAGGGGACCAGGGATGCTGGGCAGCCTGAAGCCAGAGCATACAATTTTCAGTTACACCTTACACTTCTTGGGAAGTTTTCTGAGTAGCATCACAGAGCCTCACAGTGCAGCAGAAAAGAGAAAAACAAGACCCACAGTTTTACAGGTGCTATGGGGAGAAGGCATTTTGTGCCTGGCTTTGGCACACTGACTCAAGGAGATGGAAGAAGAAAGGCAGAAAAGTAGATGGGATTCAGTGCTGGAGAGTGGATGACTGAGATAATTATAGGATGTGGAGTGTGCAAAGGAGGGTGATAACTAGAGGATAGTGGGATGGAAGAGGAGAAAGAGGTAGCAACCAGGACAGAGATCTGAAGATTTGGACAAAGTCTTTTAATTAAAGAGCAGAGAGAAAATGCAACACAGAGTTGCGCTGGAAGAAACAAGGAGCTCAGGAAACAGAGGCATAAATTCTCACTGGATTGACATTCCTTGTGTACAGCTGGTACCACACAGACATACTCCACAAACCTGTCGTAAGGCAAGATCTGCCCCAAAATCACCTGCTGCTCCAAGGGGAACAGCAAGCTTTCTTTGGCTATCCCTCACTACCACTTTCTCCACATCATGACACTTCTCCATGTGCTGCAGCACAGAAGAGCTGCTCACCCTCTAGCCCTCCAGGGTAGAAAAGACTTTAGAGAAGAACTAACATTTCCCTCCATGGCAAGGAGAAATAGGCACTGTGCTAGTAGATACTGGTGTTATGACCCATGCAAAGGCAGAGAAACCTCTCAGTGCAGCGCAGTGGGTTGTGGAGGAGTCTGGGAGGAAGAGATGAGACTGGTTTTGGTGTGGGGCCCTGGGCAGTGGGGTGCTCTGGAGAGTCAGCCACACCCTACAGCAACAAGGTGCCAAACAATCACTGCTGCTTCTTCCAGATGCTGAAAGGGGGGAAGCCTTTGAGTGGAGAGTTAATTATAGGGATTGTATTCAATTTCCTACAATTAAGGGAACCCATCTGTAGAGATTTTATTTAATGGAGATCTTATGGGGAGTTTCAGTTTGGCTGGAGGGTTTTACTGGGTGTACTCTGTTTCCTTGGTATTTTCCATAGTTGTGCAGTCATTAGCTTTGGTCATTACAGACAGGGAGATGGCAATAAATGAGGAATGGACAACACAATGATTTTCATACATAGCAGATGGACATATTTGCTTCTTCCCTGGCTCCCACCATCTTTCCCTAATTAATAAAACCACTAGCTACAAAAGTCTTGTTGTATTAAAAAAAAGAAAGGTGGATGGTACAATTCATGTGTATGAAGCCACTTTTTAAAAATTAGATGAGGACAATTCACCTCATATAATATATCAAATATAAACATGCATAGGGTGAATATTAGTAAGAATTATCAAAATAAACTCTTTTTCTATCTAAAGCATTTTCATTCCATTTTTTTCCATGTTTTACAATTAAAACTTATCAACATTATTGTTGATCTATTTTTTTCCCAGCTTCCTTTAGGCATAACCCCCCTTCTGGGATAGACTTCTTTATTTTTTCAACCTGCTGTGTTTCTCTTAAATACACTTCAAAATGAGCAGTTCTTAGAAACAAAAAGTAGCTTAAATAACGTGCGCCACACTTAGCAAGGCACAACAATGCACTGAAGTTTGTGCAGCCACGAGTGTGTAACCAAAAGCTCAAATCACAGGGCATCTCTTGCTGCAGGGACTTTGGCTCTGGCATATGCACATTCCTTGCTCGATTCACAAACTGACCGAAAGGTACCACACTGCTGGCTCCTGCTGCAGACTACTTAGGTTTTGCTTGGTTTGAATTATTCCTCATGCTCTATTAATTCCCTGTTTCCCCAGACACAGCTGAGGGCTGGGAGCTGCCAGTCTTGCTGGCCAGGCAGGGCTGGTAAAGCCCTGGTGTGAAGTGGGGAGGCTGAACACTCCTGGTTCACCCTGCTTGCAAAACGTCCTGACAGAAAGAAGACATCGGGTCACCCAGGCATGACTGACTACCCACCCTTTGGAAGATTCTATCACACACTGCCTCCAGCTGCATCCTGCCTGTCCCTAAGATACAGCAAAGGTTTGGGAGTGAAACCCCTGCAAAGCAATAGAAGCAACTGCTCTGTGGTTTCTAGACCCTGCATGTTGGATGCCACAGCCCATATTCACCTGTGCTGCAGCTCAATTCAGATATTCCTCCTGGGCCCAAGCCTCATCTATGTGGGAGAGGCTGCTCCCTCTGGGAGGGTCATGGAGCTGAAGGAGGCCCCTGCTGCGTGCTGTGGTTCTACAGATGCAGCTGGAGTAGTTTATCCGCTTAATATGAAGGTTTGTTGACTTTGTTGCTGCCTGGATTTTAGTTCAGTTCCTTCTATTTTTCCCCCCCATTTTCAGAGACCATTTTTCATTCGCTATCTGTAATGAGACATTCATTCCACAGCAATATCCAGCTCATCAATCTTTCCTTTCAAGAGCACTGCTGTTTTTAGTGATCCTCTATTCCTTTTATATACAAGGTCATACACACATACTCATGTATATGTGTGTATAGTGAAGATTTCTTTCCTTCTCTCTTTTTGTTCTTTGCTGTGTTCAAGTTGTTTGCATCATTCTTGAAATTACCTGGTCTTTGATTACCTTACTGATTTATTGTTGCCCCCAATACTCTCTGTTACATGTCTCTCGGGAAAAGCATTAAGGACTTTCCTGTTATTCCCTTTCTATGCCATTCCTGTTTGCTAGCTGTCCAATGGGATCTATGTACTCATGCATAATTTTCTGGTGAAATGTGCTCTGTGCAGCAGTGAATATCCATTCTGACCTTCAGAGAGTTAGTTTGAGTCAAAGGTGGATTCTTACTAACCTCAGATTACCATTTAAGAGGCTTTATAACATCTACCCTCCTAACAAGGTCCATCACATTGCTCAGAGACTCAGCAGACAGCCTGCTTCCTCTCTTCTTCGTGCTCACTCAGCTCCCAGTGCAGCCATTCCCAAAGTTTCAAAGCCAAAAACCTTTACGTACTATCTCTTCTCCGTCTCAATGCCTGGAAAAAGCCATGGTTGCCTTTACTACTCAGCCAAGTGTTACTAAGAACACTGTAGAGAGACATTATGCTATGCAAACTCTCAAGCCTTTGGGGATTTGAGGCAGGGAGAAAGGCAACTTCTCCTGTGGGAGCGGTGCAGAAAAACAAACCAGCTGTCTGGATTGAAATCATGAGCAATTAACAGTAGTTTCAATTACCCAGAACAGAACTTTGTAAATATTTGCAAATTACACCCTACCTATTTTCACATGAAGAGTGGCAACCTGTGAGGGAGCTCTCCCTAGATCAGAGGGATGTCACCTGAGGGAATTCTGAAGGTCAAGGGTTCAAGAGATAATTTCAAAATATCTTCTTAATTAGAAGCAGCACAGTCTAGTCTGCTGTGTGTAGCTGGGCACAAGAGCTACAGATTAAAATTAGAGAGGGTGATTGGAGGGAAACTCTGCCAGAGAGTTCTCATTATAAGACACAGCATGGCAGGGATTCCGGTGGGAAGAGATCCCATCCCTGCCTGCCTCCAGCATCCAGTGGAGACGCCACAACTGTCAGACTGCAGTTAGCATCGGAGAAAAAAGGACCCATTCACTTATACTTGTCCCAGGAGAAGAGATTGGCTTGCAAATGAGTGCTCCTGCATACTAGAAAGATTTCCTTTGGTGGGGATGGGCCTACATTTCCTTTTTCAGGCAGTGGATGCTGAAAGAAACTTATGGATCGTAATATTTACCACATTAAAATGCATCATGTCATGATAGCTGTAGAGACAGCAACTCACCCCAGATCATCTGATAAAAATAGTTACATGGAGAATGGAATCTGCCACCACCTCAGCGAAGCCACAGGAATCTCTTTCCATTGTAAATATGCTCCATGCAATGATGCCAGCTCTCACAGGAGCAATAGTAAAACATAAATCACCCTAACTCATAACAGCACCCACCAAACAATGCAAAATGGCTACAGATTGAGGCTTGGCTCTGCCTGCAGAGAACTGTGTCTAAACTTGGAGCATTTGCTAGGGCAGCCAGAGGAGAGATTCCAGGCTCTGCTCACATCGTGGGGAGGAAGACACAAACCTGGGATACAGACTTCACAGAAAATTCACACTCCTGTGTATCTTGTTGCTATCCTACTTATGGGGAGATTGGTAGTGCTCAATGTGTCAGCAGAGGCCCATGGAAAGAGTACTTGATGGAATTTGAGCAGGAGCTGCACACCCATGGCACCTGTGTGAAAGAGGCTACGTGCCTATCAGTGTCAGATGAGAAATAGTTAGCTCAAAACTGAGACTCTGAACTACCTTTGGCTGTCATCAATTATTTAGAAACCATCAAAATCTGATTTACAATCTGAGGGCAGGTATTCAAATTTGGAAGTCTTGGTGCATTCCCATCTCCCACAGCTTCATTTCTGTCAGAATTTCCCACATATATTAACAACAGCAGTAAGAGAAGAGTGCCTTCTTTCATCAGTGCACATTCTCTCGTCCCACCAATTCCAAAGGACGTACACATGTAGCCTGAGAACCAGCACAGGATGTTTTTGGTGTTTGTGAACTGTGAATTAAATGAGAGCTCATCAAGCAGTGCTGTTTTCAGGGGTTTCAAAATTGCATTATTCTTTACTGGATCCATAAACCCAGGTTTGATTAGGCCTGTAAGTACATGACAAAGTGCCTTGCTGTAAAAATGCTACACATTCATAAAAATTGCATTTCAATAATTTTTCTTCTATCTACAGGCTTCATTACTTTGGTTGGTATTTTATGGTATGGAGCATAAAACTGTAATAAATATTCCAGATAGTACCCTCAAATTTGCACTAAGGTGATTTTGACATTACCAGGTGTGAGTTGATTTGGGTTTTTTACATGTTTATGTTACACTTTTGGCATTAAACCAGAGGATTAAACCAGTGCTTTCCAAAGTGAGACCATTTACAGGCTTCTAAGTCTTGTCTGGAACCCGCTAAGAGCCCTGTTAATGGAAGGTGTCTCCCAGCATGCTGCTGTTTGCTCAAGACCAGGCAGCTATATGAAACTAAGGAATGGTTCTTAATTCTCCCTATGGTAACCTGGGCCACAGCAGGGCAGAGAGGAGAACCACAGGGAGAAGTAGGAACCCCTTCTTGGAAGCTGAAATTACCAAATTACTCTGGTGACAACAACAACAAGGTATTTCTGCCCTGCAAGTGGCTTTTGTTGCACAGCCACCTCAGTGCTCCCCTTGCTGCCCAGGAGCAGAGCTGCATAATGTATTTATATTGAACTCTGCCAAAAGCACAAAACACCACAGCCTTTACAAGCATCTAAAATCCCAGCTTTTACACCCTCGACACACATGGAGAAAAAGCCTCCGATGAGCTCCAGCTTCTCAGACAGAAGTCTAGCAACAGGAGCCACAGCAGAGGAGGGGACCCCTCATCAATAAGAGCTGTAATTAGTAGCATCTGAGGTCACAAAATCCAGGCCTGACTGTGCTAATTACAAAAAAAAATACACATACGCAAATGTTTTGCATGAGGCAAGACAGTCCCTTAAGTCCCAGGCATGCTCTCCTGAGCACACAAGAGTAATGCTGAAGCACCCAGGGCAGCTGCCCTGCAGGAGGGAGAAAAGCCCAGTGCTGCCCCAGAGCACTTCCTTCCTGGAGGGGCTGGCAGTAGAACTGGGACCAAATCCATCAAAATCCACAAGCACTTGGAAACCAAACCCTATGCAATGCAAGTATTTCAGAAAATTGTAACACTGTGTAGCACCTAAAATACCTGTGAGGATTATTTCCTCCCCTTCTTCACCCTCTTAAAGAAAGGCTTATGTTATAACAGAACAATTATCCAGTTAGCCAAGACAATGGATGCTAAATGTATCCATAAACCCTTATCTATCAATGGACTTCTATTTCTTATCTGCTTTTTTTCTTCTTTCCTTCAGCTGGCAACTTTCCTTGCATCATCCCTTTATTTGTCCTTCTTCCCTCCCTAAGGCTTCTGCAAAAATCCTTCCCTGCTTCCATCATCTACCTTCCATCCATTTGCCAAGCTTTCTTGAAATCCCCTGTTCCTGGGTGTATAGCAGCCACTCTGAAGTCTGACTGCAGCATCATGGATGTTTGCTGGTGCAAGGCATTCCTCAGAACAGGGATGTGTTTCCACCACTATCAGGTAAAGATGACTTTGCTTAAAAATATTCCTAGCTTGGTCAGGGTAAAAGGCACTTGAGAAAAAAGTATGGTCTAGATAATTAACGTGTGATGACCACATGGTCTGAAGCTCTAGAAAGCCAAACAGACCTGAATAAAATTCTCCCTCGCTGCAATTTCTGCTTATAAATTGTTCATATTATTAACTAATATCCTTATTGGTTACTCCCAGTCAGAATAATCATGTTAATAAGATTATCTTCTTTTGTTTTGTGTAATTAGAGGAGTAAGAAAAGCAGATAAAAGTATAATTTACCTTGCACAAACTTTCAGTAACCACAGATTCTTGGATGCAATCATGAACGTTGGCTGCCCCTTGGCATTTTACAGCTTTTCTTTAAGGGTTTTGAATTTTGAAATTTGTACTAAGACCTCTTGCAAGCAAGCAAACCAACAGAATCCTAAAGAATCTCCTTTTCAGTCTCTCTTCCATTTCTTTTTTGCTTCTTCTATCTTTCTGTTCTTCAAGCAATTTTGTAAAAAAAACCATTGAAATCAACTCTATTTGCATTCTTTATTTTAATATTGAATTAATTTTGCATTTGCAGTGCACGCTATTCAAAAGCAGAAGCTTAGATCCCTTGGAATCAATGTTAAAATTATTTCTCTATGTCTGCTTTAAATTTCCCTGTGTTTTTTGGATCGATGCAAATTTCCCCTCTACCTAGAAATGTTCACCGCTTTTAAATTTCTGGGGGGAAAAAATTGCAATAAGCAGTCGAGTTGAAAACTGAGGTAGCAAGTGAAGAGTTTCATTTGCTTAGTCCTTTAAGGGCGGGAATTCTTGCTCAAAGAACACTTTTCTATTGGAAATGAGGAGCACGGAGAAGAGAAAGGAGGCTCTCTTTGTAGCCTGCTTAATCTAATCTGATCTGATCTAATGCAGAACAAGGCGGCTGCCAGCAGGAGCCTGTGCAGGAAGGCTTTGGGAATGGGGAGAGCTTTACCTGGCTCTGTCCAGCAGCTCTGTGATGGAGCAGAGACAAGAACCGGGATCTCAGGTATCCCGGCTCCATGCTCTGGTCCGAAAGGGCTCCCCGGGGCCTGCAACAGCCCACGAAACATTTCAAAGAGGTAAAATCTTGACAATGCTTACAAATTGGCTTTTGGAAACAATCTCTAGGCAAAGCGCGTTTGGGAAAGAGAATGTATGTCTGCGCAGGAAAATGCACAGGGCAGCGTTCCTGAAAAGCAACTTTCGGAGTAACAGGAGAGGTTTGGTGTGTGACCGGGAAGCACAGGGTAGCTATTGTGAGCCATGCCATAACTCCCACCAGGTGTTTTCCCTCCTCCGGAGTACTTTGTCCCCGGAGCACTGGGGACGACGAGCTGCTGCTTTCGCTCTCTGCCCAAGGCCGGCTCCCCCTCAGGGCCGCGCCCACAGCGCCCCCTGCAGGCCCAGCGCCCTCAGCCCCGCAAAGCGGGATCCATTAACTCTGCCGCAGCCAGCACCGGCACAAACACGCACCGCCAGCCCCAAGGGCTTGTGCTCCAGCTCCTGCTCCTCTCCTGTCAAAACCCTCCACAAGCAGGTGGCACCGCTACAACACGCGTACACGAAGCTCCTTTGCAAACGCCCAGGTTCTGAATGCTCGAAGACATTTCAAACCTGCGGGTTTTTTCCATCCCAAATACCCTCTAAATTTGTTCCTGCGTGCTTCCAGGACTTTTTTTTTTTCTTTTTTTTTTTTTTCCCGTTTCCACAAACCACAAGGCTGCAAACTCTCCTCTCCCCATCTCCTACCAGCCTGGAGAAGGGCCAGCTAAATCCCTCGGGAACAGAACGTTTTTGAGGAATATTTTAAGATCCATTTCTGGTGCAGAGATCTAGTAAGCAACAGTATCTTACCCCTTATTCCATACTGGAATTATAGCACATGTCCAATTCCTTGAAAAATCACAAGGGGGTAGGGGGGTATGGGGAGAAAAACCTAGGTTACAATAGTTTTAGTCATTTTTTTTATGTGCAAACAAAGCCTTCCCCCCCCTTTTTTTTTTCCCCATGGTCACAGCACTTGGTAGGTTGGAGGGTAAAAATCTGAGGCAAAGGGCTTTTAGGAGGCTATTGCTACTCTGAAGGCAACTTCTTCCCTCTCTCACACTAAACTGATCACAGACCATTGCTTCCACCACAGTCCAGAACAACTTCAAGCCAGCACACAAACGAAACAGCATCTCCACAGATTTTCTTTTGCAAATCCAAGGATCTGCCTACGCCAAGAGGAATACTCCTTTCAGCACTTAAGGAGGGGGGAATTAACTTACCATAAACTCCTTAGGAAATTTCTTCTTTTACCCATTGAACTTCCAGATTGGCTGGGGAAGGTAATATTTAAGCAGATGTTCTTATACCTTGATGAAATTTCTCTGTGGGAATTTCATAGCCTAATCATTCAGAAAATCTAGGTGGAATATTTAATTTAGATGATATGGTTTTTTTAATATAAGGTTAGCACAAAAATTCAGCATTATCTTGATGGAGTAAAACATGTCTGAAGGCAGTCTAGGCCTATTTTTTTTTCTATTTTCAGACTACTTAAACAAAAAAGAATTGTTTATTCCTTTTATTATGTATGTCCCTAGGGAAGCCCTCCATTTTATTTGGACTGATCTGTAGAAAACATGTAGCATCTGCCTCTCTATTCTCACTACTGAGTTTTTTTTCATAAGTTTTAAACATTCTCTACCTCGAGAATTTAGACACGCCTCTATTTTCTTAGTAGTGCTTTTGATTTTGCCATTGTATACAAATCAGTATGGTAGAGATATTTACATTAACAACTAAAATCTAGTACCACGGTAATTTATTTTGCCACAAGAGCCCTGCTACATACATTGCTGCAAAAATCTAATCTGAATTTTAAACCAACACACAGAGGTGCTCCCCTGTCTAAAACTCACCAATGTGATACTAAGAGCAAGATAATTAACTCCTCTCACTTTAGAATTAATTAGTAATTAATACCAGCCATATGAAGTTTAACAAAGACAAGCGCTGGATTTTGCATCTGGGATGGGGCAGCCCTGAATGTATGAACAGACTGGGGAAGGAGATGCTGGAGAGCAGTGCCATGGAAGGGACCCGAGGGTCCTTGCCAAGGGTCAGTGCAAGTTGAACATGAGCCAGCAGTGCCCTGGCAGCCAGCAGAGCCAACGCTGTCCTGGGGTGCATCAGGCACAGCATCACAGCTGGGCAAGGGAGGGATTGTCCTGCTCTGCTCTGCACTGGGGCAGCCTCACCTCCAGTGCTGGGGGCAGCTTTGGGTGCCAATATAAGAAGGATCTAAAGCTCTCAGAGATGCCAAAGGAGGGGAGCAAGGATGGTGCAGGGTCTGGAGGAGAAGCTGTATGAGGAATGGCTGAGGACACTTGGTCTGCTCAGGCTGGGGGAGACTGAGGGGAGAACTCACTGCAGTTACAACTTCCTCATGAGGGGAAGAGAAGGGGCAGGCACTGATCTCTTCTCTGTGGTGACAGTGACAGAACCCAGGGAATGGCCTGAAGTTGTGTCAGGGAAGGTTTGGGCTGGATATCAGGAAAAGATTCCTTACCAGAGGGTGGCTGGGCACTGGAACAGGCCCCTCAGGGAAGTGTCACAGCACCAGCCTGACAGAGCTCAAGAAGCATTTGGACAATAGTCTCAAGTATGGTGGCTGAGATTCCTGGAGACGGTGCTGTGCAGGGCCAGAAGTTGGATCCGGTGATCCTCATGGGTTCCTCCCAACACAGGATATGCTAGGATTTTAATCTGGGCACCCATTCAAGTAGGAAACAAACCTAGTCATATGCAAATTCATACTGCTTCTTCAGAGATCTTAATGGTCTGAGAAAAGACTTAGTTACAACTTCTCTAAACATTTGAGACAGTATTGACTGAGCATTCAAGCAAGTCTGAAATCAACATCCTCAAAAAGCAGTAAATTAATTAAATGCATTGCAGGAATGGCTTCATAGTTATTAAGCAAACTGCAATTATAGCAGGGGAAAAAACCCAACAAAGACACCTAGATTGTGAAGAAACAATAAATACACCAGTGAAAAATATTTAATGGTCAGAATACGTACATGCAGTTTCAAGAAAAAGGCCTGGATAATTTTAATATTGCTTTGGTATCATGAAACTTGGAAGTAAAAGGTGATATAGTTCATTGTTTGTGACTTCCAGATTAAATCTAAAAATAATATTTCTCTTCTTTTCTGAAAAAAGCTCTGTTTGGAAATATAAACAGGAGCAATAGAGTACACAAAAGACAAACATATGTATATATGTATATACAATTTTCTTTTATTAACAAGGTATGTCATTACTGAACAAGGCAACTGAGAAATACAAGGACTGGACATATACATGAAAATTTTACAACTTGACTAAAATTGGCATATGTTTTATATACAGATGTGATTAATTATGGTTACAACTCTATTTGATTAAACACAATCCTAAGCACTTACATTATGAAAATATCAAGTTGATCATACAGAGCTCAAGTATGGAATCTAAAAATAATAACAATTTTAAAACTTCCAAACTTTCTATTTTCGTCTGTTTTTCAGAACAGCACTATAGCTTTTCCTACTACCATATACATGAAAGATTATCAAAAATATATTGATGGGTCTATCACTAATCATGAATATTTATATTTACAATAAGTTAGCAAATTCTTCACCAAATACTTTATATACAAAACTCAATTTGTCCTTTGTGAAAGAGTCGTTAAAAAGTTAAAAACCATAGAAATGCCAGTTAGAAATAATGCATTCCAAAAATTGGACTTGTTTACAACAACTGAGAACAATTGAAAATAATTTATGAAAAAGTATGTAATTTTAGAACATGAACTCTCACAACACTTTAGTTCCAATACAGAGTAGCAGGAATTTTGTCCCATGTGTTCTTTGAGTGGCAAACTTCTCTTCCAATCAAGCTGCAAGAAAAAAAAAGAAAAAAAATATTCTTAAGCAGTTTGATGTGAGTCTTTGAAGACAGAAGTAATCCAAGGGACCAATATTGTTTCCCCCCTTCTCAATGCAGGAAGCCCTGTCCCAATATGTATTGGCCCAAATACTCAGAATCCTTATTTCTCACCTTAAAGGCTAAAAGGAGAAGGAAACAAAATAAGAGAAACCCAACAAAAGCCTCTGTACTCTGTACTTCAGTGCTATTCAGAAGTGCACAACCTTTTGCCAGCAGTGTTTTTGAGCATGATCTCAGCTGATGTTTGTATTAACTATAATGCTTTTGCAGCATGCTTTGAACACCCCTAACAAAATCATCATCTCTGCCAAACTAAAAACCCCTCCAACCTGTCTCTCAATTGAAAAAGAGCTTAGACAGGAACCAGACGTTCGCTCTGCAGGTGCTTCTTCTACACAGACACGAGCACCTAAGGAATTCTGCAATACAAAACATGGATGCTGAATGAATCTACACATACTAAGGATTAGACAGCTACTGAAACACAGACTGTCTTGGAATTGTTCCACTCAGGCCCATCCAAGTAACAGAAACCAGTTTGAGAACACAGAAGCAGTTTGCAGGACTTCCATTATGTGAGAAAATAGCAGATGGATCACTCACTAAGGTCTCAGCTCACTTCCTCAATTGACAGCATTATGGAAACAATGCTGTGGGGTTCTGCACTGAATCAGATCAGTATGACACAATTGTTCCTAATGCACCGCAGTAACTTTGACAAAGTGTTGCCACTATAACAAGTAAAATTAGATCTTGCTGTCAAAACCAAATGAAGTAGACTGAATTTCCATTTTTATCTCTAGAGATGATGAATGTATCTCCTACATTTGTTGTATGGAATCCCTGCTTTCCAGTTCCAACAATGTCTCTCCATGTGCTATTATCTCGCTTGTTGTGCTATTCTTACTTATTCTTCAAATTTCATAAGGACCAAGGCTCCACTTGTTTTGTTTTGTTTTTTTTTTAAAGTATCTCCATCACCTTTAACCTTTGCAGCCACACTCCCAGTCTTGAAATCCTGTTCCCTCTTATTTCACAGAGTCCTCCGTTATTTGGCTTTCCTACTTAGTAATTACTCTTTAATTTCATTTAGTCTTCATTCTTTTCAGATCATCTTCCTTGTTCCTCTCAAATCAAGCTTACTGGGGGAAGAGGTATAACAATTTTGGCCTTCTCTTTCCTATGTTCTATTCCAAACTTTATCTAAAAACCACAATTGACTTATCTTCTCTATGCTGATGATTTTACACATAAACTCCTACTCTAGTTTTCTGCTTCTCTCTCCACATTTTCACACCTGTTTGTGTGCATCCATCTACAATGCCTTCTCCAAATTCAAATCTTTTTCACCACAGCTTGACAAACTTGGGCAGTCGGAGTAACCTGCTTCAATTACAGTCCAATGACAAAGGCTCATGTCTTCAAATCTTACTGGTCCCTACATCTTCACACTCAAGAACAACACAGCATTTTGCAGGCTTTTGGAAGTACCTCTCTGAAACATGTTCTGCTTAGTCCAGTTATGTAGCTAAGCTAATCCAGGCCCTGAGCTCTTCCTTTTAAGATGCCTTAGTCTCCTGATTCAGGTCACCATACGTTCACAACAAAAAATGCTATTGGCACAACTTAAGGTGAGATGAGGGAGCAGAGAGTAACTGAAGCTACTTAAGCAGCTCTGCTAATGTATTAAAACTACAGTCTATCCATCTTCCTTTCATTAACACCTGGATCTGTGTTTGATAATCTGCAGTCTGGCTCTATTTTTGCAACTTCTTCCTATCTCCTACTTCACAAAAACGCTAGTATTTAGTACTGTCTGTTTGTACAGTCCCCAGCAAATTAATATTTACAGCAATAGTTTAGGATCCTTTGCACTGCAGCGACATGAATGTTATCACAGACACAAAATTTGTACAGAACTTTGATAACTTTAAGGTGCCTCAGATCTTACCAGTTTAATTTGTGCTCTGTCGCTGGACTTTTGGTCCAACGCTCTGAGTTTCTTCTTCTGGATTTGGGCGTTTCCCTGCACTAATGCCAGTACCAAGGGCCGTTCTTCCTGATAATTTAAAATCAGTGTTTACATTAAGACTCCATTGCACCCTTATATATCCAAGAAAAGTGTTTGGGGTTTTTTTTCGTTGTTGTTTAAATTACCTGCTTGCAATAAGTGTGATTGCTGATTGTCTCCATGAGCATAGTGTAAGATACTACTTGCTTGACAGTAACCTGTTCAGATACAGTAGATATTTATTATACTACATAAAATTTAGAGCTGCAAGCAAGTGTAAAACCATATTCTTTACAACAGCATAAAGGAGCTAATTGATTTATTTTCCATCATCAAGAAAAATACTGCCAGAAACTATCCTGAATGCAGAAGAGTTCTTATGTAAAAGAAAAATAAGCCTCATGGTAGTCTACAGCAGTTAAAACATATATGCACTTCTATCTGCAGAGTGAACAACATTTAGTGCCTACATATTTATGCATTATATTTGCAACAAGCAGAACTCTTGTATATCCAAACCCTTTAATTATAAGTTGTTATATATTTTGACATTACTTCTGCCAAGCCTCCTTACCCATTTTATTATTTCGTTATAGCAACGCTAATGAATCCCTGGCATAACTTAGTTGTGGAAATACAAAAAAAGCAAGTTACTTAAAAGAAAGATGAGAACTTTCTTCTGATTCATGTAAACTATCTACTGGCAACCTTGAAACTGAGTGTTCTGCATGAATAGTGCAATCAGCAGAAGCAATTGCAAGGTTTCTTGTTCTGAACAGTTGCGGTGTTCCAGTTACGTTCTGGATGCTTAAACAAAACACAGATTACAGCCTTTCCTGATCAGTAAACACACCACCTCTGTTAAGACTGCAAAGAAACAAACAGTTGGGTTAAATTTCATTGCAAGTTGGATCTATCACAAACCACAGCTTAAGGTTCTGTATAGTTAAAGTAACAAAAATTTGCTTCCACAATAAGAGACAAAGATATCCACACAAAACTGTGGAAATTAATTATATATGGAAAGAGTGGTAATGAAATCAGGGAAAAGATAACATACAAATTTTGCTATCCAATACACAAGGTGAACTTCTCTATTTCAGTTTCTTTTGAAGTAGCCTAGGGTAATGTTTATTAACTTTTGTTTAGTCACACTTGTGATCCCTCCCACTCAAAACATACAAATACTGCTCTAGATGAGCACTTTAGAGATAAAAATTACAAGATAAGCAAGTTCACGCTAAGAAATAATTTCTATGTTTCAAGAACAGAAACAACGTCAGTTCATGTTGTAGACAGCAGCTGTCACCCAAAATCTATCCATGCTACTTTGATGTTTTGTCTGCTTTTCCATAGTTGCAAGCATTTGGAGATCCTCTACAGACAGGCACTGCCATAATACCTTGCTGCTGAATTCCACTTGTTCCTGTATGAGAGTCTCCCAGGGCACATGACTGAACGACAGAATGACCATCACCAGTTCCCAGCTGAGCTCCTGGAGAGGCAGGGAGAAGACTTAAACATAACAGAAGGTACAACTCCAGTCTGGGATTTAAAATGGGGGGGGGGGGGGAGCGAGTGGTGTTTAACCCCCTCTTTTTATCATGGCTTTTAAACTTTTTATTTTTTTCAAACCACCTCATTGCAGGTCCAAAGCCCTAATGGTTTTTGTCTTTCCAAATTAACGCAACATCATACAAAAGGAATACATTTCTGATGAGGAAAGTGTAAGTACATGTAGACATGAATGCTTTCTAATGAGAAAAGAGTGCACATAAGGTCAATTTTTTAAAAATAAACCCTTCTTGTCTTATACACATCCTAAACTTACAAGAAATAAAAGCTCAAGCACCCAGCTTTAAGGAGTTTGTATTTTAAATCTTCAGGAGAACTGTACTGGCTAAGAACAGTAAGGTCCACCTTCCTCCACAATTTGCTTCTAACATTGACTAAAGCCTATGAAGAATATAAACCCAGTAGATTTCCAGTTCTGCTATATCCTTTTACATTGAAGAGTCTAAAGAGTATATAGCATTTAAGATACACCATTAATACAATCTTAATATTGTTCTTATTTTTAATTAGAAATTAATTCCAGTAAGCAATCTAATGGCAGCATTAGAAAACTTTACAAGTTAATAATTCTCACTTGAAATTCACAAGTCACTCATAAGTATCAGAATGCTTATACACTTCTGGGAGAAAATCATATTCAAATGCTTTTGAAATCAAATTGTTTGATACTAGTTAATAAGTAATTTTAGGAGGGGGGAAAACACAGGTGAAAAATATTTGCATATTTGAGACTAAAAAATAATTTAAAGATGCCTATATAAATACCATCAAACAGTGAATAAATTAGAAAATATTTGCGACTTGCACTCAAAATTGTCTTATGAAAGCGGTTTCCTTCTTATAATACAAAATGGCAAGGGCATTATAAAAGAAGTTCATGTAGTTCAGTCCCAAAAATTCTATGTATCAAAAGAAGTTTGACTGACCTCCTGTACTACCACAACCAGAAATGCTTTCCCCTGGTGAATAGCCCATTAGGCCACCATTTCCATTTCCATTTGGATTAGAAGGCACAGTTGCAAGAAGACCTAAAAAACAAAATAAAATATATAAAGATAGCAAGAAAAAAATAAAAAATCAAGTGCAACTTTCTATTTTCCTTATGATAGCCAATTCTCCACCCTCCCCTTAAGTGGTTTACTTTTATGACAGAAGAACACCTCTCTGTCCTGCCTGCTTCTGTTTCTTGCCAAACAATTTTAGTTCACATTTACTTAAATTTTTCTACATCATATTCTGCATACCTTTTCTAATATTCCTTAGTTACACATATCCAGTATGTTGGGTTTAAGTGAAACATCGCCTGATTCAATACCCAGTGTCTGAACATACTGACTGCTCACATCTTCCTGAGCAGTACAATGCACCTGGTTTACCTCAGAGCAAAGGGGAAGAGTCTGCCAGGGGCTGGGTTGGTGTCTACTTCTGCAACAGTATTTGCATATGTAAATACAGTATCACTGAAGTTATGAACCAACCACATTCAATTTCTAATCACTGGTACTAAAAATTAACTGTACGAGAGTTTATCAGAACGTACAAAAGGCTGAGCTTAACAAAAATAATACCAAAGACCCACTGAAAAAAAATCCAGGTAATATTTGGAGAGGCACTTCCGTCCAACTCCTTCCTTTCTCAGTTACGTGTAATATTTATTTAGGGCCACACCCCCTAAGCTTAGACTTGACTCTCACTGCTATAACACTAAATTATACATTGCTAGAAGGTGAGAGAAGTTTAAAAAAAAATAAATCAATCAAATCATCTATAATCATACCCAGTCCTCTGTATCGTGAAAGCTGCTGGTAGATCTGTTTCATCCTCTCAATATTCAGCCGGCTTGCCTCTGCATGGTTTACCATTGGTTTGGGATAATTAACTCCTATAATACATTTTGCAGCCTTCTGGATGCTCTCTGGGGCATTCCAAGGATCATAGATGTATTTTGCAGGAAAACCTCGGAGTACTGGCAAATAACGTCTTTAAAAAATAGCAGAAAGGTAAAAAGGTCATGTTAAGTATAAAGCTGCTTGATAGCTTAAGCAAAACCCATGAATCAATCACTGCAATTTCTGGATTGTGAGTTACCTGATATAATCCCCGTTTGGGTCAGTTCTTCTGCCAAAACCCACTGGGCAGTAGCAGTGGAAAAACTGTTGAAAGAAGGAACTACAGGACAGCCACATCCAGCTTCCAGCATTCACACTCCAATCTGCATCCAGTAACAGCTCTTCAAAAACCTTAAGAAATCAGTGCAACAAGTTAGGCTGGGCATGGCATACTTTCAAGACACTTTTTCAGGATTAGCTCCTGAGTTTGATTTAAGCTCTTTATTACCTGGCAGCATTCACAGAATACTCAGTATGCAATTGCAAATGCCTTAATGCCAAACTCAAGAACAAAAGGAAAAATACAAAACCAGGCTTTTATCCTGTGAACAAACTTGTAAACATCTCAAGGAGCTATGCACTCTTACATAAACACATCGTTGAAAAAGAAATCCCCAAAGGATGGCTGGAGCCTTATGGCTTCCAAGTGGCATTTGCTGATTTCAGAAGAATTGCTTCATCACATCACAGTTGAGCAAGCATTGCAAACTTCCAGAAAACAGGGAACATACAAAGTACAATTTGAACTCAAATTGCTAGTCTGAATACATCAACTTGCACTGCATTTTTTCACTATGTGAGGAATCCTAAAAGTAGAATTCAAGAGTTTCAGGGCAGTACAAACATGCAGAAGTTGTATTCTTGAAGGCTAATAGTTCATCTAGCAAGTCACAGTTTTGAGAATACACTCAAATTCCTGGAGGCATTATGAACCAAGAACACTGAAGAATAGTGTGACAGATAATGAATTCTGGTCTGAAGACTGGGGAAAAAAAAAAATCTTCCAAACACTAATTCATATCTGCTACCCCTATTATATTATAAAAACAAAACAGAACATGAGAAAGATATATGAGGGTTTTACTTTAAATCTGGAGCTCAGTAACTGTGAAGCATTCAAGCTTCCAGCACTGATTATTTTTTCATCTTCAACACAGAGAGTACTAACTTGTATGAAAGGAAGTTTACCTGCTCAGTCAGATCACTAGCAATGCAGGCTGACAAAAAGCAGAGTGAAGCCTCATTCTGTGAAGGACACTGCTCAAGGACCTTTTATAAAAAGGGTGCGCCTAGAAGTAGTTTTAAGAACTGATACTTATTTAATACATACTTTTTGCAAGTTCTGATTTTCTTGTCAAACTTATGTAATTCCCAAATGTTCCAAAGCAACCATCTTCCTTCATGCTAAGGCACTAAGAATTTGACATCTTAGTACTGCCACCCAAATTCAACTAATATTATTCCTATACAACGTCTAAATAAGGTAATACCATTAAACAATGATCTCTTGATCTCTCTCTCCATATACTCAATAATGCATTGATTCCACTGTATACACTCAATAAGTGTTACAGAAGTATCTTTTACTAAATATCTGCAACTACTTGGGAAAAAGGTTGTTTTTTTTAAAATAAGATTTATCTTAAAGTGCTTTCAAAAAACGTTTCAAACAGACGGTGACTCATAATGCAACAAGATCTTCAGACAAGGAGTGCTAGCACACAATTGTTCCACTAGATGCTGCCATGTATTAAGACTTTGGAAATAGCACCACATGGAAGGCTAGATTAACTTCTGGCTGGCTATGGAAACTTGAGCTGAGCATCTCTCCACTGCACAAGTCTGGGGCTTTCATAGACCTACATTACTGCAAAAGTAAGGACAATCTGCCATGGATCTGTAATTTACAGAGCAATTTATCTGTAATATACTGAGTTACCTATGTATGTGCATCTTCAATGTCTATATTTGTGAACTGCAAAAGTAACCAAATTTTTTTAAACTGAAAGGTGTTTGCTTAGAACTGAGTTGTTAAGACTAGGATTATATACATATAGAAACATGAGGTCAAAATCCTGATGGCAATTAAAACTTTTTAGATCTCAAAAATAAAAGTGTCCGATTCTCAGTTTTTATAGATTATTATTGCTCAGTAAAAGTTATGCTACACTTCTAAAAACTTAAAATTGATTCAAAGGCTTAATTAGTGAGAGCAAATTATTCCATTGCTTTCTTCAAAAACTTGATGTGAAAAGTTTTTCTTCAAAAACTTAAATGTGAACTTCAGCATCTTATACTTGCATAAAATTAACTGCATTGAGCCTTCAAGCCAAATCATGTTGCCTTTGCCCAGTGTTAGAAATTGCTGAAAGGACATTCTCAGTTTCTAGTTTTCTCTTTAATTCCCATAGGACTTCCCCTTTGCAGGGAAGCAGATGCAAGATGTAAACAGAAATTGTTCACACACAGAATGATCGGAAAAAATCTAAATTACAATAGTTATCCATGTTTATTCATCAAGACTTAGAAAGTAATCTCAAATTTTAAAGAATTTCAGACCTATTCAGACTGCAACAAACACTCTTAACATTCCAGTAAAAGGGGACATTCAAGAAGCAAAATTTCAGCACACCTAGTTTATCAGAACCAATTTTTACCCACAACTTAAGGTTAAAAATTCAACTTACACCACACAGTAACAATTCTAGAGTGACTATCTGAAAGTTTAATAAGCACTTTAAGAAATTCAAGAATAAGAAACAATACCTTCATTCCTTCTTCCCAGCTAATCCAGAGGTCACCTCGAGTCAAAAAGCATGCTACAGCATGCCGGGCTAAATGGTGAATCCAACCTTCCTGACGAAGTTGTGTCATAATTGCATCAATCCAAGGAAAACCTGTCCTGCCTTCTGCCCATTTGGCCAAAGCCTCAGGATTCTTATCCCATGGAATTTGAACACAGATAGGATTCCCCTCCATTTTATCAAACCGTGGATTGTTAGTTGCCGCTGTGTAGAAAAATTCACGCCATAACAGCTGGCCATAGAGGGAGAGGGGAGGGGAGCTGTTCTTTTTTACCTGAAGATCATCATTAAAGAAAAACATTTTATTAGGAGAAGTAAGGGAAAACCATGGCATCTAACAATATCTGACTACACAGAAGTCTTACCTTTTTGTACAGATCCGTTAACTTGAAATAAAAGAGCCGACAGGACAAACAGCCAAAGCGGAGGTAAGGACTAAGCCCTGTAGGGCTTGCCAGAAGGGAATTTGCATTCATCCTTGGTCTTTCAAAGTTTGCTACCCAAGCCTTAAAAAAAAAAAAAAAAAAAAAAAAAACAACAACAAAACAAAACCCACACAGCAAAATCAGACTAGAGGCTACACAGCAACTTAGAAAGGGAGAAATCACACACTGTCTGTATCCAAACAGTCACACTGTCTGGGAATCCAAACAGTGGACAGATGGTCAGGTCACCTACGATACACAGGCGCTCCTTTTGCATCAGCAGAACCTCTAGAAGGTAAATCAACTCAATGCAGAAGGCATGGACTGTCTTCCAGAACTATCAGTGCCTTTCTTTTAAATACACTGGAAGCCTAGACAGCTAGCAACACATTAGCTGTCAGAGAAATTCCCCTTCAAAGCTATAAAATGTATGTTTCAAATAAATTACTTCAAAACCAAATATAATTTTCCTTAGTACTTAGAAGACTAAGACTATCTCTAAAATTCGTATCAAAGATAATCTATCTCCTTTAAAAAACAAACTATTGATTTATATCATTGAGGCTTGAGTTCAAGTTCATGGGTTTGATTTTTTTTAACACAACTTGCCCAAAATCCCTTTAGGTTTCACAGCAAAGAGTAACTAAGTTTCCCAGATATGTCAGACTTGCAGGGATCTGAAACATACCTTTCTTTCTAAATGTCTTTCTAAGCGTGTGAGAGCCTCAGTTTCTCCCCCTGGCCATACTGCAGAAGGCAGACCATCTGTGTCAAAACCTGAAAGACAAATTGAAAAAAGGAAGTTGTTTGTTTGCCTATACTGTAAGGCAACAAAATTATAGCATATTGATACTTGACTACTGCATCCTGACAAAAACCCTAAGTTGGACACATGAAAAAGTGTGTTTTAAACCAGTATGCAACCAAGTCTTCTCGAAGCACATCCAAATACCTCTAAGTTGCAGCAAAATGCAAGTTTTTCCTTTCACATTTACATTAATATACACCACAGATTTTGGATGCTGAATGGTCTCACTTCAGTCCAAATCCTTCTGGGTTTTTTTTTTTTGTATTTTTTTTAATTAAGTGATGCCTCTATCATTTTTTTCAGATCTGCAATATGCAGGCTACCCTAAAACCATAACTTTTTTTTTTTAATTACTACTTGGAAGCAGCAATTGCTTTTGTAATTTACAGAGTATCTAAAAACTTTTCCACCAAGCTAAAAGTGTGAGTGCTATCTTCAGAACACTACCATACATCACTGATCTCAAATAACAGAGATTGTTAATTTGATGGTAAACACACACTTAAGCATCAAAAGAAAGACAAAAAGAAGGTAATCCAATCTTTTCCACACCCTCCCACTTGCCCCAAGATTGCTCATGGGAGAATATGTCTGCCTATAGCTCAACCACTGCATACTTAGATCATCTCTTCTTATAAAGGCTTTAAAACCCAAGGTCTGTTTTGTGAGAGTTCAAATGGACTAGACAGAGCAGTCACAGGTTAACCAAAATTTGTCCAGACCCTTTTGTTAGCAATTTGGAGGTCGTATCACACTTGCTTGTATTTTGGGATGTGTGTGGAAACAGGAAAGAGATGAGGAGCTTCACAGGACAACAGCTGATACTATTCCTTAAAATTGCATTTATAGAAATGTAAGATTTCTTTCCCCCCCAGAGCCATCTAAAGTAATTGTCTTATTACTATCTTCCTGCAGTATATCAAGAAAAGAGGGTGTTTTTTCTGAACTAGTTTGTTAAACGACAGATTAATGACCTGAAGAACAAAGATACAAAATATATTTATTACAAAATGAAGCATCAAAATTCATTAATTAGCAGCTTAATGATTATTTGGTACCCTGGGAAAATGGCTATGATGTGTTCCTAGAGGCCAAACAGTGCTTAGTATAGTTGAACCTGGCCTCTCATTTACCAGAAAACAACCAAAATTTACTGAGTCAATTATCCTTTTTTGTTCCTTTTGTATGCCATAATTGCATCAGGTTAACAATTAACCACTAGCAGGACCTCACTTGTTGTTTTAAGTACTGTGCTTTTAGTGGTAGATTACATCTGACTTGTTTCAAAATGTCAAAGCAATCTCAGAACATACCCAGCTCTTCAAGTGATGGTACACCGTATTTCTCATCGTGGTCATCAGAAACTGGAGTAGTACATTTTTTCATTACTTCTGGGGTTATAGTCTCCACAGGCATCTCCAGGGGTTCCATTCTACTAATCAGTGTCTGAAATCGCTTGTAAGTAAGAGGAGGCTGTCCTCCATTTAATTCTATTATTCTATGATAAAGAAAAAAAGAAAAGAAGCATGCTAGACAATAGTATTTAACAGTTTTTCTTATAAAATATACACACCTACCTACACAAAGAAATGTCTTCTTACCTCCCTCCATCTTACATAGAATCCCAAATACACATGGTAATCCAGATAGTCAGAACTTAAAATACACCATCCTTCTTCCCCCGCTAGGAAGACATAAATTAACTGTTTATAACAAAGTAAATTTTCTTCATCCCTGGGTTACAGGAATTCCGTCATAAGCAAGGATATAATGAACATGGACAGTTCAAGGCCAAGAACAGAACAGATCAGTGAAGCAGATAGAGATCCTAGCTACATACAGTAGTATCCAAGTCACATACAAGGCCACAGTATTTACATTCAGAGAAATTCACTTTCCCCTTCTGGTATTGAGAGCAGCAGTAGATATTAAAACTGTCTTAATATGGGGGGAAATTAACATGCAGCTTATATACACTGACTGCTGTTAAAAACATAGTTTTATGTTTTGCATTGCCATTTTAAATATATTTGAAGTCTTGGAAAAAAGGAAAACTTCAAATAAAAATTTGCAAAGCGGTAGATGGAACCAAATGCTTATTTAGCAGGGTGATAAATAGGAGGTAGGAGGCGAAAAGAAAGAATTTTCAAATTGGGATTATAAAAAAGCTATTGGTTTCAAAAAGTAAATACTTCCAATTTCACTGCCCTCCCATGTGTCTAACAGTCTCTTATACATTAGCTTGTAACAGAATAAAACGGGCAGCTACCACAATAAATCACTTAATATCAAGAAAAGACAAGTCACACTTGTAAACTAGCTTGTGGATTATGTTTCTATAATAGGGAATTAACACTAATCCATTAAATAGTTTTGTGGAAAAATATAAACAAGACATTACATAAGGCACACAGGGATAGCAAACAATCCCCAATTACTTATTGAATAGGTAATTGGTAGGAAACAGTTCTTAAAAAAACTTAAAATACCTTCTCATAACTTGTGAATTCTCATAGCATCACAAAAAGTGAAATAAAGAACAAACAAAATGAATAAACAAAACCAGATGTTATTTGGGAGAAATTACAGGCATGTTTTAGTAGCATAATTATAAATGCCAGCTAATTAAGAGAACATTATTTTCAAAGGAACTCCAAATTAAAACTGTATTTCAGATACTGTTACATATCATTTTTTGAAGTTTCTCAGTATGTAATAAAATTTGGATGGATGGATAAAAGTGAAACATAAAACAAATTTGCAGTTTTCCTAGCTATGAACTGTTTGGTGAAGAAAGTAGCCCACAATGTATAAATAAATACTACATAAAACTCCAAGGGCTTTTTTCCTCCTTTTTTAAAATCCAAGGTAACTGATAACTTACTTGTCTAGATCATACAATGTATGTGAAATCCGAACAATGACCTCCACTCCAGCTTCACTAGCCAGCTTCTTGATAGCTGCATCTCTTTCCTTCCCAAATGGTTCAGAATCATATTCAATAGAAAGCTTTGCAATGTTCCATTCCTACAACAAAAACCAAAAGTGTGGTCCTTTAGCAACTCAGCTGCATGATGGAGGGTCAAGGAAAGGACAACTGGAAGGACAGGGGCAGAATGGAACACCAGCTATTACCTGTGGACAGTTATTCAGAGATAACAGAAAGATCAAAAATACATTAGGCACCCAGAATAACAAAAATAAACTACAATTTCTGGCACCTAAGTAGCTACCAAGCATAAAAAAGCCTCCATCTGTCCTACTGCTGTGGGCACTCACTGTAATGGAACAACTTCCATGCAAATTTTGAAAACACATCTCTAACTTTAGGATCCACATACCTTAATAGACTCAATAAAAAGGGAAGACAACAAAGGCTGCCTTCTGAACATGCATCAGCAGCAGTACCTTGCTCTGCAGAACAGCTTTTTACACGGGCCTGTCAACTTTAGCAGCAGAATCAACATTTCAAGTGAGGGGGGTGGAAATACTGCCCCAAGTGAGGGGAGTGGAAATACTGCCCCACCCTATCACCAAACACTTTCTTTACCTTTTCCAAATCCCTTCTCCTTACTCTGACAGTCTTCAAAGAGAACACCTTATGCCTTGAAGTCTAATATTCTTTGGCACAGATGCTGTTACCAAGGCTAACAGTCACAGGTGAGGAAAAAGGAAGGAACAAAGGGGTCAGTAAACGGCTAAGGCTTCTGTGACAGTAGGAAATTGGAAAGATAAAGTATGCACAACATGATCCTAGAAAGCCATTATGCCAATCAAACTCAAATACCTTTCTAATCCCTCAGAATCTTACTGACTTGATACACCGTAATATTTCAGAGATTTGGATTTATACCAGAGACAAGGGCACTCAGTGCTAATCACTTGGGGTGCTATTTCTCTTCTGAACTCCAGCTCTCTCCTAGATGAAGCTCAGCCCAAGGACAGATGATTCCAAGGAGTGCTTGCTCTTTGAAACTGGGATCTTGTCATCCTTAAGTCTGCCAAGACTAACCTTGCAGGCCTTGAATCCTCAAGCAACCTCCTACACCATCACATAACATTTACTTCCCATTTCATAGTGCTTCATAACATAAAACCACTGCCTGACAAGTTGCAGCAGATACCTTTCTAAACCTTTTTTTCCTCTGGCTTTCTACAAAGAAGATAATAAAAAAAAACATATCCAAGACACAGTCAGGTCCCTAAGGGAGTCAAGAAACTCTGAGATAACTGCTGTGTAATGTGAATACACCCAGATCACATCAGCATGAGCCAGGCAATTAGAAGAATCATGGACATATCATTTTGCACATACTCATACAGCTGAACAGTTTTAGCAACACTGATGCATTAAAAAAAATTAGTGATTGTTTCAATTCTATTTTCTTTATTTAGCCAAGCCCAAATAGCTAAAGATAGAAAGGAGACCAGGACAAATTGAAAAGGATGAGGCAAGACCAAGCCAAAACTTAACTGAAACGAAAAGAGCCTAAAGATGTTTGAAGTCTTGTATTAAGGATAAAGATAGATCAGTGTTCTGCCTTTTGAAGGAATTGTTCAGTCTGTGAAAAGGAAAGCCTTACCAAGAAACAGCTGTGATACATTCATTCCCAGGAAATCCACAGATGCTGGCATCTGTGATAGGGCTCGTGACATCTGAAAGGGTTCTACAGAAGTTCCACTATCTCCTACCTTAAGTTAATGACTTAACTGAAGGTATTTTTCCAAACTACACTGAACTTTTCTTTTCCACATGTGTTTGTTCGTCAGAGTCAGGATCATTGCTCACCTTCGAGACATTTAATAGGGATGATCTGAAAAGCTTTGTTCAGTGTTATAAGCCCTTCACTGCACTGCAAGTGTCTGATGTACAGCTACTGCTCTGGCAAAAGAAGTTGTGAGATATAATTATATGACATAGATGTATGTTCCAGGTCGACTTGAGCCAAAAGTGAAGAAATCCTCAATAGCTTCAGTAACTTGTTTGAGCACAGAGAATATCCTGAAAAGCCCCTCAATGAACCAATAGATGAAAAAGACATTAACTTGAGGAACCAGAAGACACAGACAGATGTGAATGTTCTTTTTTGATTGCTTTATGCTATCTTTACTACAAGTTATTTTAATTTTCTTCTCAGGGTTAAAATTAATATTCTAAAAATGTGGCAATCCAATGCTTCCAGGCATAGCAAGATCAGTCTAACAGCAAAATCTGAAACAGGAGCTGTCAAAGTAGCCACTAAAGTATTTAAGAAGAATTGTTACAGGTTGCTCAAATCCAGAAAGCAACAGGAAGACCTTTGCTCCTATTTAAATGCAATCAAACTAAGTTTGGCAGACAAATGCAACAAGCCTGAATATCTGAGGGGTTGCAAGCAGCAGCTAATGCCACAGTACTCTTCCAGAAAATTCTTCACTGAGGGAAAAATCAAGGGAAGACCAGTAGAAGTATCATCCAGTTAGCATTTCACAACAAAAGCACAGTAATGAAGACGGAAATATGAGTTTGGGTTGATTTTGCAGGTTGGTGTTGAAGACCAGGTCGGTGTTGGGAATAAAAATAATGAACATATGACCTCTTTGGAAAAAAGGGTATCTCTTGTTACACTTCCTGTCTCACTTGTTTCAGTCACCTCAATTCAATAATTCTGAAAAAGTTCTTCAAATCAATTTGCCAAGTGTTCATTATAGTATTACTACCTTAAATATACTATTATCTATAGACAACATAATACCATCACTAACAATCACTCTAATCACTTCAATTTTTTCAGTAAGACTTTCCCACAAAAGCCTTAAATTTGACTAGAAATTGATTTTTACTTAACACTGTGCTTTTAACAAGTTTAATACTAGAAAAAAGCTTATTAAATCACCTTTAATGGCCAAAAAGCAATCACAGCAATATTTGGCCTAAATAAAACATTGCTTTTACAGGTCAAGCTTTGAACATGGGTTCACATGCACAAAATATTATTTCAGTACTACAGAAGGAACCTGTAAAGGAAAATATAGCAATACAGTACCTACACTTAGCAAACCATCTGAAATAAATTCTGCTTCTGAAAAGAAAAACAAAATCCAGCAAAGTCTAAAAGCAACTCAACTCAGTTGGTGATATGTACATTAGAGAAGAAAAATTCAAAACTAACACAAATAACCTTAATGAGAAACTGCAACAACAGATTAGTATTTGCATGAATAACTTGCACTGAACAAAACATCACAAGAAATATTCCTAGCTGTAATTAGTTGGTTGGTAATTTTTGTGGATGGAAACAACTGCAAGGTGGCATTTACCTTAAAAAGCCTGGGGAAAACATCGGCTGGCTGTCCACGGATAACAAACAGGCGTGAATTCAGTTTCCGTAGATTGGCATCAAGATCCTCAAGACACTGAAGCAGAAATCTGCAAGAATTTCAAGAATTTAAAAGAACATTTATTTTCTGAGCCAAACCAGAAATTTTACAATAGGAAGAGGTATGTAAGAAGAATAATCAGTAACAATTATGAGACCTTGAGCACTTGTTGCATATTTTAGTGATGCATGCATGTTCACATCCTAATTACATTTGGCTCACAGTGGTATGACACGACGTAGTATCTTCCACAATACGTAATTCATAAAATCAATCTGCTTTGTCATTTCAGTTTTCCCCTCAATGTTATTCAGGTCTGGAATGGACTACAGCATACTCTAGTTGTAAACACAACTATAAGTCTCTTGTCATTCTAAAGATAGAAAAACCCCTGCACTAAGAAAAAAACCCCAATGAACAAAGAGATAATCAGCTGTTGGCACACTGCTACTAAACTTAATCCAAGTCCTTCTTACAACACTGAACTGTTACTAAAAACAGCATACCACAGGAGTAGACAGTCATGACTATCCCTCTGGCCTTCATTTATACAAACAGCCCTTATATAATATATGCATCTTGGCTGTAATCTCACCTGAATTATTTAATGAGCAAATTAGCACATCAGGTAAAAAAAAAGGGGGGTGGGGGGGTGGAGAATGGGATGTTGCAAATCTGCAAGTGTTCAAGGGAAACAGGTAGTCACACAAAGAATGTTGAGACAAGTTCACATGCACAAAGGTTTATTAGTAGATATAATAACTAAAATAACTCCAGTGGTGAAAGTGGTTTGGGGGAGAAATAAAAACAAAAGAGGGAAAAAAAAGAACTCTACCTTGCAGCCAGCTGGGAAGAGAAGTGCCTGGGGGTCCCCAGATGAGTGCCCTTCCCCTGGACTCTCTCCAGTCTATCAAGTGGCTGCTCCATAGTATTTTTCACGTGGTCAGCAGGTTCAGGGAGGTGATACTTTCCCTTTACTCTGCCCCTGTGAGGCCACATCTGGAGTGTTGCATCCAGTTCTGGGCTCCCTAGCCCAAGAAAGACCAGAAACTACCGGGGAAGGTCTGGTGGAGGGCTACAAAGGTTATCAGGGGACTGGAGCACCCATCTTAGGAGCTAGGACTGAGAGTTGGGCCTCTGTAGCCTGGAGAAGAGATGACTGAGCAGGGATCTTATCAGTTCATACAGGTATCTTAAATACAGTGTCAAGAGGACAGGACCAGACTTTTCAGCAACGTTTAGCAACATGACGAGGGGCAATAGGCACAGACTGAAACGGGAAACTGCATCTGAACATAAGAAGAAACTTTTTTGAGGGTAACAGAAGACTGAAACAGGCTGCCCAAAAGGTTACAGTCTTTCCTGGATATATTCAAAACCCATCTGGACGTGACCCTGTGCAAACAGCTCCAGGCGAACTTTCTTTAGCAGGGACAGTCAGACTAGGTGATCTCCAGAGCCCCCTTCCTACCCAACCATTCTGTAGCTCTGTTCTAACAATATACATTTCACCAGGAGCTGCCCAAGCCCTCTCAGCCATTCCTTCTTACAGTGCTGCTGGCATTCAGCAGAGCACACGCTGACCAGGGCAACTGCTGAGTCAGCACCTGCTTGTCATTCATTTCTGTGCTCACACATTATTGCATCCCCTGCCATAAACCACAAGCTACACCCAAAGGGGGAGGGGAAGAAAAAAAAAAAAAGGCAATTCCCACACTGCTGTCCATTACTCCTGAGAAACCCTGCTGTAATGACTCTGTACAGGTGCAAGGGCTCCAGAGCAACCATCTGAGACCAAGGCAGGGAAGCAGTGCCACGACAGCTGGAGACTGCACCTGCTGAGAAGGTGCATGGCTACCACGGAAGGGCAGCAGCACCTTTGCAAGTGCCAACAGTGTCGTGAAGACAAAGGCACTGAGCAACCAGTTTACCAAAATCAGGACTTCATATGCAGCTACATTTTTAAGACAAATCCTAAAAGCTACCCAGAGACAATGAAAATGCTGCACCTTCTTAAGAGGGATATAGCATACATGATTGCTGTAAACCTGCTAATATCTATTTTCTAAGTATATAGCAATATGTAAGTGATGCCTACCTAACACACATTGCTTCCAGCTTTACATGGGGAAAAAAATTATCAAAAATAGTATCTAAAAGGCTAGGAGGAACCTCCCTTGGCTGCTATTAAATACCTAAAATGTGGGGCTCACTTGATCTGAAAGAGTAAGAACAGGCCTCTTAGCAGCCAGCATAAAAGACTACAATAGTTTCTTGGCTGGCAAACTAGGTTTAGATGTTCAATGACTGGAACAAACAAAAAAAATGCCTAATTTTCTCACTTTGCTCAGTTTTGTTTTGAAAAAGCTCTGTGGTAGCTAGAAAACAAGAAGAAGAAACTTGTCTATACTCATTTAGTTAGAAGCATATGCAACTCCTGTCTGATTCTTAAAATTACTCCTGCATTATTTCTGTCAGAGAGAACTTGAGCCTCACGCTCCCAGGACAAAGTCAATTCTATCTGGATTCTGAAAATTACAGTTTCATTTTCTCTGGAATGACAGTCATTATTCATTAGTCTTATCCATGTGAATCTCACTTCCATGGAGCACGTGTGTTCACATATACTTCACAAATCACTAAGAAGACAAACTGCAATACTGTCCCAGATACCTTTGGAATAGTTGGGGGTTTGTTTGCTTGGTTTTGTGGCGATTTTGTTTAATTGGGATTTTTGTAGTTGTTGTTGGGTTTTTTTGTTGTTGGTTAGTTGGTATTTTTTGTGGTTTGATTGTATAAAGTTTTGTTGTTGTTACACTGGCTGGTTTGTTGTCTAAACTCATCTCACAGAGTAGAGGGAAAGGTTATGGAAAGAAACTGGTGACATAAAATATTCATAATTATTTCAGTATTTCAGAAAACTTGATTTTCTTTCCTATTGGCATTTCAGTTCCCTCTATTTTCTCAGTCTCTTTTCTTCCGACCTGACTGATCACAATATATAACTTCTAGTCTGGATGTGGCACAAAATCCTACTCAAGGAGATAACATGCACTGACCCAGTCTCCAATTCACATCCAAGATCCCTAAACTTGCCCTTAATACAGTTTAATCTCTATTTGTTGGTTCCCCAAATCCCCTCTATTATCTCTCTTGTCTCTCTCCACACTCCAGCACTTCAGTCTCCATAAAACTCTTTCAGGTATTGAACAAAAATAACAGTGTAGACTCAAACTGTCAAATATATGTAGGAAGAGAGCAGAAGTGTGGCCAGGGCACACACACACTTCCCCTTACCTCAACAAAAAACAGAACAAATTAAAAACAGCCCAACAACAGCTTGTATTGCAAGACTCTCTGAAAGTACATGGTTCAAAAATAACAGACCAAATCAAACCCTAGTGACCTCACAATACCTAGAGTAATAGCCTTGCAAAAGAACACTGCTTTTGACTTTCAGAACACACACTCAGCTCACAGTTACTCAGAACAAGCATGCCATTTATTAATATTTGAATCTTTCAGTTAAACCAAATCTGTTTTAACAAAATGTGATGCAAATAATTAATCACTTCTTTTATTTTCATCAACTGTATTTATGCTACACCACATCTAAAGGCATTTTTTCATAAAAGCATTAATAGAAGTTGTCTAACATAAAAGCCTTTACACAGATTTACAGAATCACAAAAGAGTTTGGGTTGGAAGGGACTTTAAAAGGTCATCAAGTCTAATCACCCCTGCAAAGAGCCTGGTTCAATTAAAGATGAACCTTCTTTAAAAAAATCGCTTCTAAAAACATACCTTACCAAGAAACATAAAAATCAAATCAATTACTTGTCATCAACAAAGTTTTCACCTCCTCTTTTTCTCATTACTAGCCCCAAAACTTGCAGAAGCAGCACAGAATCTTTAACGGAATGAAAAATTACTTGATCTTTCTCTCTGAAAAGATGCACCAAAATGCTCACACATCGCTCTCACAGTATAACAAAAACAGGAAAAGGAATTGTAAATTAGTCTATGAATTGAGAATGAATATGAAACCTCCATCTCATGAAAAAGTACTTCCTTTCAGTATGTGAGCTCTAGAGGCAAAATTTCTTCATAGCAGCTATGAAGTAATAGCTACTAGGTTTGAACTCTACTATACTTTAGACCAGACTGGCAATGAGAAGATATTTAAATCTCTCCCTACAATAACAGGTCACATTTCTGAGTCTGCAATCTAACTTTTTTCCTTCAACCTAACAGTCAATGGGAAAGCACTTTTTCACTTTGAAAGCTCAATTATATGAGCTATGTCTCTATTCATTAAGAGAGACAAAAAGAGTGCCTAGATAATTTTTCAGATTAGAACATCAGCCAAGTTTTCTGTATCTGGTCTGAAACATCCCTTGGGCAAACCAGAAGGAAATGCTCACTAATAATTTCACAGTAGCAAACTATGTGAGAGGTACATGCACAACTGACAAGCTAGAAGGAGAAAAGACTTACTCATTTTAACATGGGGAACATGTTGATGCAAAGCATACCTGTCTGCAAGCAACACTGTTAGACAGCATACACGCATTTTGCCAGAGACATCTCATTATGATATTCAGAACTTTCATGAAAGCCACTGAAGACTTCTTTCTTTAAAAGACATGCACATAAAATCTTAGCAGTTGACTCCAAGAAACTCCACAAACTTTCCCTGCTGTCAGTCATACAAGAAATGCCTGGGGTCTAAAATATAAATTAATTGCCAGAAACTGGTAATAATGGCATAATACAGCTCATAATTTTAGCTACTGTGCAACTAAAAGAAACTAATACCATACAAGTAGCTACTAAAAAACTTCAGTAAATGTTAACAGAGTTAACCATTAACAAAATGACCTAAAGCAAGCACTACATCATGCAATGTTCCTGTCTCTGCACTATTAACATGATTAAAGACTGTACAGGGAAGAAGTCAGGAACAGTCTGTTAGAAAGGTAACAATTTTATTTAGGGAGGAGACCTGCAAGAAGGATACCTATAGACACAGTATTTAAGGCCACCCTTAAGTCTAGTTTGGGGTTACTTTTACAAGCAATTAACACCCAGAAATCACAATCACATATAAGCATCTTTGCCAGGACGAAATGAGGGCAGTTGCTGGAAACTGAGGGGACTTAAAATGGAATCGCTTGTCTTGCAGGTGCTATTCACATCTGAAAATGCTACCGGGCTAAACCATTAAGAAGAATTTTTCTGAACTAATACAGATTCTGAATCTAACCATTAGCAGTACTGTTAGACTGCATGGACACACAAAATACAGGAATTTAGCTAGGCTTTCTCATTCTGAGAGCAAGTTTAAGAATTTGAGTGAAAAGGAACAGTGCTAAAACTTGTTCTGTTCCTAAGTTTAATACCTTTTACCCACGACTGGTCAACTTCCAACAATCCATCTGAATTTGTGTTGAACCTCTTTTCAAATACCTCTTATCTATCCACTAGTCCTCACACCAAGCCACTGATTCCCATCAACAGAAAAGCTCTGTCAAACCAGAGACTCATGTTGTTACAGATATTTGACTGCCACCCAGACATTGTCTAACAGAATTATCTTAAGCAGCCTAGTATCTGCTAGCTTTATTACCCTGTTCAATTGTTTTTTCCCAACAATGCTATCAGATATTCCTCCCTCATCTTTCAATAAAAATAAAGAATATTAAACACTGTGTAATACTGACCACATTTTATTAGAGGGAGTATAATTTACAGCATTAGACCCTAATGCACCAATCACACAAATCATGCAGCATTTACTTCTCTTTAGAGAGAGAGAGCACTTTTCTTTCACACATACTTTGCCATATGTTTGATTAGGTTATAAAGAGATTTCAGTGTAAGGCAAATATATGCCTCATACTAACTTCAACAGGAATCACAGTGGCAATACCAAATCAAAAACTAAAACAGAGTACGAGGCACTGAGAATTATCTCAAATTTGAGGTCCCTTTATACAAATATTTAGTATTTTACCAGTATATGTTCCTGTTTGTCACCAACCAATGTGTCTTAGTGCAAGCAGTGTATTATTACGAAACTGTAAGAAGATTAAGCTCAGACAGGATTTAAGTGTTATGTACACTCCACAGCATCCTTTGGCAGCCAGCCACAGTAGTATTTTCCTGTTACCAAATCAAGGTCACAGAGGCATCCCTTATTGTACCACATTGTCTCAACAAATCCCACATCCAACTTCCACATCCTAAAATGATATACAGTAATACATTTTGTAAAGGTATTATTCTTTGAGCTTATACACAAGAGTAGGAAAAAATTTGTGTTATTCAACTCTAGATACTTAAGTGAAGTAGCTGTGGGAGTTAACTCATCTCCTGCAGGGCTCCTCTACAGTCAGCAAAGAAACAACAGCTCCTTTAGAGAGAAATTGAGGACTACTGCAGCTTTTATAACTTAGTACAGCTGATCCACTTGTGAAAACAAAACCAAAACATTGACTATGAAGTGTGTTACTTGGCTTTTTCCCCCCTAATATTTACTACTGTTATAATCTTTAAGCCAAAGCAGAGCTGTGATGGAGGACAAATGCAAGATACAACCAAGCCTGCATACAGCTGTAAAAGATGTTCTCAGGGGGAAAACAAAAGCAATTACTTAAAAAGAGATAAAAGAAAGGGCTTTGAACAATAATCAAGAGAAAACCATGTTTAAAATTTAATCTCTCCAAGATGAGTCCTTTTGGGTGCACCTTCTTTGACACTAAGGAATAAAGACCATTTCAGATATGGAGTGGGAACAAAACATCAACCACAGCAAGCACAACTGCTCTATTAGGAACAACAAACTCATTTGAATCAAACCTAGCTCACACTGGGCACAAAGCTAGCATTTCCATACACACTATCCCTCATTAATGTCTTTCCAACTGAAATAACTTTTCAAGGTTAGCATTCCCCAAAGGAAGGAAACACACCTTTTTTTTTTGTCCTATTCAAAAGACATTAATCATCTCCCAAAGATGAAGGTAGCAGGTAATAGTCAGGATTACAACCCTGGACTTTTGGAAAGCTACCTTTGGCTGCTTCAAGAACCTACTTGGAGGAATCTCATGGGTTAAGACTCCAGAAGGCAGAGCTGGTTAATACTCAAGAACAGGTCCAAGGGAGCTAGTTTATACTCAAGTACACAAGCATCACTTCTCCCAAGCTAAGGACCAGTGCAACCCTATCAATAAATCAATTAGAAGTACCAGAAGACCTAAGTAAGGAGCTTCTGACAAAACTGAAACACAAGAACATTCATGGAATATAGAAAACAGGACAGGCCACTTGGGAAGAATAAAGGCATGCTGTCAGAGTACACAGGGATATGACAAAGAATGCTAAGGTACATTTGGAATGGAAACGAGCAAGGGATGTCAAGTACTAGAAGAATGGCTTCTACACCTTTACACAAGTAGCAAAAGGAAGACTGGAAACATGGACTCACAGCTGAATCAAGTGGGTGCCCTGGTGATAAAACATACAGAGAAGGCACAGCTACTGAATGCTTTCTTTGCTCAGTCTTTATTGTTAAAGCCAGACTCCAGGAACTCCTGAGCATGGAGGCAACAGTGAAAGTCTGGGAAAAGGAAGATCTTCCCTTGGTCAAGGAGGATCAGATTAGACATTCTTTAGTCAAGCCTGACATCCAGAAATCCATAGATCCCAATGAGATGTACCCATGAGTGTTGAGGGAGTTGGCAGATGTTACTGCTAAACCATCATCCACTCTCCACATCACCTTTGAAAGGTCACGGAGAACAAAAGTGCATGAAAATATCAGTACAGGTTAAATATTGTCCTGCTGGAAAGTAGCTCTGCAGAGAAGGACCTGTGATTCCTGGTGGACAATAGGTTCAACCAAGAGCTGGCAGTGTGCCTTTCTGGCCAAGAAGGCCAGTGGTATCCTGGGATGCATTAGGAAAAGCATTGTATTGCCAGCAGGTCAGAGGAGAGGACCTGCACTGGTGAGGCCACATCCAGAATGACGTGTCCAGGGCTGTGGCTGGGTATGATGGGTTGCCCAGTTCAAGAAAGACAAGGAGATCATGGAGAAGGTCCAGGGGAGGGCTACAAAGTGGATGAGGGGACTGGAGCATCTCTCCAATGAGCAAAGGCTGAGAGAGCCTGGCCTGTGTACTCTGGATAAGAGATGACTGAGAGGGAATCTTATCAATGCATACAAATAGCTTAAGGGTAGGGTCAAGAGAACAGAGCCAGACTCTTCAGCCATGCCCAGTGACAGAATAAGGGATGATGGGCACAAACTAGAACACAGGAAGCTCCATCTGAATATGAAGAAAAACTTCTTTACTGTAGGAGTGACAGACCACTGAAACAGGCCCCAAAGCAGCTGCAGTCCCCCTCTCTGGAGATACTCAAAAGCCACGTGGGCATTTCCTGTGCAACCTCCTCTGGGTGAATCTGCCTTAGCGGGGGGGGGGGGGGGGGGCTGGACTTGATAACCTCCAAAGTCCCTTCCTACCCCAACCATTTGTGATTCTGTGAAATAGCATTATCAAGCTGGTTCCTAATTTGTGAGCCATACATCACAGCATACGGCGTATTTAGCTTCTGTGAAGTCTGGATCTTAGCTTCACACTCAAAGAGCACCCATCACTCACCTAAATTATTCCTGTACAACTTGAAATGAACGTCTCAAATTACTTCATGTTACAAAGGTCAGCCTGGTGGTCATAGAAGACTAACAGGCTCACAGCTTCCAAAATCTCTCTCTCAGTATCCTCTGTTCTTTAATGTACATATTCAGTGTTTATTTTTTCTAATACTCTAATTCCAATCTGATAAATCAAAGTCTTTATTATTTGATTTTAATTCTTTATGCCTGTTCTCCCCAGAGAAACTAGTTGGATCCATAAAGGAAAACCAAGAGCAAACAAATTGTACTGGAGACAACTGGGGAAATATTACCTAGAAGCAAATTACAAAATTAGAGTTACTTGAGAGTATAGACATGGTCATACATAAATTTAAACCACCTTATTCTCATGTATCCAAATTCATTTATTTAAATTAGCAGCTCTTAAGGCTTGATGTAATTAAAAGAGAGCTGGCCTGCTTTATAAAATATTTCAGCCACGTCACTTTTAGCAATCTAAGCTGTTCCATGAGAAAGTAACAGCTAAGGCTCATTTCAAAAGAACAAGCACAATAAGAGCACTCCAATGAGATAGTTTTGCAATCTGATCCTGAAGGACAGATTTTATACTGCCCTTTTTTTTACTTCATTAAAACCTTCCTCCTCTCCTTAAATTGATGTCTTTAAAGTTGCAATTAGTGCTAGTAAAATTCTGCAGATTTTGTTTCCTGTAAATGAAACACTAGATTAAATAAATAAATTTCTCAATTACACTAGAAGATAATTAAGGATAGAGCTGAAATCCTTTAGCAAGCACAGAACTTGGTAGAAAGTTTGGAAAATGGAAAAAAAAAATCCTGAAGCTATTACTGGAAATCTTAATTAAAATTGACTGGTGCTCACCTTATGGTGATCAGACTTTCAGCATTGTCTTAACTTCCCATTGCTACTATTATGAATCAAAATGCCAAAATTTTCTGAACTGGTCTTTCAAAACTGAAATTAGTCATTTATAGCTGAATACAAGGTAAACTTGATAAAGGTGTTATCTTCATCTGCCACAACTTGAGCAGTTCTCTGCAATACTGGAGGTCAGGACCAACAGAAGGTACATCACTTGAAGTAACTAAACTGATCTTAAAAAGTTACACAGTACAGTTAAGTAGAAGATTTTGATAACTAAGGAGTGATGCTCAGTCATCTCTGCCCAAATCACAGTAGTTTAGATAATTATTTTATGAAGAAGTAAACCTTTACTATAACAACTCTACTTCAACATTCTCCCCATGTACCTATTCCTTTTAGAAGCCAAGAGTTGATTTCCAAAATTCACTTCCTAAACACCAGTGACAGCTTTTTTATTACTTTGTTGAACAAATAAAGGTAGACAATTGGGAATATCCTTTTATACAGAATCACTGTACTTTTTTTTCTTTTTGCTTTGTGCCAATTAGAATTAATAGCAAAAGAGAAGACTCAGACAACACTGACAATTAAAAAAAAAGGGGGGGGAGGGGGGAGAAGAAAAAGAAAAAAAGGAGCAGGCACCAAGCCCACCTTCCTAAATGTGGATGAACTTTGTTGGAGACAAGTGGTTAGTATAAGAGCAGTTGAATATCAAGAGAAACAGTGAGCATTCCAGAAGAGTGATACTTGTAGAATTATAAAATATCCTGAGTTGGAAGGGGCCCACAAGGACCACTGAGTCCAACTCCTGGCCCTGCACAGGACAACCCCAAGAATAACACCATGAGAGCATTGTCCAAATACTTCTTGAGCTCTGTCAGGCTTGGTGCTGTGACCACTTCCCTGGGCAGCCTGTTCCGGGGCTCAAGAAAGATTTCATCTGTTCAGAGAAAAACGTGGTTCTCTGGTTTGCTTGTTTTAGCTCTAGTTATTTCTGTAGACAAAAATTTATAGGGTAAGATCTGTAAGCTCTGAACTCCGGAAACAATCACCAGTGATAGGCATTGTTATGCAGAACCTTCAAGCAAGGAACAGATGTTCCCCATGCGGAACAGAAACAAGCAAGCCTTACTTGCTTTAATCCTCATATATCCAACATCGGGGGCAAGACCACGGGGGCGTGGGATAAGGAGGAGTCCACAAAGCCTGCAGCTTCCATTGTTACTTATCTCCGAACGCGAACATTTCCTTATAGCGCTTTCAAGAAGAACATTTCAATATGAATCAACAGAAACAGTTTCGCAAAGTAGGTCGTTGCTGCAGCAACGGGGCGGCTGTTTGGACTACTCCCTGCCACAATGACCTACTTTTCCAGTTATATGTAACCGCTGTAGTGGATTCGAATATTCCTCCCCTATGGAGCCGCTCCGAGAGGATTCCTGTACCACAGCTGAACTTCCTAACAGGGACAGAGAAAGGCTTCATTTGAGCAGGTACAAGCAGCGGGTCGGTTCTGCTCCTCCTCTGTGTCATATTCAGAAGTGTCGGTGGCTAAAGGTCACATGAAACCCAGTACGTGCTCGGAGCTCACAAAGTGCCAGGGCAGCGCTCAGAGCCGGAGGAGCTGATAAGGAGTGGAAGGGGAAGGTGTGAAAAGGAACAGGCGCCCGTGAACAGCACGTCCCCTGCCAGACCCTACAGCTGGCACCAAACCGCCCGCTCCTGAACCGCCATCCGAGCACGAGGTCACGGACACCATCCTTTCATACGGGTCTAAATAACATTCAATCGCCATAAAGGAAAAACCCGGGTGAACAGCAGGTAACGCTTACGTGTTTTCTAAACCCTACTTAACCCTGTGTGCGCTGGAGAGGAGAGACACAAAGGTACCGCAAAGGAAGAAATGTTGACCATGACATAATTTCCTGTTTACCGCTGCTGTTAAAGCCAGCATTTTTCCTTATGACAAAGGAGAAAATGTCACCTCTTAAACGAACGAAGGAAATAATTATCTCTGTAGAAATAAGACTACAAGATCTCAAACATCCGTCACACAGACTTGTACTTGGGATTGAATATGTTGATCAAAAAAATACCTAAGTTCAAAAGCTTTCATTCATAAAAAATTCTTAAATAAAAATTCATTCTTTAATAAAAAATAAAGAGACATTCACAAGAGACAAACATTACCAAGCAAAAGAAAACTCATTCCAAGAAAAGGCAAGCTAGGCATTACCATATAGTACACCATAATTAAAACTCCAGTCAACAAAAAGCTTCTGACAGATAACACAGCTCATATGATGAAAGCAGAAAAAATGAAGAATACACAAAAAAGCTCTCCAAAGCTTACTTTACCTAAGGTATGCTTAAAATTTCTAAGTTCAGCAGGAAAAAAATACTGCCACTGGTGACAATATAGTACAGCAAGTGGAAGCTTTTGGAATTTCCCACACACTTTCATTTGGGAACGAGCCACTTAGAATCACATAACTGTTCCTGAAAATCTCAATACTCTTCAAACAAAATAATAAATTTAAAAAAAAAAAAGCCTAAAAATTATTTTTACTTCGCCTCTGCACTTGACAAGCCATTGAGCAACATCTGCAAAGACAGGATTCTGGAATACAGACTAATAAAAGAAAAAAAAAAAGTGCAGAATTATGATGAGAAATACACAAAACTGTTGCTGAAAGAGCAACACGGAATTACTAGTAACACTTTTCCATTTCAAAGTGTGATCTCCAATGCCAAAAATGCAAGCTTCATTGTACTGCCTCATATGGAAGCAGTAAAGAATTGGAGGAAAAATTTCTTCAAATACTGCAAATGCAGCATTGAAGAATTTTTCTTTGACAAACACAATGTTTCAGTGTTGGCACTGAAAAAGAGAGGTTGATGGAAGTATATTCAAAAGAATGCAAAAAGCCAAATTCTAAATCGTAAAAATAGAAACAAAAACATTATCCCCCACAAATGCATGACTGGCTTCATGATTTAGAAGAAAAACATACTGCTGAAATAAGGTACTCCTCAACAGCAAATTTATTGGCAACTAGCTTACAGGAAGGAAATTTCAGTCAACTGAAAAGACCCTACTCACTGAAAAGCACCATGATGTGGTGCTGTATGATGAAAATTAATTTTACACAGGTCTCCTCGGGTTACAAAAGCCTTGAAATACAAGGGGAAAACACAAAGCAATTAAAGCAGAACTATCAATATCACAGCAACTTACAACTTTTTCTTTGTTCATAAACTGAAGAAATTACATACTAGGAGATGTTTCCAGGTTATATAAGTGAAAGAGTATGCTAGAGAAAAAAAAAATTAAAGTCTCTCATAGAGGCCTTTATGGAAGCATTCACAGGATTTTGGAGATACTGTGCAAGAGCAGTAAACAGCAAACAGTTACACTTGCCTAAAAATAAACATGGATAAAGCACAGTAAACTAGACCTTACCAGGCCTGTCACCTACTGAAAAGTAACGAAGGAAAGTCATAGGAATTATCCCTAGGCAACACAAATAAAACAATTCAGATGCCATCCTTGGCTTGATCACCCTCATTAAGCCTTGGATGGTTTCAACTTCTTGAGTTCACTAATAGCAAGACTTACAAAGAACAAAACTGAAATGCAAGCTCCTCCCCAAAGACCCATCCGAAACCTGGATGGCAAATATTATGGTGTAGAATATTTTCTTTTAAATGCATGTCTCAGTTTTGCTGATGTAGTCATGCTTCTCCCATGAGACAGGAAAAAGGGAAAATATTAGGTAATCGCTGCTAAAAGCCATAATGTTTTCTTCAGGACTTCTAGAAAAAAAAAAAGAGCTTGTTTAGTCTCTAAAATATAAAGTATAAAGGAGAAAGAATGAAAAAAAAAAAAAACCACTTGATGTCACAGGATTTACAGACAGAAAATCTTAACACAGAGGAAACACTATAGAGAACATAGCAAAGACAGCATTTAGTCCATTCTTCAATTAATCCAATATATTAGAAATCAAGCCACTAACTAATTTCAATGCCAGTTGCTCTATAAAATGCAGTATCACAATTCTCTGTACACTTCCCCAATACTTCAGAATTGCACAGATTGTGAAATTGAGTTAAGTTTGCCATGGTGTCCTGTACCTTTAGTACACAGCAAAACTGCAACCATTCAGAGCATGACCATGTTTTATGAACTATACAAGGCATGAAGGAACAAGCAGCCTACATGAACAAAATGCCTATTTATTTATTTCTCTGTCTGGTGCAAATTACTCTCCTATTGCTGCTTTTTCAATTAACTTTTCTCTCTGTCTCTCAATTGCAGCACAGTTTATCCCTCACTGAGAAGGTCAGTAGAACACTGGCACTGAAAAACAAACAAAAAAACCCCCTGCAAGCACTGAACTCCACAGGTTCCTTACTATAAAAATTAAAGCATTTCCTAGGTCATGGATTTCATACTTTGGATAGATAACAGACAGAAAAATCCAAGTTTTCCTTACAGGAATTGTTCCTAAGAAACTTGTACTGTAGATATTTCATCCCTATCACTGAAGAATTAATAACATATATTCATATTTCACAACTTCCCCATTTGAGCTTAAACAGAATTTTGTCAATGTTTCTGGTTTTAATTCTGAAGGGATAAGGGTTTGTGTTCTGAAAAGGTAGAAATCTTCAGTGCAAGAATTTTACAGCCTTTACTTTTCATGTGTTTTCATGTTTGTGGCTCTTTACTGTGAAAGAGCCACAAACATCTTTAACATCTTTCTTTAAAGAAGAAATGCATGAGAGTGAACAGGAAGAGAAATGCAGAGAAGAAATGCATGAGAGTGAACAGGAAGAGAAATGCTTTTCTATAAATTAAGAAACACTGACATAAAGCAGATTCCTAAAACAGGTCCAGAAAATTTCTCTAGTTTAGTTGCAGGAGGATGTAATGCATAACACAGAAGCTCAGGTGTATATCACATACCTGTTAATACAGAAATTACATATGCAAAACACATCCTAACCAATGTTCAATGGAAGAAATCCCTTCCATCTCTGATAAAACTGAACAGGTTTTATCTTATTGTAAAAAAGTTGTCGCACTAACATTTTTCAAAGAGATTTTAAGCAACAGTTTGACACCTGAATTTACTCATTTACTTCCAAAACCCTGAGTATTATTAAATTCTTATTTCCTACCCAGGTTTACTAACATTGAATTTTAGACTTTTCAAATACTAATACAATTTAAAAATAAATAGTAAAAAAATTATCAAAGTACAGAATTTGCCAAAAAAAGCATATTTTAGGAAGCTCCATTCACTGCAGCTCACCTACTGTCTAAACTAATGTTAACAAAGCTCATGTGTTGTTTTTCATTATCTCCACTAGTAACTGGAATGCACTCCAATTTTTAACTGTTCCAAAAGTGTAAACACCCATGCAGACTTTTTCCACAGCCATCTCCACTTATACACTTGAAAGAGAACACTGAAATATTGACCTGTCCTTTCCAGTCTATCCTTCACCTCCAGTGAAGCTTTAGTCCCATATAAAAAATATTTATGCTCACAAAACTCCAAAGCAGTGAAAGCAAATGCTTTATGGTGACCTGAAAAAAAAAAATGGAGGCTCCAGGCTTAGAACACTGCAATTATAACTCACCTCTTGACCTAGATTGCAAAGAACATGAAAGCCAAAAGTACACAGAAGCACACTAACTAACCTTGCTCCATGTTAAATTAAGAGCTCTGAGAAATCTAAGTGAAATGTATTGCACTAAAGCATTATGAATTTCTTACCCTGGTAATCAAATTCAGTCCTTTCCTAGGGGTAACCAAAGGTAGGGCTATTAAACTTGTTAAAATGTGATAAGCAAATTACTAAGCCCATGGAACACAAAGCCACATACTCTTACACTCCTTACACAACCCACTCATGCTCAAGCTGACTTTTGCCTTTTTAGGTCACTATGGTAAAGTCACGAAACTCCCTAAAGCAAAGGGTTTCTTTCAGTATGCAAATCCATAACAACACAGACTTTAGTGTGACTTCTACAGTGAAAAAAATGGCCGACTTTGCTGGCAGCTTGACCTTCTTCCTATCACAGGTTATATAACTAACCTGAAAACCTGCCAGGCACTGAGACACAGTATGGGAAAGAATCACTTCTGAAAATAAAGGCTTTCATGCTGTAGATAAACTTCCAGAAACTGAAAAGTTCAGGCAGTGCACAATTATAAGGTTTTTCTGCAATATTTGCATAATATATTTAAAGAGTAGCTTCCACTGGATGGGATAAAGTCATCTTCCCAAATTGGAGGAAAATTGTACTTTATTGCATTAAAATGGCCAAAAGCAAATGATAACAAAATAACTTGCTTTGAAGAACTGATGCAGAATTCATTGACACTGCCACATACTGATCAGTTAAGGAAAAAAAATTTAAAAATCAGTATTCATGACTGTCTAAAAAAATTTGCTTTGACATTCATCACAGATGCTGTTTGTTGGGGTTTATCACCTTCCCCTTTTGTGACCAGAGCAGAAAACAATATGAGGTGTGGACAGATTACCATGATCTACTCTAATAAAGAATGTGATCTATTGATATTTCAATAAAATAAAACAGAAATAGATTACTGGTCCCAAGAGAAATAAGATTAAAAAAATCCTATGGACTTGTTTCAAAGCCACATTTCTCCTTTAATATTCAAAGTCCATACTACTATTACATATCAAGAACACTTGACCAAGATCTTCTCTGGACATCCTCAAACCTGGAGATAAGTGATGTAAAACCACTTAAAAAAACATAAAATTTCTTAACCAGAGGAATTAAAACTCCTTCAAGATCAACCTTGGAGTCAAAATCCAGATTGCACAGATGCCCACTGTAATTTTTCTGGCCTATAGTAACTGCTGTTTGGAAAAACCAACTTACTGAGCACAATTTAATTTTCACTACCACCTGCTCCCTCCACACCAACCTGTGCAGCCTTCTTGTCCAATTGAATAGTAGTTACATTACAGAATCTGGCGATACAAGATCATTCACCAAAATAAGGAAACAAGCACAGTGTAATTTCTCAGCTAGCAGGCTTATTTCTCACATTCTGACAGTCTGACAAAAGAGAAATCACATCTTTTCCTGGCACAGTAAAAAGGCCAATACTTATTTTCAGCAATATCATTTGAAAGGGTGTCAACAAATGGCAAGCCATAGAAGAAACCAACAATCCCCTTCCAAAAAACACCTGGTGGTTACTGCAGACATAAGCAATGCAGGCCAAGAGTGATATGACCACTTCAATCTGACTCAAACCTATGCTGCCACTGAAAGAAATGCTACCTTGCCCTTCCTACTCTTTGTCTCTTCACTACTACTATGGTGACCTTTTTGCTGGCACAATCTACCACAGAGCTAATCCCACCAAAACTGGCAATTAATCTCTTTTGGACAGATTGATGAGCTAAACTGGCTCACCACAGGGTTGTGTGCTATCATAAAAGGGTGGAACCAACCCTTTCATCAACAGTGCAGGATTAAACCCATGAGGACATACGTCAGTGTGCTTCAATGACGTACTTTGTAAATCATAGGGCTAGATCACATAACACAAATTATAGAACAGAGTTGCTGAACTGCAGGCACTTTTGGGGTAAAAAATGTTTTTTGTGGAAGAGAACAGGTGAGCAACCTAGGGGTGTGGCACTGGGGGGGGGGGGGGGGGGGGTTTCTCCAATCTAAGTGCAGGTACCACAGAGCTCCCATCTGAAAATGCAACTTCTGAAAACAAGCTACAGCTTTTTCACCGATTCATCAGCCTCAATTTAATGGGCTGGGTGAACAGAAGTGCTCCAAGTGGCACATGCTGCTCTAGAGCTGAAGCAATTCATTAGGAGATATGCTGGGTTGCACAGGGTTTGCATGGCCACAAGTCAAGGTTTTGGGGGCTACAAGGGTGGCTTGCTGTGTGAGAAGCTGCTGGAAGCTTTCCATCTGTCTGTCCAGGCTAATGCCAGATGGCTCCAACACAGACCTGCCACGGGGCCAAGCGAGCACCTCTGGGATAATGCATCTGACAGGAGGAAAACATTCTCAGGGGCCATGGAAGCCAGAGAGGAATGAGAATGTGTGAGAGAAACAATTCTGCAAACTCCTGAGTCAGGGAAGAAGGAGGGGGAGGACACACTCCAGGCACCTGAGCAGATTCCTCTGCAATCGATAGTGAAGACCACTGAGAGGAAGGCTGTCCACCTACAGCCCATGAAGGACCATAGTGGAGAAAATCTGAGTGTGAAGAGTCCTTCCTCTGAGGAAAAAAGCAGCAGAGACAATATTTGATGAACTGACCAAAACCTCCACTCCCCATCCCTATGTGTTCTTCAGAGACAGAAGGTTGAGAAAATGGAAGTGAAGCTGAACCCAGAAAGAAGGAAAGGGGTGGAAAGAAGGCGCTTTAAGCATTTAGTTAATTGTCAGTTACCGTATTCTGAATTCATTGGTAATTAATTCATTTTCCCCATGATGGTAATGGCTGAGCAATCTCTCCTTGTCCTTATCTTGACTCACGAGCTTTTTGTTGCATTTTCTACTCCCTGTGTAACTGAGGGAAATGACAGAGTGCCTTTGGTGGGTTTCGTGTTAAATATTTCATAAATCAGATAGATTTTCATTCTGAGTGCTACACAATAAAAACAAACTTAAAGGGATGTTTTCATCAGGGAAGTCGTAATTATTTCTGTGCATTCATTTTTACATACTAAGCACGTCACCAAAAATTAACAAAGTACAATACACAAATTTTGTCTGAATTACACATATGAAACTCAAATCACTCATAGATTAATCCTATTGACAAACTTTTTCCACCAATCCTCCATCCAACAAACACATCTCTATTGGACAAATCATAGGTATGTGATCTGAAACTGTAAGTATATTTTCAAAACCAGAAGCACAGAATAGCAAAATTTAATAGATATTACAGAAAGATGTCTCAGTATTATTTTTTTTAACAAGTTCCCATTTTCATGTTTTAATTTTTTATTTGCTTGGAATTTGACTGGGAAAAAAATAACCTCTTGTCTCTCTCCAAAGACAATACCACTATCTGCCATAATAGCAGCAGCTAACTTTGAAGGATGTTGAACACATCAATAATCTCACAAAACCTACGAGAAATACAAAACAAATTCTATTATTCTTATTTTAAAAGTGAAATCTGTTCTCTTCAGGAATGATTTTTTAAAAAGAGAGAAATACAAGGATTGGCAAGATTAGACTATCCATCTTTATTGAATAGGCTGCTGCACACCAGTGTTTTAACTAGAATATCAAAGACAGACACACTCAAAAAAGATAAACTAAAAGAGGTAAATCATTACCTAAATTAAATCCTTATGCAGCAACTAACAGAAGGTTTGCATTTCTTATCAGGTATTGTGATCAATTGTCACTCTGTCCTAAAATCAGGGCTAAATGAAGTTCTCCCCTAGGTGATGTTGTTAAGCATAAGATCCCATTCTCCTTAATATGGAAAAGTCTGTGAGCACATAGGAACACATTTTTTCAGAAGTAGGTAATGGTTACTTGTTGGAATATGCAAGTTACATTCTTTGCCTGCTTTGTTGACACAATTAGATGCAAGCTAATTCTACTGCCTAATGTTTAAGGGCAACTGACAAAATTTTCAGAGACTCTTAGTGTGATTTTAGCATTTGGCATCTCCCTCCACTATTTCTCCATCACCTTTTACTGCATCAAGTAACTTCTCTCTCTCAAGTGTTGATCTGTGAACAACACTTTTAACTCATCCCATAGAAAAAGCATGTTTCAATGAAAGCACATCTTGATTTATTTGACAGCTTGAAAAAAAAAGGAACAATAAGAAGAAACAGATCAGAAACAGAAAAAACATGAAGCGAGCTGAGGGAAGTCCTGGCATTTGTTACGTAGCATTCATGAATTTAGAACAGGTAGGCTGAATGCCAAGAGAAAGGAGGTCAGTAAGACCATGTGACTGCTTAGTAATTAGACTTGCTCAATAGTGCAATTACACAAAAATATTAGTTCCCGATTGTTACATGACTGTTTAAGGACAAAAGTTAATTAGAAAGCACCAATCTATTAAAGGTTGCTGTTTACCAGATTTAACACATATTTGTTAATATAAGCTGTAACCGGTGACCCTGCAGAGTGAAAATACTCTAACAAGAAATTAAACCTCCGGTTTCTCGTATTCTTTCACCATTTTTCCTCATGTAGATTGTGTTAGTCATAGTTTGACAGAGAGGAGTTTTACCCAGGGTACTAGGCCCACAAACACTTGTCAATCAACTCACATTAAGAAAGGACCACTGTAAATTCACACCAGGAGGTTAAATTTGACTAACCTTCCTAATGCTGAAGGGCTTCTGCTCCTAGTCTCAAATAAAATAGTTTTGACTAATTCAACATCCTACTCAACAGGCACATAAGCAACGATTTTGCTCATAGTCATCAAGTGAAAAAGAACATTAAATGTTTTATCATTAAATATAAGTGCCAAATGAGACTAGCAAACCAAAAAACTGCATCATAGATCTTGTGTATACTTATTGTGTCTGCACTGGTTAAAATGTCTCATTAAAACCACTGAAACTTAAAGTGGATTTATACCAAACTAGCAACTGTCCATTTAAGTAAAAATTTATTGAGAAGAACTGTAATAAACATACAGCTTTAACAGCCAGTTATGCTACACAGCTATTGTACTTTCAAACTTGAAAAAGAACCTGATGATCTCACAAAACCAAGCCATACAGGCAGCAAGATTTCCTACTCAAATTCATGTGCAACATGTGCCTTCCAGGAGATTGCTGGAAGTGATTTGGGCAGGGGAGTTGCAATCTACCCCACACTCAGTCCCTCTAACCAGCAACTAAAACCAAGTGTTTTTTCTTCAAATGTAAAATGTAGTGGAAGGACTAGCTGCCTTCTAAAACACTGAAAATACTGTTAAAGTAAACCAACCAGCAATATATCACACACAAATGTTCTCAAGGACTCTATTAGCTAATGATCATATTACACAGTCATTGAAGAACCAGGGCAATAGCACAGGAAGACATGAACTTCCTCCTGCTAGAATCAAAGTTCACATTTGTCTATCATTCACTAGCTCAGAGAATACAACCAAAAACTGTTCAGTATTTCAACTGCAAGGTACATTTGAGACCTGTGAAGTATTCTTAAGGCATATGATTTCCTAACACTTAGACTGGTACAAATTGCCCACATTCTTCTAAAACTTAAGTAGGTGTTCATGCTTCATCCACAGACTTAAGACCTCTGAGCTTCTCCAGTAAGTTGAAATGTTATTCAAAAAACCTTATCCCTTCAAAGCAAGAGATGTAAAAGTCTCTTATAAATGTACATCATGAATCTCAGATAAGGGAATATCTAACAGTTAATTTTTAAGTTATTTTTGTCAGTGAAAATGAAATAACCATCAAGTTACAGATCACAAGAAGCATATTTATCATTTCTATATCTTGAAAACAAGAAGACTATAAGGAAAAGCTCTCAAAATATGAAAAAAACAGAAACCCAAAACCTCCAAAGGTAAGTTACTTGGTTGGTAAAGTATAAGGTAGAATTATTAAATCTGAAAGAAACAATCCTTCAAGTAAAACCAGTTGAAACCTGAAGTTTCTAAGCTTTATCATTCTTCTATGACGTAGTGTTAAACTAAGTTTCATTGTGCCTGTCCCATAATTAGGCAACCTCTCCACACTGTAGTCTGGGCAGGCTAAGTTCACTAGAATTTCAAGTCCCTGACACTGAAGGAACAGATGATATACAAACTTTACTGTATTATCAACTATTTTACGAGGGTAACAGTTTTCAGATTCCTAGTGATGCTTTAACTAATCTCACATGGCAAGCATGCACAGAAGTCCTATTAACCTCTGCCTTATGGCACACATTAAGCATGCAAGTGTCAGTCACAGCTCCACAGTAAAGTTCATTTTTATATCGGGCAGAATTACAACTGGCCTGACCGTGCAGGAACAAATCAGCACGCTCCAGAAAGGGACACAAGCCAGCCGGAGTTCAAGAAGCATTTAGACAACGCTCTCAGGCACACAGTTGGTTTCTCGGGGCTGTTCTAAGCAGGACCAGGAGTTGGACTCCATGATCCTCGTGGGTCACTTCCAACTCGAGATATTTTCATACCCTTCCGTGCAGGAACGCTACTCTGAGAAAGTATTTCTGAGCTAAGCTAGAAGCTTCATAGGTTCTCCAGGATGGAATCGCCCTGGGGTTCCCAGCTGCCCGGAGTTCTCTCCGGGTTGCTCCCCAAAGGGATTTCCGCCCGGCAGCAACCCCGCTCAGCTCCAGCGCTCGGGCACTGAACCGCCGCCCTCGACAGCGAAAACAAGCGTCTCCCCTTCCCGGGAAGCCACAGCCCACCGCCCCGCACTCTGCCACGGGCTTCCCGGCTCCTTCTTCCCCGTCCCTCCCACGTGCGCCGCGGGAGCCGCAGCCCGGGCCGGCGCTGGGCTGGATATGTAACACGGCCGGGCCGCAGGGAGGGCGAGCGGCCGAGGGAGCCCGGCGCTGGCGGCGGCCCAATCGGGCGGGGAGGGGAGGGGATGGCGGGGAGGCAGCGTGACCGAATACATAACGCGGGGATTAGGGCCCCCGCAGCGCCCCGCACTCACCGCCACCTGTTGATGCCCACGTTGGAGGAGCCGGCGAACCAGGGGTCCAGGATGTAGACGCAGCGCACCGTGTCGGCGCCCTGGATGCATTCCCACAGCGCCGGGTTGTCGTGGAGCCGCAGCCCCTTGCGGAACCAGTGTACGGCGTTCACCCCCATGCCGGGTGCGGGCGCTCAGCGGGAACCGCCGCCGCCCGCGGGGCAGCTCATGGCCCGGCGCCGCCGGGCGAGCACGGACGGGCGGCGGGCGGCCCGCGGGGCCTCGCTGCGGACGACTCTAAGACCCGGCGGAGACGGCGGGAGCGGCCGCCCGGCGGGGACGCATCACCCCGCGGAGCCCCCGCGCCGGGGAGAGCACGGACGAAGAGTGGGAGCGCTGGGCCCGGCGGTGTCTGGCGGAGCGGCGACGGCGCCCTGCCCGCGGAAAGCGCCGTCCTTCCTCGCCGCCACCTCCTCGCCGCTCGCCCTGTGACTGCGCGGGGCTGCGCCGGCCACTCCGCCCCGCCCCCCGCCGCCCATTGGCCGGCGCCTCTCCCACGTGACCGCGGCCCCTCACGTTTCTGAGGTGTGTTCGCTACCGGCGGCGCGCGGGCGCAGAGAGGTCCGGCCGGGCGGCCGCGCGCCTGCGGCGGGGCCGGAGGCGCCCAGGGGACCCGCGACCTCGGCGGGAATCCCACCCGCCGGAGCGGCGCGGGGCCGGCGGGCCGCGGCGGGGCCCGGCTCTCCGCCGCTCCCCCGCGGTTCGGCGCGGCGGGACCCGGATGAGCACGGGGCCGCGAGGCAGGCTCTTGGTGGCGCCGCTTCCGCCGGGAGGCGCGAGCGCGCGCCCCCGAGCCTGTTATGTATGGGGCCCCCGCGCGCTCCCGCCCCCGGGCCGTGCCCGGCGGTCCCACCGCACCCGGGCCCATCCCGCGAGAAACAGGCGGGGCGCTTATGTAAGTGCGTGCGTAGGGAGCATCTGCCGGATTAGCCGAGCTCCGGAGGGCCCCTCCGGCCCTGACGCTTCGGTGACGCGGGTCGAGGGCTCGTTGCTGCCCGGGGCCGTCCGGGACGTGTTGGTCACAAGGAAGCCCCCGAGCAAGAGAGAGCGGCTCGGCCGTGCGGCGCTGCCGCGTCCTGACAGGCTTTCAAGCAGCAGAACGAGTTAAAATGGTCCCTCTTGCGCCGTTAGTGAAGCCATTACTAAATGGAGAATTTCTCACCCCCGTTAATTGCAGAGCCCAAACCACCGTCTGTGTGCTGCCAGCACAGCGGGTTTCCCCGGACCGGCTCCTTCGTTACGCGGGGCACACAGCAGCCCATGGGGGCATCGCACTGACAGCGCTCAGCACAACCCTCCGGAGCCTTAACAGGGCTGGCTCTGGATACAGATCTGAAAATAAAGCTCCACCTGTGCATCGCAGCTCAAATCTACAGCTTCCAGAGTGTTCGCAGACAAGCGGGCAGCAACAGCAAGAGTGGTCTCACTAGAAATAATGTCTCAAGTAAAAGGTAGCAGAACCAAAGCAGCAGGACGGACCTTTCTTAACTTCGAGGATTCCAGACAGTACTTAAGGAACTGTCATTTGTCTTTCTCCTAAAATACTTCATTTCCTAAGATCCACAGAAAGTAAACGTCAACAAGGAGAGCAACGTGCATTATGTATTTGTATCCATGCTTTTCTTTCCTCACTTTGAACGACATAATAAGCACAGTAATAGAATCACAGAATCATTTAGGTTGAAAAAGACCTCTGAGGCCAACTTCTGACTGACCACCACCCTCTCAGCTAGGCCATGGCACTAAGTGATGGTGATTCCAACACCTCCCTGGGCACCTCATTCCAAAGTTTAACAACCTTGGGCGTGAAAAAAATTCCTCCTGAGGTCCAGCCTGAGCCTCCCTTTGTGAAGCTCGAGGCTCTGTCCTGTCACAGCTTGCCTGGGAGAAGAGGCCCCACCTGTCATTGATGATCAAGGTATGCAAAGGTCCCAGCCATGATTAGAATCCCCTTTTGCTTAGCCTTACACACAATTTCTTTTTAAAAGGTGTAGCATGTGGAGACCGAACAGTTTTTAAACACTGACTTTAACAATAGCATAAATTATGATGAGTTTTTCAATTATCACTTTGTTGTATGTAGAAAATCATATTCCACAGCTCATCAGTCTGATCCAAGAAGAACATATGGGATTCCCTCATACACCTTTGCTGCAACTCAGAGCTGGAGCACTGGGGTCATTGTAAAGTCAAAAATTGCTTTCTCAATTATTACAAAGTTCGTTCTTATTTGCCTGGTTGTTTTATTGTTATTATCATTAGCCAAATATTCAGTAAATAATTTTCAAGTAAATAAAAAGGAAAAGGAAGTTCAGTAGTTAATGACCACTGTCCATCAAACTAATGTAAAAAATACTGTCATTCTTGAACACACTGAAGAAGTAGATTCCTTATTTTCAAGGAAAGTCACTTCACAGCATAGTTTTTATTTCAAACACTGAATTTATTTGTTTTTTTCAAACACAAACAAATTTAAATTGCTTTTTCGTGTTCATTATGTGTCCTGCTAGCTCCCCACAAGGCTGTCACACTGAAGATAGCCCTGAATAAAGTCCAGCATCAAGCAATCTGCCTTCTTGGGAATACTGAAGTGGAAACAGCCCTTCCTCACTAGACCTTATGGTTTAATAAACAAATTGCAGCCATAAAAACCATCAGTCTCTAAGGTGTTGGTTGCTACAGGCTAAATAACAATTGCAGTATATCATTAGCATATCATTATGTCAAAACACTATTTGGCTCTATGTGGCCATGCCTTCTATGTGAGACAGTTTGTTCTTGTCTCAGAAGTGAGAGAAAGAACGTAGTAATGTATAATTAATATTGCATTAGGATATATTAATACATAATAGATGCAGACTATATTAATTAAAATATCAGATCTCAAGGGAAGAACTACTCCAACTTAGTTGAAAGAGAAAATAAAATGACAGTTAATCAAGGAACTCATACAAGTAAACGTCTCTACAGTGTTCTCTTGTGAATAACTTTTTTAAAAAATATTGCTAATTTAGCCCAGACTGTGATTGCAAAAAAGAGAGTGGGGAGAAGACAGAAAGGAAAAAAAGATAACATAAAGGCATGAAGTGAAAAAAACAAGCAAGCATACAGTACATTTTGTGTTACAAATCAGAAGCTATTTTCTCAGATGCATGTTTCTAACATCATTGTATGCATTATGTTCACAGACTTTGTTAACTGTGCTTGGAACAGCTGTTATTTAGGAGACCAATGAACTCTGGTCCTAGAGCAAAGTTTCTTTCTATAGCACATCTTTTTCTTCATTATCTCTTTTTCACAGACCCAATACAGACTACTGAACATGTAGCTGACAAGGGTTCACAGAGACAACAGTAGTGATTTTCACTCTGAAAGATGTGATTGTGCAGACTTGGAGTTAGTTAAAAAATCCAAACACATCTAGTAAAATATTTCTAGTCTAGAAATCATTTATGCAACTGCTGATTTGCTATTCTAGATGAGAAATGTAAGTAGATATGGCTACAAAAAATAAGAGAGGAACATGGTTCTCACCATCACAATTCAATTAACTTCTGAAACGCCACCAGAAAAACAATATAAGCCCATGGACTGAATATGAACTTAATTATGTAATAAGGCAGTGGGCATACGAAAAAATACGCTGGTGTAAGACAAGCCTCCCATCACAATGTCGGTGTCACCGAATCCAAAGGATCATCTGCTTCCCGGCAGAGTACAGGCACTCAAGTAGTCTGACTTTTAAACGTTCCGTTCTTTGATATGATATTATTTAGAAATTACTGTAATTATTTTTTTCTATCTACCCCACTAGGTCTCTCTGCGAGCCGTTTTAATCCAACGACCTTTGACTTTTCCTAGTGCGGGCCAAGCCTGCTTCGGCAAGCGGCGGCGGCTCACGGGACGGGCCCGGGACCTCCCCTGCCGGCACATGGTACGTGCCAGCGGCCCCCGCGCGGCGGCGCCGGTGGTGCGGGCGGGCGGCGGCGGCGAGGCCGGTGAGCGCGGGCGGGGGCGGCAGCGGCGGGGGCCCGGACCGGGGCACGGGGGGGGGGCCGGACCGGGGCACGGGGGGGGGGCCGGACCGGGGCACGGGGGGGGCCCGGACCGGGGCACGGGGGGGGGGGCCGGACCGGGGCACGGGGGGGGCCCGGACCGGGGCACGGGGCGCAGAGGATGGGGCCGGGCGGCGTGCAGGGGGATGCGGTTCCGAGGGATGCGCAGGCCGCCGGTGAGGGCGGAGGGAGCGGCGCTCGGGGCGGGGAGGGGCCTGCAGCCGCTGCCGCCGTGCTGGCTGCAGGAGAAGGTGCGGAGTCCAGAGGGTGGGAAGGGGCGGTCCGGGTGGCCGGGCTCGGGGAGCAGGCTGTCTTGGAGACCCTGGTCTTCTCTGTGCTGAAAGTGCCGCCGCATAATGACCAGTGGTTTAAATAGTGCGGTGCGTCCTCTAGCACCTCTCAAATGTCTTTCCTTTCCTGGATGTAAGAAAAAGGTTTTTCCCCGTGAGGCCAGTTGAGCAGTAGAACAGGTAGCCCAGAGGCCGGCTGGGCTCCATCCATGGAGGTTTTAAAGAGCTCACTAGACAAAGCAGCCTGGATCCTGCAGACCCTGCTTTGAGCTTTTGAGGTCCCTTCAAACCTGTTTTAGACTAGGATCCTCTCTATTTTTCCTAGAAAATTATGTTGGCCTATCATATACTTTATAATGCTTTACCTCTTTCCACCAGTAATGCAAAGCAGGGATTCATTTTTTTTAAGTGCAGAAATGTGACCGTTTATTGTGCATTAATCTACAGAACTGCTACCTATCACAACCCATCTTCCTTCACAAACCATTCAAACCCTGTCTACACTCCTCTTTTCTAGGTAGATACCAATTCTTGGTTCACTCAAAGTTCAGTCTAGGCATTCATTAGTTTCAGTTAATTCTTTACAGCCTACTAAGTTTCCTATAATGAGAATGGTAGTGGTCAGGCAGTCATACTGTTGCCCTCTTTACTAAAAGATTTGGTGAACAATCCAGCATGAATAAAAGTTGGAGTTTGCTAATTTTCAAAAAGTGGTATTTGAGTCTCAAAACACACAAGTTAGAAATTCACAAGGGATAAATCAACCAGTTGATCCTTGGATCTATTTCCTATATAAGATTTACATAGAAGTCTCATTAAATAATAAAACTTACAACACCCCTTTACTCTGTATATTCAGGTGTCTGCAAGTGTGCTAGCAATCAGGATTACAGGTAACTTTAACATTAGGTCACTTCCTTATTGCTGTTCTAACACTTGGTGGTGAGAGGGTGCTGATGGCATTGAGAGCAAGCATCTTATCTGAGCTGGCTGAGTTTTTTTTTCTTGATCTCTCAATTGCTTTACAAGCCCCACAGCAATCTAAGTACGTGAAAAGTTACAGTGGGGTCCTGCACATTAGAATGGGCATTGGATCCAACAAGAGCTTTAAGAGAACTCTGAACTCTTGAAAGCAGTTACATACCTTGGAAATGTGATACGGTCGTCTATGGACTTGGAAATCCATCAAATCATAACTCAAGGTCTTTTTGGTTTCTACAGAACATCATGACATTCAAACTCATTCATGTTATTTCACATGTTTTATTTTGCATAGCGCTCTTTTACAAGGGCTCCTGAGTACCCCAGTCAAATGAATTTTGGCAAATAAACTTTTCCTTTGTTTTACAGTATTCTGTGTTTCTGGTGATCCTCACTAACAACAGGGAAAAACTGACTATGATCCCAGACATTTTTAGAAAAGGTAAAGCTTCTTTTAAAGGAATGTAACAACCATTCCCACGTCAGATTTTAGAAGAGCACAATTTACTATATCAGAATTTTAAGTTCTGTAATAGTAAAAATTACAGTATTTTAAGGGACTGCATTACTCACAAGGCAATTTTATTTAACAGCAGGATTACGCATTAAAGTAGAAGTAAGTCATGGCTGTTTTTCCATGGCTGTTTTTTGTGCTTTGGAAATATTATTTGACATCTCAAACAATTATAAGAACAATTCACTTTGCTGCCTGCTTCTAGCTAAGCTGAAGCATTAATGAAGAAAACCCTGATCCTTCAGAGATTTGCT